>NW_020799112.1:15531423-15533443 GCF_003259725.1 Athene cunicularia
TAAGGACTCAGCCTGACATGGAGCCAAAGCTTTGAAATGATGAACTGAGGCCCTGTTGTATTTACAAAGGAGCTTTTGCAACCAGGCTGACTTCCCCAGACCATCACCAAAGCTCTGTCTCCAAACATCCCTCCTCAGCACCCACAAGCCTGCTGACTCCCAAAGCTGGTCTCAGCCTCTTCTTGTTTGTCTCCCTCCAGTATCTGTCCTCCTCCTGTCCCACCTCCCTGTGCCATTGTGGGAAGCTCCCATGGCTCTGTAATGTCCCTTCCCATGGAAGTCCTACTGGGAGCTCATTTTTAGAAGTGTGTTCTTGGAGGGAATAAGGAGCAAGTCAGTGATGGGCTACCCAAAATGCTCTATACAAGGTCATATATAATTTCTTTAAAACCAGTAGGAGTACAAATGGGAGAGCAGTATCAGAACCACCTCTCCCCATACTATGTTAGATGATCTTTCCACTCAAAGCTCTTTCCTTCTGCTGAGCCAGGTCCTGGATACCTGCCTGTGGACTGGGCTGCTCAGCCCCATCTGCAGTGAGACCACCAAGACAAGAGCTTGGGCCCACAATAAAACCATCAGCTTGCTCCAGGTATCCCCTTCTTAAAAGGCCTGCAGCTAGACCCCTGCACATGCAAGTAAAAATCTGCAAGGAAAGAAGTCTGGGATCACACTTCACTGACATAGCCTGGATAGCAAGAGCCTGCGGGCAATCAGAGGACATTGCTTGGGCCATGAGGGATCACCCAGCCGAGCACTCATACTCCTGCACCCATCGGTACCTCTCACACGGCAGCACTCACGTCTGCTCTCCCAAACAAGGCTCCTCAGGGCACTTGTTCTTCTGTCTCTTCATGGAGCGAGCAACACGCCTGCTCACACATGTTCCCCTCACCCTCCCACACAGCTCAGCATCGCAGCTCTCTATTAGGAAGCTGCGCCCCATTTCTCTCCAGAAAATCCTTGCCGGGCTCTGCCAGCTGCCACCTCACTGACAGATGTTCTGCTCAGGCAGACTCTATCATTTTTACATAGTGGCAGCCTAGTTAAATGTTTCACGCCTTGTGCCAAACTTTTAGTGCTCCCAGTTGAGGGGGGAACTGTGTAGCCAAGTCCAGCCTGGGCCATGCAAGACTTTGGGTGCTGATTCCTGAACTCTTTGTGGTCTTCTCTGAATTCGGGTCACAATGCTGTGCTTGAGAAGAAGCTTTCCTTTGAAGTGAGGTTGACTCCAGCCATTTGAGCTGCAAGGAAAACTGCCTGCGCGCTACCAGCTGCAGGAAAGAACTTGGCTGAATATATGGTATGGAGGAATGAGTGATTCATGGCAACTCTGAAGCAGACAAGTAAATTATACTTTTTGATATATTTTTAAAGGTGTAGTTTTCCAATTTATATCCATGAGGTATAAATGCCTTTGACATTTTCCATATAGAGAAATCAACAGAAAAGCAAGAGATTATTAAGCAGTGCAGAGTGGGATAGCAGGGTGAATGACCAGAACCTGAGTGGTGGATTCTGGGATGTAGCACAAAGAGTGCAGGGATTTCTTGGGGTACTGTGGGTATTATGGATTATAAAAGTGAGTATTTAGGTGTTATGGTGTAAGAAACCTTCTCAGCTCTTTCTGATAGATTTTATAATGTTATTACTGCTGGAATAGCAATGATAGCAGAGCAAATGAAATACGGCTTAAAATCATAAGGAAGCTAGACTAATTTCCCTGTTTCATGTTGCACATTTACAGCCTCTTCTTCGAAGATCTTGCACATAACTATTTTTTTTTTTCTGTTCTAAATTGGCTTTCACACCACTTCCGCCAGCATTATAGCTGGGTGCTTCCAGTATTACACCAAGGAATGCGACTAATATCTCTTACAGGTAGTTTGTGATGGTTCTTCTTTCTTAGGAAGGATATTACAGACCAGACCAACGCAGCTGTTTCTGACACTGATTAGCTCATAAGGCTGTGGAAGATTAAAGCTGTAGATAGAAAAAAAAAAAAAAAAAAAAAAAAAAA
>NW_020799112.1:15533493-15544590 GCF_003259725.1 Athene cunicularia
TCAGGACAACATTGATAGCAGTTCCCAGAAATAAGAGAAAATGGCCCAGGCCTAACATACTTCATGTGTGGACTCTAACTGCATTTCAAAAGAAAAAGTAATAGACTGAATTATTCCATAAGTTATTGGAGTTTGAAATAAACCCACTACTACAATGGTTAGGAAGGAGATAAATTTTAGAAGTGCTAGTAAAACAGGGATCTTTCCTTCCTGAACTTTCAAATTCAGGCTCAAAAATCTGAGGCTTTTGTAGTCTTTGTCTAATCTCTATTGCCTTTTGAATACTATGAGGAAATTGAGATAAGGAACATGTCTTCTTCTGGTTAAAATGCTATTAGTGCCGAGCTCTGTGTGACAATGTCACCCTCTTGTAGCTAGGAAAATAACGGCAAGCAGAAGTTTGTAGTAGCTCACGCACCTAAGCTCACATCTGAGTGCCTGCAGTCGGTCCAGGTTTTAGAAGCCAAACATTCCCAGGCTGGACTAATAATGGGCTGGGACTGCAAGAGGTGGATTGCAGGCTCCGAAGCCACAAGCTGAGAGCTGTGGTCACAAATGCAAAGTAAATATTAAACTACAGAACAACAAACCCATTTAAAAATAAAAATCCTTGGATTCCATTGCCGATACCACTCTGGCAGTAGACAGGGATCAAAAAGAAAGAACCCCGTAGTGCTTAGTAGAGCTTGTGAATTAGCTAAAGGACTGGGTATGTTAGAGATAAAGGTGCTCTGGTGACATTAATCCAAACATGAGACCACAAACAGACATCAGGAGTAGTCTAGTAGATTTATTATTTAAACTCCCCTCATTTTCTGCATCACACCATAACTATCCCAGTGCAACTGAATACGATTCATGTATTGATACCTAACTCCACTGGGAAGAGCCTGTTTATGGTCCCAAATCAACCCCTAAATATATGTGCAGACTTAAAATTAGGAAATTGCTTTTGCATTTTTAAAGAAGCTGTTTGAACATCCAGCCCTCATTCACAATATTGCCCTTCAGAGCCTTGGAGCCCAGTTTACTTTAATGTTACATGAATTTTACTTTCAAGGCGCTATAATTCTCTCGGAAGTCAATGCCAATCCAGTCGTGATCTTTTAAGGTGCAGTGTAACAGTTCATAGAATGGCAGGCACAGAGTTAAGCAATTAGTCCACTGCGGTCCTAGAGCATAGGGAAATGTAATGATGACCCAAGATTTTACTGCAGAAAGGGAGCCCCAGATGCACTGCATGAATGATGCTGACAGATCACCACATTTACAGCATCTTAAATGCGGGTCTGGAGTAATTTTGTTTAAAATTGGAGGAAAATAGCAAAGTCAATGTAGCACAAAGTACCAGCAAGTGTTGTGAATAAAAGCTTCAAAGGGTACTAAAGTGCCATTGATTACCTTTGAGAGGATCTTTAAGATCTCAAGTCCAAGATAAAGAACTTACACATAACACTGTAATGTTAAACCATCATCTCTACATTTCTAATAATCACCTCTTCTCCAGTAGATGAATCCAGCCATTAGCATCTTGTCAGGGGGTTCTCACTAAAGATACACAAGGAAATCATAGCAAGTTAGATTCCTGTTAAGTTCAACAGTATTATGCCCTTCGAAAGCCACCAGTGGTCACCTCTGCTTTGGCAACTAAGATTTTAACATGTCTGTTCTTAATGATGGTTTAATATCTTGCAGATCTGGAAAGTCAGTTAGAATTTAGAGGTGGCAACAATATGCCTCATCACCTTTCTCTATATTTTTATTGTACCTCATACCCTGGCTTTTTCTATAGAAATAGAATCTAATAAACCAAGATCATAGACTTTTGGGGAGAGGAGGAGAAAATTACACCTTTGGTTGATAATGATAACAAGATTGCCATGTGAAGTATTTGAATAGATACTGTCATTTTGAGGAGGAATTTAGAACAATGCAGGATGAGTGTGGCATGGGTGAAGTGGATTTAAACCTGCAGAGTGCTAAAAGGAGACAGGGAATGAAAAGGGAAATCACTCAGAGCATTTCCATGTGTAACCTCCAAGTCCTGGTCTTCACAGTTCAAGAAAGCTGTTGACAGTGAAAGCTGCTTTAGAAAAAAAAAAAAAAAAAATCACTAATTGTTTCAAAGACAAGAAATGTCACCTTAGACTCAAATCTCTACCCAGGTACCAAAGACCAGCTAATGGACTGACACGGTGGAAACTCTTACATGAGGAACACTGTGGCAATAAACTCAGCCTGGAAGACAGAAACAGACAATTACAGGGGCTTGAAATAAGAGCTACACAATGCATTTTAGTGCATTTAGCATAAAGCACCCTTCCATCATTACCGCTTATCTCATCCTTCTTCACTAGTACTTTCATTGCTATTTCAACCCTTGAGCAGTTTCTCTCATTTGTTTTTGACACTTCGGGCTTGTCCTAAGCCTGCTGAGTGATGACATTCCCTGAGTGGCTTTTCAGGGAGATGCAGTGAGGGAATGACAGCAAGTCATGTTTTGGGAGCACCATCCTCCACTTGCAAGACTCCCGTGAGCATTTTTAGGGTCAGACTGCCTCCTGAGGAAGGAAGCCAGCACCAGATCCCCATTCTCTCTGCCTGCGTGGTCAGTACCTCTCTGCCTTTAACACACAGGCTGCATGAACTGGGACAGGCAGCAGCTTGTGTTTGCAGGGACCTCAAGAACAGCCTGGAAATGTCAGAACTCCTTTACTTTACAGGCCCGCTCTTGGGAAGCACGGGAAGAAGCCCAGTCCGGCCACAGACTGCCGTAAGGAGGGTGCTGTCATGCAGAAAATCTTGGCAGAAGCCTTCGATTGCTGAACCCTCTCCCAGCACCACACAACCAACCCAGCCAAGCGAGCGACAGCTACTAACAGGCCATCTCCCAGCCTGGCCCAGATCCGACTTGCTGTCTGAGCCAATGCTCGCTATCGCTGTGTTACTTTACCTAGACAGAGCTGGACAGGTGGCACTGGCAGGAAACCAAAGAAAAGCAGTTCATTCCTGGGGAGTAGTCTTCCATCTGAGATGGCACACGTGATAGAAGATGTGGTGTGTATTGGCAGCAAGATCAGATGTGCCTTATAACAGTTTCTGAAGCTTTGGAACTAGCTCAGGCTTGAATTTCAGAGGAATTTGGTTAACTTGTTCTGTTTTGTCTGAATAGCACTTTTTTTTTTTTTTTTTTTTTTCTGGCTTCAGCTCTGGTTGGGAGTGCTGAAATACCACCACAAAAGCTGCATCATCACTTAGCTTTTTATTATAGTCTTTCAGCACTATATGACTGCTAGTGACTCTCCAGCCATGCTAGAAATGGGAAGAAACAACCAACAGTTCTTTAGATAATGCAAAAAGACCATGTCCTTCTGCCAACAGCCACCCCCATTTGCATTTCCCCTCTCGCCAGTCACTGATGCTACCACAATATGGGATTAAATGGATGTCCCCTTTACCTTCAGGAAGGTTATTTGTAGTGGGAGGTATTTTTCAGCGTGAGTGACAGCACTGTGGTGGGAGGGAGAGAAATCCCTTGAGGGGTCTCTAATACCCCTCCTTGCATTTGCCATTCCTTAGTAATCTCTTCTCTGCAGGCCTGTCCTACCCAACCCTGCTTAGCTAGTAATTGCTGAAGGAATCAAAATACAAGGTATGGCAGCAGCAGGCATCCAGTGGAAAAAAAATCCCCACATGCACATGTACAAGAAGGAGAGAAAGCACATTAACGTAAAGACAACACTTGCAGCAGGCTGGTGTGTCCTTGACCGAAGGAGACATCAAAGACAGCTTCAGTGATTTACTTTTTGACAGGCTGGCATCTCTGTGATTCACAGAGCTAATCAATTAGGTAATACATTCCCCCTCCCTGCCACCCCTTTATTTTTAACAGCTTCTTGCCAAGAGTGGAAATGCTCCAGACCATGCTGCAAAAGCTGACAAATACCATCCCAGTGGGTCTGAAAGGGGGTCAGGGCACCGCTAAAGGGGATTTGTCACAGGGGCGAGGGCAGTTTAGCCCCATTGACAGTGGATGCACCGTATTTCTGGGTTATACAACACAGTCGATGTTGCACAATTGCACAGCCCCTCCATTTAACTGGACTTAGGTCTATCCCTGCCTCACCCCTTCTATGCCACATGCAGGCTTTACAAGCTGTCTGGCACTTCAGTCCTTCAGCCATATGCAAACTTGGCCTTCAGAAGCACACTTCCCTCCGAGCATGCATATTTACACATACAGACAGTAACAGGGACTCTTTCTTAGACCCAGAGTGACTCTTCATAATTCTTCCATGCTACATTCAGGCACACAGACATATACGTGCACATAAATAAAAGACATATGCAAAAATGTACCGGCCCCCCTCACGCACACAGATACATCTCTTGATCATGTGCATAATGATGTCCAGTTGCCTGATCCACACTTTATGCATTTTACACACATAAGCGCTCACGCTTATTTCACTCACTCTGTGGCACATATGCACCAACACCAATGTATGAACCAACTTGCTGCCAGTGGCTGCTCTGATGACCGCTAATGGGGAAAAGAATTAGTAAAAGGCAGCATGCTTATTGTCTGATTCCTCTTAACTCTTTCCAGGTGGGATGTAAGAAAGCAGAGCATGGTGTTACATCCCAAACCAACAGCATCTGCAGTAACAAGACCCTTCAGAACTGTTCAATTTTGAATCTTTGACATGTAATGATCAAAAATAAAACACAGCAATCCTGCATTTTCCAAATGCTGCATCAGGGGACAGCGCACTGCTCTTCATGTGAAAACATCATGTTGACTGTCCTATTGCAAAATGAGAGACACTGTCACAGTAGAGCAATTCTTAGTGAGGAGTGAGTCCTGGGAGGCGCAGAGGCTGGAAAATATGCCACAAAAGGCTTCTGGGACTGAGAGCTGCAGCTGGCCAAGTACTGCAGAAAGCAGCCTGCGTTTAATGTTTGTGCTTTCTCTGAATGAGAAGCTATGAAATCTGGCCACAGTTTAGTCCATCAGGAAGATGTGAGCATTTTGGGGGGTTGGGTGATAAACCCCTCCACTCATTAGATTTTCTGAAGCTCATGGTCATCCCAGGACAGAAATCTTCTCAGGGACGCACATAAGGACTAAACCATTTTGAGTCATACCCAGAGTCTGAACGAGCCAGTCAGTGTTGAGATGCTGAGCCAGCCATATCAGTATTTGCAGTGTTTAAAATTTCATTGGAGATAATATCAGAAATCACTAGTCTTTATGGCTGCAAGTCTTATCATCTGAACATGGCCACTGTAGCGCTCCCCATATGAATATGCTTATGCCCAGCTCAAAGCAGCAGGCAAGAGTCAGAGCAGATATAAAGCACAAGGAGAAAGCAATAGTGCTGCTCTGATGTAAATCCAGGTTCAGGAAAGACCCCCAGTTACTCCTCAAAGAAAGGACATTTTTCCCTACTTGTCTCAAGACCCATGACCTGTCCTGGTGTTTCACAGGAACTATTTTGGTGAATGTTTAGATAATGATCTTTCTAGGAGAAACATGATGCTAACAAAGACGAGAGGACAGTGTTATGCACTGGCAGAGCACGATCAGACGGAGATTTGTCGAAAAGGTGGGAACTCAACAGATTTTACCCCTGCTTCCTAGCATAACAAGACATAACATAGTTGCACGGTGAAGAAATCCTCTCCTCTGGGTTCAGACTGCAAATCTCCCACTCTGACACATTGGGTTCAGAGCATGCAGGCAAAAAAAATTACAGTCTTAGCCTGTTCTCTCCACCTCATAGCACAGACTGTCTTGAGCATCCTGGGATGCACCCAGCTGAGCCTTGGCTCCTGGCTCTCTCTGACTGTTCAAAAGAGTCTCCTGCAAAAACAGAGACATTGTTGAATATTCTCTGATTTGATCTGGATGAAATCTCTCATCAGATCCTGCTGCTCTTCATGGCAAAATACCCACAGGCAACAGAGTCCAATTTTTACCCGTTCAGCTTCAGGCATAAATTTGCTGTTTTCAAAGTGGAGACAGCATCAGATGGCAGAGCGAATGGGGGAAAAAAAAAAAAAAAAAAAAGTCCTTCACCAGCTGTGAAAACTGCCCTTTTAATTTTCATGAAAAGATATGAGACAAGAACAAAAGAAATGTTCTGCTGGCTGTTTTATTCCTCATTGCTGTTGTCGACAGCAAGCATTTCCTCTCACCATTCAGCTCTTAGATGTCATTAGCTGCTGGATCTCTTTTAGCTTCTCTCCTTTCCTCTTGGTGAGTTACATCCTTCTAGATATCACCTCTTGAATTCACATTCAGTTGGGGGGGGCAAGTTTTATCTCTTCTGCCTGTGACATGAAAATGGTTGTTTCCTCTTCTCCTACCCAGTTTTCTCTGTTGAGGTAAATCATCTACCTGTTTCTATTACTTCACTTTGAGGTCTTGCTTCAGATGCTAGTCTTTCTGTTTTACATCTACACTGTATCTCATTAAAACTGTGCATCGGTCCAGATTTCTCCTCATTACAGCAGGCAGGGCTTATGGGAGCACAGTTATAATGAGGGCAAAGAGTATGGCTCAAAACCAACTTCTAATAGCTCATTAGTAAAGAAAAGACAAGTTAGACACTGCTGTTGTTTCCTCATTCCTTTTAAAGATCTGAGAGAGATCTGAGAGCTATCCCCTTCCCAGTCCATGGAGGTTAACAGCGTTTAGTCTTCAAAATCAAGGCAAAGCTGTCTTCTTCACTGAGGATGGTCTCACAGCTTTAGAAGTGTCCTGGACTCCTGTGTCCTGTGATAATATCTGCAGATGTTCATGAGTCACTTAGTGCGGTTGCTCAGTGCTCATTTATCATCTTCTCAGTGCTCCTACTACACCTGGGAAATGGTGAGGGGAGCAGCTCTACACACTGTCAACCCAGGTGCTGATGTCTCCTGTTTCAAGGTGGATCTAGTCCTGCCTGATGTCTCTCTGATATTCTGCTTCTGCTCACTCATAGTTGCTTAGGTTTGTATGTCAGCCTGGCCCAGATTTGGAGCACGTGTACAATTGCAAACATTTGCCAGAATTGTGGTGGTGGGATCCTAGCCTGGACTGGTGACGTGTTGCACACATGGAGAATGTCACATTTTCCGTTTTTTAATGCAAATAGACAAAAACAGGTGTTCAAGCTTGCAAATCAGCTTCAAAAAGAGCCCACCCCGTCTTTTGTCTTCTTTCCCTTTTGGGTAACATCCAGCAGGAGCTGCTATATACCTGGAAGTGTTATCAAAAGCTACCGGTTCTTTCAACTACAGGAGCAGAGCTGAAGTCATTACCTAGGCTTTACCCTGCCCTTATTCAGACAAGGTATTAAACACTATGTAAATGCTGTGAAAACCAAGCAAGGACCTTAGAATTTATGTGCTTATATTGTTACATTGCTGGGACATCTCACAGGATGAAGCAATTTACACTGTAAAATATCAGTGCACTAAAAAGCTTAGGAGGAGCTTCATTGCATTGACAGCCCGGCTTATGTGTTCTTATTAGCTACTCACGGTGCCCATTGGAGAAAAAGGCTATCATCGGTGATATGTAATGCTGAAATTCCGGCTCCATTCAGTGCAGGCTCCAAACCTAACATTTTGACAGTCTCACACGATGCTGTGTCTGCTTCTAAGGGAGAACTGACACGAAGGGTGCCTCTTCTGAATGGATGATGTCTGGCCTTCAAAGGACTGAAGAGTGACGATGCCACAGCTAGAGAGTGACCCATCCTCACAAGAGTCTGGCTGTCATCATCTAGCAGGCTCAAAGTCCTGCTCTGCAGCTGCAGGGCAATTAGGGAGCTGCTTTCTTCAGGGCTCTTGGTGTGGCTGACAGTGCTGCCCAGTTGAGATAGGAAGGTGTCATCTCCCCTGGAGGAATATGCTTCTCAGTAAGAAGTAGGAACACAACTATATTTGAAAGCGTTTTATTTTTAGCTTATCATTCATAATTTCACTTGTGTACGTCATGGTGACTCATGTTTTGTTCCTGATTCCTTGAGCAGGTGCTTGCAGCAACATGATTCTTTGTTTAATGGATGGTCTCTCTATTTGAGGGCTTGTTGGTGCAGTGAGGTTTAGCAGGAACAAGGGCTTCTTCTCAACCAAACACTTTTTTGTTGTGAGAGTTTGGATAAATGTATTCTTTTTTTTTTTCCCTAAGAAATGTGGTTGTGGTAAAATGCAGATGTGATAAATGCATGTGTAGTGGTCACATCCCTCTGAAACAGAAAAGGCCTCCAAATGGAATAGGAGCTGTTAACACAATGGATCAAATGCATCAAATCCTGTTCCTCACATCACTACCAATCCCTTAGCAGGTGTTCAGTCCAGATGATTCCCCAGAACATCTGTGCCATATCCTCTACCTGCTGCAAGCCACAAAACACCTCCCTGCAAGACTTCGCCATAAACTTCAGACCCTGTGTAGAAAAGACAAAACCTTCAAACCTGCAGCGTATTACAGCAAAAAATGGGAGAGCTCAAAGGCAAAGAAAGGAACAAACAGCTTCTAATAGTTACCTCACGCTTTCTATAGGCACTGGTACTGACTTTTCCTAATGTAAAGCCATGGCACTGTGCTAACAACTAGCACTTTTTGTTACCCTGAAGCTCACAGCTGACCTAAGTCTTCTCTGATCCCTCCAGTGAGCCATTAGTGCACCAACTGTTGTGAGGTTGTTTTAGCAACAGTTTGAAAAGTGATTTTTTATGAGCTGTTTATTACCTTCTCAGATTTATTATGTTCCATTCAGACCAATTATGTGAAACGAAAAAAAAAAAATCTCTAACAAAACCATGAACTAAACCAAACCAAAACAAAAAGTTTATTTGTCCTTTCTTCTTTTCCCCTACACTTTTGGAATAAATGGCAGAATGAATTTAAGTCAACATTGTGAAAGGCAATCATTGGTCTTGACAATTTCAAACTTTGAGTATCTAAATGAAGGTTCTTGTGAGTGAATGCAGGAGGTGTTTTGTGGATCCATTCCCAGTGATTGCAAGGTGATTATCTGCTTCTTCCTCTCTTAGAAAACCGGGTGTCTCTGGCTGGACACGTAGAAGAGGCCATAGAGGACAGAGCAAAATGATTTTCAAACTTCCAAACCTTTTCAGAGCTTGATGGTGCTGATGGGAACCTCTCCACAGTCCACCTGAAGGACTGCCAGTGTTGCACCAGGCAGAAGTTGTGGGAAGGATTTCCTCTCCAAGAATACAGGGCTACAGAAGGTAACATCAAACTGGTCAGAATCCTTCAGCTAGATGGTAGAGGGGAGCTCTTCTGCCAACAGCACTAATCCCTGTGGTTGCACTTTGGATAAAAGCAGGTCTGCTGACAAATTAGGAGGTTTTTTTTTTTTCCCCATTTACTGTATATTTTCTTTTAATGATCCCAGCTGGAGATCAAAGCCACAAATTTCAGCCCCATTTCCAGTTTTTACTGTGCTTTGGAAGTGATTGATCAAGCAAGTTCATGTGCAAAGTGGGCACCTAGCCAGCCAGTCCCCCAACGTGGCTGCAGCAAGGCTGGCACCCCTCCATCCCAGCCTCAGCAGCAAGGGAGTTATTCTACTGGACACCAAAGGGAGCTGGTTTACTGATATAAAATAAGCTCTGGGAATTGCAAGCTGAGGCCCTAGGAAATCCAGTGAGACTGAAAGTTGGACACCGGGCTGAACGTTTTCCCTTTCCCCTACAGTTAATGAGATGAAAGCCCAGGAGGATTCTCTGACAATTACAGCATATGATGGGAATCTGGTTCCTGTGCAGCGATGAACAGAGCTCATACGAGCAGCCTCCTGCAACAAGGAGGTAGTGAGTCTTCTTAGGACCAAACATATCTCCTGGCTGTGTGAGGCACCAACGTGTCCCTTGTTGTTTTTTTGCTTTTTTTCTGGTCTGTCCATTGACTAAAGATGTCACAGAGAATGAACGCTCCTTCAGCCCTAAAAAATGCATTCTCTCAGGTTTAGCTGTGGCATCAAGATAGAAATAAAGATCTTCAGTCTCCACAGTAATTAATACCCATCCATCAGCTTTAAAATCACCTGTGTATAATAAATGCAAGAAGCTAAACATCATGCTGTTGAGCTTCCGCTAGTTGTCATCCAGGCAAGACAATTTATGACACCTTTCCTAAGCATCCTGTCAAGGGCTCATTCGTGTAGTTCCTCTAAAGGCCAGATGCAGCCTTGAGAATATGAGAATTCAGAGATTTGCCCTGATGCCTTGTTACCCTGCGTGATCATTTCTCATAACTGGTCTTGTTTAATAATTTCCCTGCATAAAGACCAGGGTTCTCTTGTGTTTGTCTGTGTCATATTAATAAAGGTCCATTTGGGAGGTCACTGGAGGTGGAAATTATTTGACCAAGGTTAAGTAACAATTGTACAAAATTGTTTTGATATTATGTTAATATCTGCTCATGTATTATCCCCAATTTAAAGTTAATCACCAAAATTACTGTTGCAGTTCCCAAAATCTAATGAAATAAGATTTGTTGAGGTGTGAATAATACAGAAATCGAGAAGCGCACAGTCACTATAAAAAACCTGAAATAAACTGCTAGCTTTAACTCTCTGAGTGCTCATAAAAACTGCGGTGAGTTCACAAATTATATCAGACTTTTAACACTTTGAAATTGTGCCAGTGACTGAGCAGGACCTGGAGCAAAGTGTCCTGCTTGTGTGCCAGGGCTCAATGCAGCGGGGTCCCGCTCCATGTCCCAGCCGTTGGGTCATGGACAGATGCTTCAAGCTAATAAGCATGAATTGGTGCTTTAATGGTCAGTGGGTTTGATCGTGAGTCGGCTGTGCTAGGATGAACATATCTGATCTGGGAAGATAAAGACAGACCACTGCTATCATGAAAAAGCATTTGGAAAAAAGTGATTACTGTAAATTCAAATCAAAAAGCAGTAGGGAAATGTTAGCACAAGGAACCAGAAGAGATGGAGGTGTCTGCCTCTTGTGTTACACCTGAATGAATACAAAGGAAATGAAGGAGGAAACATCAGTGCTGCATTTGACCCAACGGTCCAGTCCACAGCTCACTGTTAGCTGATTTAAATATATATAT
>NW_020799112.1:15544640-15610726 GCF_003259725.1 Athene cunicularia
TTTGTGAACTCACCGCAGTTTTTATGAGCACTCAGAGAGTTAAAGCTAGCAGTTTATTTCAGGTTTTTTATAGTGACTGTGCGCTTCTCGATTTCTGTATTATTCACACCTCAACAAATCTTATTTCATTAGATTTTGGGAACTGCAACAGTAATTTTGGTGATTAACTTTAAATTGGGGATAATACATGAGCAGATATTAACATAATATCAAAACAATTTTGTACAATTGTTACTTAACCTTGGTCAAATAATTTCCACCTCCAGTGCCCTCCCAAATGGACCTTTATTAATACTGTCTCTTATACACATCTGAACCATCAGTCTCTAAATCAGAGCAGACATAGGGCTAGAAAGAAATAGAGGATGACAGGAGAAGGTCAAATGGACAGGGGAGGTAAAATCACAAGGAAATAAAGAGAAATGAAAAAGACCCAAGAAAGAAGGGAGGAGAAATCAAAATCAGACAATTGCAGCAGCTTTCCTTTAGAGTTGTACCAGGCATAACTAAAAATTCCCATGAATTACAGAGCTAGCAACATATTCTTATGTCCAGACTGAAGTACAAGAAAGACAATAATGACTCACTTAAGGTGCTTATACAATCAATACTAGAAACAGCCACAGATGATTCATTTTTTGATCCTCACTTCACACTCCAAACCGGCTGACTTACTGGGTGAGGCAGTAAGGATCACATTTTTAATAGAAAATTCCAATTTTCATGTACAAAATGAAACAGTCTGCATTTGCATCAAGTTTTCCTTAGGCTGGGTGTGCAGAGATATAGTCAGTCACAACCCAACCTGTTCCGGCACAGTAATTGCAGCCAGTTTTGTGGATAACAAGTGCAATTTCAAGTGCGGAAACAACCCGAAAGAGGCTGAAGACCTGATCCTCTGTATGCCTCAAAAAGCTACAGAATAGCTACATTGTTGGCTTTAATAAATTCCCCATGGAGATTTCATATCCTCTCTAAAGTGGTTCCACAAAATCCTGTTTTCAGCTTCTTCACCTACCAATATCTGTAAAATGGCCCTTCTTCTTCTGGCCAATTTGGTGTCGGGACTTTTGCTACGACATCCAAACAAGGATGTTTTGTTTCACAGAGGTGAAGAATTAAAGGTGCTTTAGTCTTTAATTGTTTAATTATTTTTTTACAGTATGATGGAGCCAAATATCCATCAGGACAACATTGATAGCAGTTCCCAGAAATAAGAGAAAATGGCCCAGGCCTAACATACTTCATGTGTGGACTCTAACTGCATTTCAAAAGAAAAAGTAATAGACTGAATTATTCCATAAGTTATT
Organism: Athene cunicularia; assembly: GCF_003259725.1. Classification (NCBI taxonomy): domain Eukaryota; kingdom Metazoa; phylum Chordata; class Aves; order Strigiformes; family Strigidae; genus Athene; species Athene cunicularia. The sequence continues at coordinate 15,545,951 of NW_020799112.1, forward strand.
GGAGTTTGAAATAAACCCACTACTACAATGGTTAGGAAGGAGATAAATTTTAGAAGTGCTAGTAAAACAGGGATCTTTCCTTCCTGAACTTTCAAATTCAGGCTCAAAAATCTGAGGCTTTTGTAGTCTTTGTCTAATCTCTATTGCCTTTTGAATACTATGAGGAAATTGAGATAAGGAACATGTCTTCTTCTGGTTAAAATGCTATTAGTGCCGAGCTCTGTGTGACAATGTCACCCTCTTGTAGCTAGGAAAATAACGGCAAGCAGAAGTTTGTAGTAGCTCACGCACCTAAGCTCACATCTGAGTGCCTGCAGTCGGTCCAGGTTTTAGAAGCCAAACATTCCCAGGCTGGACTAATAATGGGCTGGGACTGCAAGAGGTGGATTGCAGGCTCCGAAGCCACAAGCTGAGAGCTGTGGTCACAAATGCAAAGTAAATATTAAACTACAGAACAACAAACCCATTTAAAAATAAAAATCCTTGGATTCCATTGCCGATACCACTCTGGCAGTAGACAGGGATCAAAAAGAAAGAACCCCGTAGTGCTTAGTAGAGCTTGTGAATTAGCTAAAGGACTGGGTATGTTAGAGATAAAGGTGCTCTGGTGACATTAATCCAAACATGAGACCACAAACAGACATCAGGAGTAGTCTAGTAGATTTATTATTTAAACTCCCCTCATTTTCTGCATCACACCATAACTATCCCAGTGCAACTGAATACGATTCATGTATTGATACCTAACTCCACTGGGAAGAGCTAGGGTCTTCCAAACTGGACTAGACTAGCTAAGTCTTTCTATTGCATGATCTTCCGGAATAACTTCCATTTCTAGTATGGTTTTATTAACACAGGGTTTTCCAAACTCACCCAAATGAAAATGCTAACTGGCTCTTAGCAATTGCTAATCAGACAAGATTTAATAACTTGGGAACCCTTTGCTTCATCTTTGACATGACCATTTTGCTTTTAATTAGAGAAGACTTTGTGGACAAACTGGTGCCTGTTCAGCCATAATTTTTTTGTCCTTCTCTGATTAACAATCTCAGCACCATTTGCATTAACAAGTGTTCAAAAGTTCACTGGCACTTTTGTTTTCTTTCAGAGGCTTCTGGCAGGTTACTAAGAAGCTTAGCAGTTCTGTAACACTGCGTTACAACAGTATCCAACGTACACAAGATTACTTAATTAATTAAATTTATTAGTGTGCTTATAACTAAAATTACAAGTTCTATGTTCGACGTACAACTGATTGCTTTTAAAGGTTGTCAACGGCCAGTTAAAACGTTTGCTTGAGCAATCCCTAACCTCTCATGACTACGGGCACAGAGAGCCTTCACTCCAGCTGAGTAGCCAGCCTTCAGGTGGTATGGGTGAGTTTGTCTAGCCTCTTCCCACAGAAAACAAATCATCTGCAAATGGAACTCAGGCCAGCCTTGCTGAGTGGTTCACAAAATATTCGCTTAGCCTGAAGCTTGGATTTGTGTTGTCTGAGCCAAATTTCAAGAGAGGCAGCAAGGGTTTCTAGTGATGGGTGGATGCCAGGCAGGTTATGGAAGTTACGGACAAGTGTTGAGGCCTGTTTCAGACCCGGTTTTCAGAGATGCAGCCTTAGCAAAGTGGAAGCCCTGAGAAGTGAAATTCTCATGTAGATCCCTAAGAACTGAAATTACAGCTCTCCCAGACTTTTTCTCTGGGATCTGGCTGTCAGCTGGGGCCCATTTGCACATAACTTCAGTTTGCAGCTACCTCCAGACTTCTAAGACAGAAGTTATTTCATTTCAGCTTGTGGTGCTGCTGCTGTTTTAGAAACCACAAGGAGAAACTGCTCACAGGTCTCCTTAGCCATCTCTCCAAGTTACTTTCCAACCTTTATGGCTTCTCCAGAGACGCTGGGCTGCTTTGCTAATAGTTTCCATTGGCAGCCAGCCTGAGAGCTGCCTGAACCACTGTCCAGTCCCCCGTACACAAGGATTAAATGATGCTCTGCCCAAGCGCTGCAATGCTTTCTTGGGCTCTCTTCTCTCTTCTCCACCCTGTCCTGGGCCCTCCTTGAAGATGCTTATGTTTTGTCTGCAGGATCAAGGTCCTTCTAAATCTGAAATCATAAGGCATTGAGCACCTTAAACCATGGGAACACACCAGCCAGAGGAATTTACAGGTTCAGCCCCTACACAATGAGCCAGAGTCTTTGTGGCAGAGACTGGCAAGCTGAATGGAAGAAGGGAGCTTGGAAACATTGTTAGTCTTAAGGTGAGTCCTGACTCGCTTCACTTGCCTAGTACTCTGCTCAGGGGAAAAACAAATTATTCCTGATATAAATCTGGGATCAACAGTAAAAGGCTCTTCATGTTGGATTTATTAATCTGTTTTCCCTCCATCCTCTTGCTCCAGTCTTTCTAAACAAGAGAGCTGTATTTCTTTGCTGGCTGTGAGGGAAAAAGGTTAATACTGAAGACTACACGAGGTCCTGCAATTAGACAGTTTCTTTGTAGCATAATGTAGGTGCCAAGATGACCTCAGAGGCCTTTTTTGCTGTTGCAGAAACATATTGGACAAGTTTTCTCGGCAGCTGTGCATTAGTGTTCCGTATTAAATGGCCTGATTATATATTACAACAGCTACTCTAAGATCTTCCCATCACTTTGGATTTCTTCATGGCAACTAACTTTCCTTCTTTTCCCTTGCCTCCAAGGGCTGCTTTGCAAATATGTGCCATCCGATGGGAAAGCAGATGGGGGAATAATAAAAGTTGTGTTTTATGGATTCATATGAAGATTGCTCTGTCCTTTTTCTAAAAAAAAATAAAAATTAAAAAAAAAAAAAAAAAAAAAAAAAAAAAAAAAAAAAAAAAGGAATTGCCTCGTATTTCTTTTCAGAAAAATACGTTTCAGGCTAGCAGTGCAGGACTGATAGTCATGGGAAAGATAGAGGTGAGCATACACCACAGTATCTGAACAGAGAGGAGATATTTTTCAGAGCTCGTGATATAGGTGGATTTTTATTATTGTTGTTTTGCTACACCTTAGGCTTTTTATTTATACTCTGGTTAATCCATTCCACCTGTACTATCTCCTTCCACACAACAGCAAGTTCAACATATGTTGTATTTCTGCTTGCTGGAGTGAAGAGCTCATGGAAGGAATTCGGGGAGGAGGAGCTATTCACAGTCCTCTCAGCTGCCTGGGAGAGGGCACACAGCTGCTCAGCTGAGTGAAGGGACTTCCAGACTAGCAAAGTGGCCCAGCTGCTGGACATCAGTTCATCACTCACCTCAATTTCCTCTACACACTGAAAAGACTCATGCAGGAGGATCTGTATTTTAGAGTTGCTGAGGTTAAGAGAGAGGGGATTTGATTGATTTTTTTTTTTTTTTTTTTTGGGGGGGGGTAGGTTTCTTCCCCAAACTTCAGCTGTATTATGTGTTGGCAGTTTTGACTGTGTTTAAATAACTATTTCTTCTGTGTTGCTTGTGATGTTTTTCCTTCTTTTTAGTGTTATCTTTGGGTGAAGTTATATGTGGGGGCTGTTGGTCTGGTGTGAGCAGCTAGCAAAAGCTGTATTCTGATTAGATACATTTATTTTTCCAATTGCTTTCTGGGGATAGCTGGAGTGCCCGTGCTTTCTTAATGGGGGCATGATTTTTCACTGAGAAGCTGATGTTATTTGTCATGAAGGAAAAGGAGCACAAGCTCCTCTTCAGATGTGGTGTTGTACCTATGTCCTATAATCGATGGGTCTTATCCCCACTTGCAATGTGGGCCCCAAAAATTTTTGAGCGGCATGATGAATTTTCTTGCAAGAATTTATGGGTCTATTTGCTCCCTTAACTACCTGTTATGAACTCTTCGAAGTGGTCTGTGGATCCTAGTAGCCCTTCAGATGCAGACTGAAACATGGTTTGCAATTGTTTGTGAGCTAAGCTCAGAGCCTCAGTATTTTGGCTGACTTCTGGGCTTTGTCTTTCTCTTTTCTTCCCTTCTCCTCAATGCATGCATCCATCTCAAGGGACCTGGTGACTCTCAGTCTGATTTTAAGCAGCTAAACCAAACTGAATGTTTTTATAATAGTGTCACAAGATTTTTGAAGCCTGAGACATGGCAGGAGGTTTGGGCTAATACAAACCAAAAGCACATTTGCTAACCTGGTCTTTGTGCTTAATGTGAGCAAAATTGCTGTTAAGATGAAGTCAGTGGCATGTAGCACCTCTGAGATGCGAGGACATGAAAGCAGCCACCTTGTCTTAGCGAGTGGGGCTTTCCAAGGAGAAAAATACTTAAAAGTCAAACTGCTTGAGCTGAGATTGATGATGAACCAGCATATTTTAGATCTGCTGTGTATCTGTTATGTGTATTTTTCTCTAAAGCTGGCATACTGCATAGATGGTAAGATCAGCTTTTTCACAGATCAGGGGAAAATACACAACGCTGAATGTTAAGAGGCTTATTAGACCAGTGGAGAAAGGGATGTAACCAGATCCAATGTCTGTGTTTGTGTAACATTGATTTCCTATTGGGAAACGAGGTGGATGTTTTTAACAATGGGATGGTGAACCCCTGGAGCGGTTGCCTAAGGGATGTGGTAAGCTCTCTTACTTAAATCCAATATATCAAGTTCAGATCACTTGTCTGAAGGAGGCAATCCAGATCAACTAGAAGTTCCTGAGCTCAGTAAAGGACCACCAGGTGAATTTTTATATCCAGAGGTAAGTGGGAGGTCAGATTAGATGATCATAAATAGTCTTTTTTTTACCTTCGGTGTTGAAATCCTTGAGCATGTATTTTATAAAAGTGAAATCAAAAAGATGAGAAGGGTCTTAAAGCCAAATATTGCCTGTCAAACCTAATTATCAGGATTGCAGTTCAAAGCAATCTGTGCCCTTGCTGGACCAGAAGCATTTGACCATTGGTTATGGCAGAAGATGTAAGTGCTAGGAGAAGTAAGAGGGCTGCAAGAAAGGGGTTTCCAAGTGCAGGAAACCTGCACTTTCCCCATGTAGCAAAAAGACTGGAGAGATATTTGACTTTCCTTAGGCTAAAGTAATGTCTGCATTTCAGAAGAGGACCTTCCAGAAGGATGCAGGACCCAGCGTGTTCAGTGTGGCTGAAGGGAACAAAAGTAGGAGCTGCAAGAAAGCCCCAAGGAAGGCTCTGAGCATGAGAGAGGATGAAATGGGAGATGGGCAACTAGTGACGAAATTATGATGTCCCTCAAAGCCCCTGCTTCCTCTCCTATGACAGCAATCACTGCACAGGTGGGCATGAAACAGGTAATATCACACCTTCAGTGTTTCCCTGCAGTCCCTTATAAAACAGCAAGAAGAGGCCTTGCTTCCCAGTGCAGAAAGGAAGGAGCTGGCAGCTTCATTAATGAGTGTTTGTAGCTAAGCCTGCCTTGTATCCGATGCACTGCATGCATACAGGTTATGAATAATTTCTTCCCTAAGAAATAAACCCGGGTTAAAAATAGCCTCTGCATTTTAGCTGCTTGCTGCCTCCTTCCTGCTCACTGAGGCTGGAGATCTGTTGAAGTGCTGGCAGTCATTTTTTAATGTGGAAGTGTCTTTAAGCCAAAATTGTCTGGCATCTCTTGCCGGTATGGGGAGCTAAGGGTACAGCTGCAGGGCAGCCAGTGGAGTCTGGTTTTCCCCTTATCTGGAGGGGCAGGGTAAGAAGTTCATTACGGAGACAACTTCTCATTGCCCATTCCAGCCTTGACTCTCTGTGATCGTTAACAAAGGGACAATTAACACTAGGTAGTTTTGTAATGTGGTACCTGGACAAAATAAAATAAAATAAGTTATTTTAAAGCTTCTACACAGACAAACTGAGGCTGTCTGGTATATGGGACAATCCCCTGCGTGTAATACCAGCTCCTTGTTACTGTCTATTGTGAACTTGTAAAACAAGGCATGTGTTTGGAGGGTATATGGTAACACTTGTCTATCCTTGCTCCTGTGGGAATATATCCTTGCTCCTGTGGGAATATATCCTTGCTCCTGTGGGAATATATCTGCAAGGAGTGTGCAAAGCTGGAAGTGTTGCAAGTTTAGGACCTAAATTATGTTGATGCTTTCTCATTAATTCTAAGCTCAGGGCTTGCTGGAGTTTGTCTTCATACAAGAAGCAGGGGAACAGAAAGCTGGTAACACAAGTGGTGAAGAGGAAGAAAACAATCAAGTATATGCTTACCGAACTGTTAATACAGTGGTTTTTACTCTGACTCATCAAAGCTTGGGGTAGGTAGGGTTTGGCAGATCTTGCCTGAAGAAGAGATGGAGACTTTTCATCTCTGTGCTTGCAAAAAGAGAAGGAAGGGATAATGCAGTAACATAAAACATCTCCTAGCACCTCACATATCAAAAACTGAGGGATGACCTGTTTGAGTTTCTGGCATACAGATCCCCATACAGACAAGACCAGTCAATGATGGATGGTGCTAGGAGGGAGAGAGATTTGATTTACACTGGCTCCAGAAGGGCTTGATCTAGATGCCAGTTACTGAGACAGTTTAATTGGAGCCTGAAGGGCACTGAGAAGTGGTGACCCTCCATCCATATTATCAAAGCCATGGCCACTTGACAAGACGGGACCTGTGACCATGTAAACTCCTTCATCTTCCCCCAGCGCTTTGAAAAGATGCCATGGTTGCCTTGGTTTTGGACCTTTTGACCCTGAATTTTGTCTCCCTGGTGCAAACTTTAATGCTTCCCTGCTCATCAGATGTAACTATGCCTTTGCTGTGGTGTCATCCTGGAGAATCCTTTCTGTGGATGCTCTCAAGTCCTGTCACTTTTTCCCTTCCTCAGCTGACAGAGAACTGCGTGTCCTCGGGTCTCACTCAGCCCTTCTCCCTTGTTTTATGGCTACACCTTTTCTGCTCCCAGCCTCAGAGGTTCATTATAAAAAATGATCCAGTTTTCAGAAATCAGGTTCTATGTCTTCCACTTAATTATTGTTTTATTTTAATAAGCAATTATGTTTTGAAGGCACCTCAGGGCTCCAGGCGTTAACCACTTATCACCTGCTGAGTGATTTAAAACTAGTGAAGCACATCCCATTTGCAGTTTGGAATAAGGCCTGAATCCTATCAGCAGACAAATGAGTTCAGGAATACTCCATGTTTGTAACTCCTTGCTTGTGGTTTCATCTCCTGGTCCCCGGAGAGGGGCCAGTTATGTGCTGGAGGGATGTCTGTTCCCTTGTTCTTCTGATAAGAAGCAAAGGACTTGTTAGAGGCTGTGAGAGGGAGAAGACTATCTGTTGGCTGTTCTGTATTATCTACTTTGCCAACTATCTTCCACAAGTCTCTCTCTCCACTACAGACCACAAAACCGTAGCTGCTAAATCAACCCACGGCTCAGGTATCCCTCATGTGAGAGCTGGAAATCACCCCCAGGGTGAGACTGTTGTAGGCAGCCAGTGAGTGTCAGCCCCAGAACTGATACAGAAAATAAATACAGTCTCACAGTGCTGAGATATTAGGTATGGTTATTGGTTTATCTTCAAAATTTGTTAATTCCTACCAAGAGGCAACTTGTTGAGGCTACTCCAAGAGCATGAAACTGTAGCAATTTGCAGGAATAAACCCTGAGTGTTTCCATAGATTGCAGGGTACTCTGAGCACTGAGACCTGGGTTATCAAATGCTAGCTGGCTTTCTCCTGGAGCTTTTATGACCTAATGGTTTGGTTTTTGTCCTCCCACATCTCTTTGACTTCCAGGTGGCACAGTTGGAAGCCTATTTGAAAACGTAAACCCATTACATCGTCTCTATTTTTATGTCACGCATTAAAAATACAACACAGCAGCCAGGCCTGCATTGAAGTCCTCAGTTGGAAGGCTGAGCAGCCCAGCTCGTGTGGTGCCACAGAGCGTTGTTATTGACATTATCTACGATGTTAGTCAGCATATGTGCCATATGCTCAGAGGTATATGTCCTCCATATAATTTAAAGACTCAGGGGAGTCTTTAAATGCGTTTCAATCTCGGGGGAGATGTAAAGGTGTTGTCACTGACACTAGCCCTCAGTCACCGAGGTGAGCAGCTCTGGTGCCAGCGCAATCTGTAGCGGAGGGCTCCAGCATGGTGTACGGGGGGTTCCCTGGACCAGAGAACCTCAGAGAAGTGGGGACACCTGCAGGGACCTGACAACAGTGGCTGAGGAGGCCTGGGCAGGGCTGGGAGCAATGACAGCCATACTCTGCCACACTATAAAGGAAACCCTTAGGGGAGTGCCAGCAACCAGGGTAGGTAAGCGGGGCAGTTTGCACAGAAGAGCATGCAGGAAGGGTGCAGAAGCTCAGCCAGGGAGCAGTGGTACCCACTGAGAAGAAAGCCATGGCCTCTCTGAGCTCTGCACCCGCCCCGACTGATGCAGCTGCCTGGACAGAGCTGCGGCGGGAACTCGCTGGTGCCCCAATGCCAGGCTGCGGGGTGGCCCTGCTCTGACACCAGCATGGGCCAGCAGCAGCAAGCACGGCTGCGGGAGGTGCACCTGAGGAGAGGAGCTCCTCTGCTTAGTGACAGAGCTCCAGGAGGAGGTGAGTAGGCTGAGGAGTGTCAGGGAGTGAAAAAGAATGTCACTGCTGGAACCAGACCCCACCTTCCCTGGGACAGGCCTGACAGGCAGATAGGACACACGATACAGAGGATTCCCTATCCTGTCTGCCTGGCTGAGCACAGGGACTTAAGGGATAAGGGGCAATGATGGGAAGTTCCTGCCCAGTGCAGCAGGCACTTCTCCTGAGTGACCACTCCATCCTCCCAGGTGCTTTTGAGTAATACATAGGAGGCTCTGCAAGAGGAACCATGAGTAATGAGGACGATGGTTGATCCAGCATAGAGGTGTCACTGAGGTTAAGTCAGCCTATGCCCTGCATCAAAACCACTTCCATAAAGAAAAGACAGGTCATTGTCATAGGAAGCTCCCTTCTGAAGGGAACAGAAAGCCCAGTATGCACACCGATACACTTGGGAAGTCTGCTGCCTCTCTGGGTCAGAGATGTGAAGAGAAAGTTTCCTGCCCTGGTATTTTTTTTTTTTTTTTTTTTTTTTTTTTAGGTAAGCAGTGATGAAGTTGCAACAAGAAGTCTGAGGGCAATCAAGAGAGACATCAGGGCCTTAGGATGACTGGTTAAGGGATCAGGAGCACAGGTTGTGTTCTCCTCTATCCTTTCAGTTTCAGGGAATGATGAGGGGAGAAACAGGAATAACTGGCAGATCAATACCTGGCTCCAAGCCTGATGTCACCAGCTGAATCTTGGGTTTTTTTGGTCATGGGTCAGTTTATATGACACCAGGCCTGCTGGCAACAGATGGGGTACACCTGTCTCAAAGGGGGAAAAGGATCTTTGCACAAGAGTATACTAGGGCTCATTGGAAGAGTTTTAAACAAGATTTGAAGGGGGAAAGGAATAAAATCAGGCTTGCTAGAGATAAGCCTAGGGGTGGCATACCAATGTTTGAGGGATGGTGTGTTAGTGAGGTCCTTCAGTCTGCAGTCTCAAAGGAGGTAGGGGATGGAGATCCATGCAGCAACATGGACGCAAGAGGGCTAAGGAGAATCTCTGTCCTTTATTGGATGGGGGAGAAGCATAGTGGCAAAAGATGAGGAAAAGTTGAAGTATGTAATGCCTTCTTTGCTTCAGCCTTTTTTAGTAAGACCAGTAGTTCTCCAGGTACCCACCCACCTGAGCTGGAAGGCAGGGATGGGGAGCAGAATGAAGCCCCCATAAACCAAGGGGATATGGTTAGTAGCCATAGTGCCCAGGGAAGTGGTTGAGCCACCATCCCTGGAGGTAGTAAAAAGACATGTAGATGTGGTGCTTAGGAACATGGTTTAATGGTGGACTTGGCAGTGTTAGCTTAACAGTTGGATTTGATGATCTCAAAGGTCTTTTCCAACCTAAACAATTCTATGAATCTATGATTTTGTGTTTTCCATATGGGGTCTGTTCTCAAAGTTCCACACAGACGCTGAGGCATTGGGATAATAATGAGGAAGGCAATAAGGGAACAAGAGGGCTGAACCTTGCAGGGAGCCCCTGAGCAGCAGGAATAGGAGGTTTCTTAGCTCATTTCTTCCTCTTGAGTTTGGAGATAGGGAGGGAAGGAGAGGTGGGAATGCGGTGAGTTGAAAGGGAGGGTGCTGTCCTTGCCACTTGCTGCCTGAGGTATCCTTTGGGGGTAGTAGGTTTGAAAGAGTCCTTTTCCATGCTGAAAATGCGTATTTAAAAATGTCGTTGCTCTGAATTAAGTAGGGGTAGAAGTCCCTGGTGAAGTGGGTTGTCGCACACAAATGTGTCCCCCGAGGTGACCTAAGCTGTTTTGCTGTTGTTCCAAAGCTCCATACTCTTGGCCCATGTAGGTAACGCCTCCTGGCTGCTTTCTTCTCCACACTGCCAGTTTTTCCAGCCAGACAGAAATGAGGAGAGCAGCTTGATTTCTGGAGAAACACGGTCATTTCTAAGCAACAGCCAGTTTGAATTACATGTCAGAGCAGCCCTTGTCATGTTCCCACCTGTGCATCATCAGAATGGGCTCAATAAAAAGCCTCATTTCTCTTTATTTCCTTGTGATTTTACCTCCCCTGTCCATTTGACCTTCTCCTGTCATCCTCTATTTCTTTCTAGCCCTATGTCTGCTCTGATTTAGAGACTGATGGTTCCAGCATATCTCTCAACAGAGAGAGCAGGACATCCAGAAGAGTGTCTCTGTCGGTGTCTAGAAACATGGAGCTTGCTGGGGCTCTTCCCGCCCTCCTTTCCCATGCAAGGTCTGGGCAGTACTTGCTCTTTGCCTGGCTCACCCCCTTCCACTCTCAGGCTCCCCGGAGCTGAGCTAGGATGCCTCAGCTCTTTCCTACAACCCTTTTGTGTTTTCAGCTTGGATTTGGGGCACAGCTCCGCAATGTTTACTTGTCACATGCCCGCCAGGCTGGGGACAGCAATGCTAATATTGCAACAAATTTAGCAGAGTGCAGTGATAGGATTTGACCCGAATTGCAGAAGGGGGAAAAAGAAGCAGCTCTGTAAAAACTGAAATTCCTCTGGATGATAAATTATATTAGAAGCAAATAAATAAAAAAGCCAGGTATGAAAGGGGCACATTCTGATGTTTCTTTTGTCTTAGTGTGATTTGAACATAATTTGATGGGGCTCTGCTAAGCAAGCAATCCATAAACCCTGAGGAATGGGTCTGTGTTTGCTGAGAAGTCAACATCATGCTTCCACAGCGGTAGGAGAAGAGGTGTGAATGAGATTGCATAGAATCAGATCCCTTTCTCCCTGCTGGAAGCTTAGAGAGATTGGAAATGTACTTAAAACCAAATAGACATAGCTAGACTTACAGATTGTGTGGGCATTTTGATTTTTCTTACTTTTCCTCAGGATAGAGCTCAATGGAGAGAGCAATGAAGATGCCCTGGGACAGACTTGTGAAGGTAAGGCTGGGATCTAAACCGGTGTGCAGACCTGCAACAGGAAAGATTGTTTGGGGCAAAATGAAAGTAATAAAATAGTGGACAAACTCAGTTAAAGTTGAGAATTACCAAGAATTTTTGTGTAAAGATATCCAGCTGCTCATTATGAATACTTAGCATATAAGCCATCAATATTTATGGACAAACCCCTTATTGATGTAGGGTCTGTGCATTCCTTACAGTCTAATTATTTTGTTTCCCTGCAACTAGAAAGCAAGGTTTCTTTGAAACAAGAGATTATTTAGACAGCTGAAGGGACTACTTTGCCACCGAGCACTCAGGGTGAGAGTGAAATATAATATTTGCAATTCTATTGGACATGCTTTCAGGGCTGCATTAAGGAGCAGCAACCACTAAGTGTGGAACAATTATAAGATGTTCGTTTATGCTTGAAGAGCCTCAACTTGCGCATGTAAGCTAGACAGATACAGGGTTTGTCCTGACCAGTGGTGGCAAAAGATGTCTGAGTTGCACCAGAGCACAGTCCAAAGGCCGTTGAAGGGTGTGACCCTTCAGCATTGTAAAATGCAGGTATTAGAACTGAGGGTGAATGTTCATGAGGCCTTATGGTGAACCCATCCTCTTTGCACTTGTCTTGTGGAAGTAATACATTTCCCAGGATATTTCCTCAAGTGTTTTGTTTTTTTTTTCCTGTTGCTATTTAGTTGAGGTGATGTTTTTCATACATTGTCTTGGTGGATGTGCCTGAGGCAATGCTGAAACATAAGTTCTCCAGTTCCTCTGTCTCTATTGTTTCTATGCAAGGCTTGGACTGGGCGAGGAGCAACTACTCAGCAGTGTATCCGAGCCACAGGGGAATGGCTGGTGAAACAGAAGGGATGCCCTGATAGAACTGAGAGCCATTTGAAGGAATATTAATTATCAGGCAGCTAGTTCTGGACAATTGAATTTCAACTCCAGATGTTTCCATTCTGAATAAGTGCTTTAGCAAAATGCTTATTTGATTACTATCTTGTGAGCTCTGTGCATTTGTGATAAAACCCGAGAGTGCTGAGCTAGAGGGATTGTCTGTTGATAGCAACACAGTGCACTGAGTGTTTCTTCACCTTTTTAAACTTATGCTTTTTTATCACGGGGAAACCAGGCCAGGTTTCAGAAATGCTCTTTAATTTATAATCTTTATTGTAGTGTCATGGTGCTGATTAAAGTCACTGAAGGCCCCACTATACATGGATGAAATGAAATAAAGACACAACTGTGTTTGGCCCGAAAGGCCTCTGAGCATTGTTTAATGAGGGATTCCAGATTTAATGCTGCCTTGATTTCTATATGTCTATATAACAAGTGCAAGGACGGGGGGGTAGATTAAAGAAGAAATAGGCTGTTGGGATAAAATGAAATCAACCTGAGCTTTTGCCCCAGGCTGTAATTGAACCAGAGCTGAAGTTCAAAGAAGAAATTATTTTCCTCTTCTTTTTTTTTTTTTTTTTTTTCCCCTGTCCTTTGAGCTCCAACCAAGCTCAGAAATGTCAAACCAGTATAAGGCTGTTCTAGGTGACATCTTGGAGGGGGGTGGGGCAGCTCTAAACTCCACAAGGTAAGGGAAAATGTGTAACAGGTAAAGTGATATTTTGCAATGAGATTATAAATTCCCAGAGATTTGACTTGCATTCCTGAAGCTGGATGTGAGAACGATTCTGTTGCAGACCAGATCCAGCTTCTGCTGAAATCAGAGATCTTTTTATTTAAGTTCAGTGGAAGCTGGCGTGACCCTAAAGGAGATGGTGCTCAGAAAAAGTATTTTTTCGTGGTGATTAGTAGACTAGTTATGAGTTGATCCAATGTGGTTTCTCACTAGGGCTAACACACTAATCTCAATGGAAACATCCCTGGTTTTTAGGTCTCATTCCTTTTCCATACAACAAAAGTTAAACTGAAAGCAGTAGAGGAAAAAGATTAGTTCCGTGCTTCTGAAAATATGAATGGTTTCTCTAAAATTATGAAAGGTACTTAACGAACAAGGCTTCTATACAAAACAGTCATACTGCTGGGTAATACTACTGTGTTGTGCTGATACTAGTATAATATTTTATTTTTGCCTTTCCTCTCCAGAATTCCAGGGCATGAAATTCTGTTGTGTTTAAAAACTGCTGTGAAGACCTCAGTGCTGCCCGTGACCATAGGAAAAGGACATATTTAACAAGAGAAAGGGATCTGAATTTGATTTGCTGAAATACCCAACTAATTCCTTGGTGTTTGGCTATGCTGAATGCTTTTGTTCCAGCCGGGGCTGCTCATCTGTGAGCAATAAACTGATGGCACAAGTCTCTGCGCACAACCTTCGTGCTTCTCCATCTGTGGCTTAAGAAAGTTCACAGCCCACTTAATTTGCAGGCACTGCCTGAATATGCCAGTCTCTACCATCACTGTGTGTGGAAACAGGTAAATGAAGGTGAAAAGCCAATTTGAGGGCAGCTGTAGAGATTAATAGTTCTAATATGTAGAAATTTAGGAATAATTAATTTGTTCTTTTAAAAAATACCATCTATTTTTAGCTCCTAAAGGGGGTTGTTTTCTAGAGATTAGTGAGAGGCTGTTCTGCCAAGGTGTGTAGGCTGCTTTTGGAGAAGCAGCCGGCCAGCTTCCATGGAAGCTGATGTCTTGCAGACTCCTGAGAGCACACTGGCAACAAGAGACTTCCTATTAGACTTGGGCTGTAAAAACTATGGCTGACCTGTTCCTTTTTATGGATTGCCCTAATTCGGCCAGCTCGAAGGGAGAAGTGACTCTGGAGAAATCCAAGATGCCTTGACTTTGCTTCTCGGTGACAAACTGAGTATGCTTCCTTCAGAGAGCGCTGCTGCAGACAAGGCAGGGCATCCTGGCATCAGGGCTTATGGGACAGTGGTTATTTATGTACAAAGCATGAGGAAGGAAGGTGGGATTTTATTTTTTTTTTTTTCATGTGCATACAGCTACCTGATCCCATTTCAAATGCCATTGACCCTCAGCAGAAATTGTAAACTTCTAGGCCATGAACTGACTGGCAGGAGCTATGGTCTGTCATGACTCACATGCAACTAGAATCCAAATACCCAGAATGTCACAGACTCAGATTTGGGCATCATATCTGAGCCTCTGGCAGGGAGATGTCAAATCCTGGGATAAATCTCTTTTAGTTTGTTAGTTCCTGAGCTCAAAATGACAGACTGTTCCTGCAGCTAACAAACTGCTGTTCCAAGAGAAGAGATCAGTGGGAGCAGTTGGGCATTGATGAGCAAAGGCTGAGAGTCCGCTCCATGATGTTTAGAGCTTTGTGATAATAATTAGATCTTAAAATGTGTCAGTTCTGCATGAGACAAATCATTGGCGTAGGCCAAAAGCATGTTTCCATGGGAGTATGAGCACGTGTGTGTCTCTGTGATTTGCGCAAGAGCTAGCTAATGCAGCTGTGACCCTGCATAGCCATATCCCAGTTTGTAGACTATAGGAGTGGGATGGAAATAAGAGAAGGAGGAACTCTTGCTACTTTTCAATTTCCACCGCCTTCACCACTTCTGACTTTCATAAAACCTTTGCCCAGAGAGCTGCATCCAGCGTTGCTGCTGTACAGGCAGTGAGGAGCACAGCCGGGGTACAAGGGTATTCAAATAACTTTACCATCAGAACTAGCTATAAATTACCGTTTAAATGTTTTGAGAGAACAAAAATGTTATGTCTGTATTATTTCTGTTTCTGACACTTCTCTTAAAGGTTTTCATGCTCTGAGGAGGGAGGAGGCTGGTCCTCCTAGGGCAGAGGAGGTGCTGAGGTGACCAGGGATGAGTGCAGAAGCAGCCAAAGGAGGGATGGTAACATGAAATGGATTTACTGATCTGAACCATTGAGGTGTTCTGAAGCCATGCTCTCCCCATGCATCCATGACATACAGAGGAACCATGACAAGAAACCTCAACTGATCACATCTGGCTTCTGCAGACCAGTAATGACTGGGGAAATTTCCCTTGCCCATGATATCCACCTTCTCAGGATTGAAGCAATCTTCTGTGTTCAAGAAGGTGAAGAGGAGGTTTTTCTGACATCTTTGGGTCTTTCTAGGATCTATGCACAAAATTGCAGCTTACTTTCAAGACGACTCTAACTTTTTACCTTCTGGACTCCTCTCTTTCCTCTCCAGTCTTATCAATATTGCCTACATGGAGTATCCATAATCCTTTCAGTCATTCCTTTCCTTTCATTTACACTCGGTGAGAGCTGACTCAGGATTCATTTCCTGTCCCTTTCAGGTGTTTGTGAAAAAACTTATGCATCCCATTTAGAAATCTTTCCTTTAGGATTTGGTGTAGGAGCTTGTTGAAGATCTAGACATGAATTCTGCCTTCTGCTCCTCAGGTTGTGATTGCTACCATCTGCCAAACGGGTGGGATCATGCAGTGTCGGTTGCTGTTGGTTGTGAGACCAACGCTGCCATCCTTGGCCCTGTCTCTTCTGGGGGGGTTGGCATGACTACCAATCTTTATCCTCTTTTCTAAACCCTTAACTTCAGGCTAACCTTTCAAAGGGAAGAGCAGTACACTTGCTCTTGCCCGGCCCCTGACACTACCATGACTCAGAATTAGGTCAAAGCTAATGCAAAATAGGTGAAAGCTTTCAGAGCAGAGAATACTCAGGGGCACTCCAGACTCAGAGAGCAAAGAGCTTTGTCACCATATTAAATCCACAACACAGCCAGTTTATGGTAGCATGTAGGATGCAGAGGCTTTGGAGGATGGGGGAGCAAGGTGAGAAGAGGTCTAAGGAACTATTAATTTTATGTGCAGTTAAGTATTTTTTTCCAACTCTGTAGAGTTGGGTTATAGATTATAGAGCCTGAGGTTGCTAAATTTCACATGGATTTGAATGCCAGCCTCATAACTGTGGCTTGGGAACACATCAGGCTTCATAACACAAACAAACATGTTGATAGTGCTGGAGATGTCAACTGAGCAAATGAGCATCCCACAGAAACAATGGTTATAACTTACCTGACCACTGCCACAGCAGTGCAAGAACCAGCACTTCTGCTTTGGCATCCATGATGTGTGGAAGGAACCTACCAAACCAGAGAGGGGAACATGTGTTTCCTTTCAGTGTTGCTAGATTGCAAAGCAGATAATCTTCTGCTGTACAAAATTCCCTTCTTCATTTCTTTTATCTGTGAGGGTTACTCTCTTCTCTTCTGGCACACCAACTGCTTTGGGGACTGTGCTTGTCTCTGCTGACCACCAATTTCTAATATTGGAGAGGGCTGTATTTCAAGGATGAAACCAAGTAATTCCTCTGTCAGCTTGTTGTGAGATGTCTCTGGCTAAAAGCCTGGGAAACAATTTTCTTATGACCTTCTGTTTGATGATAGTGGACTGGTTTATGCTGCCGCGGTCTCCCCCACATGCTTGGTTTGATAAAGCTCAGCTGAGAGAGAAAAAAACTGCTGATCTACATTGCTGCTGCTGGCAAAGGCCATAGCCCTGCATGGGGCCCCTGAAGAGGGACAAGAATCTATCTGTTGAGATTGAGCCTGATTTAATTCTTCTTATAAAGCACCTTGGCAGCTGTCTAGATCTGACAGGTTGATAATAAGACTTTCCCTCAATGCAAAAGGGAAAGTAATTTACATTGGCTTCACACCTCTGGCAAACAGGAAAGATCTTGCCCTATGTTAGCGTGAATGGGGAGCAGACGTGAGAACGAGAGCAGGCAGCTCCAGAGGGAAAGGAGGAAGGCTTACTCTGTGCTTGAGCAAGCACAAGAAAATGCCATTTGGAAAATGCCGACGGGTGAGAGAGCTGGCCTTGGAATCAGCATTCTGTCCACGGTTGTGGTTCGGAGCAGCTTTCCAGACAAATCCTGAAGGATCACTCTCTTACAAGGAGCAGCAGAGCTACCTGATTTCATTTTGCTCCATTTAGCCCAGCACTTTTGCTGATACACTGCTTGCTCTCCCTTGTTACAGGCACATGAGCACCAGTACCAAGCTACCCTAAGATATTTTTTGTTGTTGTTTCGTTGATAAAGAGCTGATAGCCTACAGGCAAAGACCACGGCTCTCACTGTGTGGTGAAGGCCTCTCTAAGAGGTACAAGAATGCAATTACCCAGCCTCTAACTTGTAAGCTAGGCACTCATCAGCTTTCTGTTTGTCTCATCACCTCAAAAAGAATGACCTGAGGTGACCTCTCCATTCTTTGTACATGGGCTGTAATGCCCCCATACGTCAGTGCGGTGCCGAGGGAGGTAACAGTCCTGGGATGCACTTTGAAATCCTCAGGTGAAAGCATGCCAGGGTAGTACCATGTCCTTCAGGGAAATATAATTTGGATGTAACCCAGCAGCTTTAAAGGCCCCTGCCCTTCCAGCTAAAATTGAGGAGGGAGGTGGTGGGGAGGGGAGAACTGGAATTATGTCAGAACAAACAGAAGTGGGTGGGTGGTGAAAGCATTTACTTTGTTTAATCTCTGACCACTGGGATCATGCAGAGGAATTTTTTTTTTTTTTTTTCTGCTTAAAGGCACTGGCTGGGTGGGCCCCAGGGCTCTTTCTCATGGTGTGCCCTCTGTTACAAAGATGTTTTTCGGGGACCTAGTTCTGAATGTACTCAGTCCAGGGCAGTGCAGGCTGCGAGACTCCTGAGAACATTGCAATGACCTGGTCAAACTTTGCAGAGGTGTGAAGGAGGACACTCGGGTGCAGAGAGCTACTGAAGGCTGCTAGGAAGCAGAGCAAAAGAGGACCTTGTGCTGTAGGAACACAATGACGAGAAGGTAAGCTTGTTTTCTGACTCCTTATTTAATCTGTCTTTAAAAGAAACCTGCGTTAAAGCTTGTGTTAGTGTATTCCAGCTTTGGACAGTGTCATGTGGCTGCTTCAAGGAAAATGAAGGTCCCACCTCAAGGTTGTGGCTGATTTGGGGTATTGGCAGGGGTGAGTAGGGCCATAGAGTAGGGAGGAAGTGTTATATGGTAGATGAGAAGGTTTAGGTGGTTGAAGAGGTCTGAAAGACAGATCTTGTGAAATGTCATTAGATGATGCTGTGGTAGAAGATTGCTCAAGAGAAGGTACATGATCCCTTCTGGGGCAGTAGTCTCTGAAAATCAGAACTGTGAGAACTTTACCTGAATATTAGCTGGAAGAGCAATCTAACTACGTGTGGAGATTGCATCCGTATCCTGGCTGAGCTGTGCTGGAGGACAGTGTGGTTCTGCAGTGGGTACATCACAGTCTTGCTGTCTGGAGGTCTTAAGCACTGCCTGATATTGTGGCAGGTAAATATGGGACCTTGCTAGAAAGGCACTTACAACAGTCTTTACAAATTGCAGGATCTCACCTGAAAGCAAAAGAGATGAAATTAAGACGAGTGCAAAGCACTCCTCTTAGGCAGGCAAAGCAGAATACACAAACACAAAACAGGGAATATGCAATGAGGCAGCAGTACAGCAGGAGAGGACCTGGGTTGTGCTGGTTCACAAGTAGAATATGAATCAACCCTGCGACGCTGCTGCAAAACAACTCATTGTATCCAATACTGTATTAAATAGAGTGCTCTTTGCCAGATATGCGAGGCAATTATTACAACCTTCTTGGGGCTGGCAGAGCTTCAGCCAAGTGTGGGTGTCCAGAACTGATGTGAAGCTTTGTCTACACCCATTAAGAAACTTGGAGAGAGTCCAGGGTGGAGAGAGGAGAAAAAAAAAAAAAAAAAATCCAAAGCCCATCACACTAAAAAAACCACAAGTGAATGAAAAAATCCAAGTGAATGATAAGAGTGTAGGCAAACAAGTCCTATGAAGAAAGACTGAAGGCACTACATTTGTTCATTTTAGAAGAGAAATGATGGAAATGGGATGCAGTGGGTCTTCCTACGCACAAACAGTACTTATAAAAAGGCCGATGATGAGGTGTTTACCATGGTCACTGGTGTAAGGAAAAGTGCTTGAATTCATAGTGAAGATGATTTGAGCTGTTTATTAGGAAAACCCTTCTAATACCTAGAAGGGTGAGACACTGAAGCAGGCTGTCTAAGATGTGGCAACCCCTTTCTTAGTGAATTTTAGGAACAGGCTAGACAACTATCAAGACAAATAGTTATTTAAGTATATTTGATCCTGCCTCTGATGATCCCATGAAATGCCTTTCTGCCATATGTATCTATAATTAAGCACAATATAAAAACACAACCTCTTCCCTGAGGAGTCAAAACCCCATCTATAATTAGATAAGGTTTTTTATCTTTTAATGGTAAAACTAGGTTAAACGTGCCTTATGTGACAGGTCTGTTAATATATCATTTTGGAGCAAACATCAGGAGGAAAGGGAACTCTTTAAACCAAAGAACAGCACTGGTGTAACAACGTGAGTATAAAACTGGCCAGGCATAAATTAGGCAGGAAATTGAAAGAAAGTTTCAAACTGTCAGAACAGTGATGTTCTGAAACAGCCTTTCATAATGGGAATGCTGGGGGCAAAAATCAGAACTTGTTTTTTAAAATGGAGCTAGCTAAATTAATTCAAAGGAATATAGAGAACTGCTGCCTGTCATAGCAGAGTCCAGAACTAGGAGATCCCTTTTGTTGCTGGATTTTAGGAGCTGAGAGGAAGAGAAATATTTTTATGCCCGTGGAACTGTGTTCTGCTCTTTATTGACACAAATGTACCTCTTTCATCCCCGTGCTTTTCCATGTGTGAGGCAGTTACTGATATTCCTTTTGAGATCTGAAGGTCACACCTGTATTTAAAACTGTATAATTGCATGGAGATGAAGGAGGGAAATCCAAGTTTGGGAAGACCTTCTTGAAGGGGACCACAAATTCTCAAGGTGGTGGGTGTCCCCTTGATTTTTCTAAGGCTGCAAACACTTGTGCTGATTGGAGCAAGTGTCATTTGGGATTAACGCGAGCCACGGGGAGAGCTGAGCCACTGTGGTTTGCTAAACTGGAGCCCAACCTCATGTCCCAGCTTTGGGTGGGCAAGGTGAGGTGTCAAAGTGGGGCAAAAAAACTGTTGCGAAGCAATGCAGTGTGCCAAGTGTATCTAATAGGAGAGCACAGGCGCTGTGCCAGGAGAGGAACTTAATTTCTCTGCTGACAAATGAAACAAAGATGTGATTGGAAGTGCCACGCTTTGCAGGTATGAGCAATTTCCCTATAATCAATCATCCAATCCAAATTGTTTTCATTTCTTTGCAATATTTAGCATCCATTTGATGGCAGACAGTATGAGCTGAATTTTGTTTTTCACCCGTTCCTTACGCTGATGTGATTTGTGCGCTTTGGCAGTGGGATGCTGGGGTGAAGGAAGGCTGAACCAGGCTTCTGTGTTCAAAAATCTTGGCAAAGACCATGTCTGTGATTATCAGCTAATCATTCAGACGTAGACATTGTTTGTCTGCTCTTATTAGGGTTGTAAAGTATCTGGCTGTACAAAAGCTGACAGTGAAATACCTACAGGAAAGGATGTCAGAAGAAAGAGGGGAACTGTGAGGAGGTGATAAGGTAGAGCTGGGTTTGATAAGAGCCCCTGGCTCTTCCATTAATCTCAAGAGAGGGGAGACGATTATTAGATCTAGGTATCTGGGTACGGGACCTGGGTATTCCTACTTATGTGAAGCTATTAATGTGGTTAGAGACTGTGGTGGGAGGGCTGGTTCCTCTATCTGGGGCTGAACTGTGTGCAACATTTCCCTTTCTTTTCCTAGTGAGAAGTGTACCTCTGAGATATCAAGGGATTCATTTTACTTTTCCTTGGACAATGTGTGTGATGTGAGAAAGAAGGAGGGGTTAGTGGGAAGCATATATTAAGGTGACTCCAGTAACTGGTTTGTTTTCTCACATGGATTCTGCAGCTCAGATTTTTTCCCCAGCATTTCTCGGTACTGGGTGAGGCTGAGGGAGGACTGCTTGGTGCAAATATAATAATAGGGAAAACTGTGGGAAGATATAGCAAGAATATTGTCTACTGCAGAGGATATGCTTTTCATCCCTTTTAAGTCTGATGACTTTGGCCCTGTTTCAAGTCATGGCCGGAGAGCCTGTTTGCACCACACGAGACAGCTAGAGCCTGATTGATAGAAGGGCATCCTACAAGTGCCAGGTAACACCCTGTGCCCTTAGATGAGACAGGAGGGGCTTTTCCTTCAGGCAAACTGAGTAGGACATTTTCATGCATTAAATTGGAAGCTGCCCTTGAGCTGCTCTGTACCAGGGTACATCTTTGCAGACAACATCCCCCTTCATAGGCAAGATGCAGATCTGTGTGTGTGTGACCAGTGATGCAGCAAATATCCTGAAACCTCCCTCTATTGGATCCTGTCCCCCTCTGTGGTGTTCCCCAAGGGATGCTTAGGCTGAGATCATGCGATCCCATGACAGGGAGCTGGTGGGTGACACTACTGGAAAATCTCCACTCAGCACATCCCAGAACTGCCTGGTTGTGTTGCCCATCAGGGCAGAATGCAAGAGCTGCCTTTCGGAGAGAGTTTTAGGATGGACAGAATTGGAGATAGATTTAAGGATTCATTTCTGCTCTGACTACAAGGGCTTTAATATTTGTTTAAATATCACTGGTGTGTTTCAGTTTTCATTTAGCTGGCTTTCTAACAGTCACCAGTGGTGTGGCATGCGTGAGAGTGGTGGGGGCTGGGTTTGCTGCTTCTTGTCAAATCTGAACAAATACAAGGCTGGGAGCCTGTGCAGTTAGCACTGGGAATCACAAAGACATCAGGACCTCAGCATGTATAGGTAAACAAGAAAGGCATGTTGATTATATCACTGGCACAGCAGACAAGCTCTAAGCACACACTCACCTCTCTGTGGCTCGGCTTCTTGCACAGAAAATAGGGATCATGATACTTTTCCTCCTGCCTTTGTCTGTCTTGCCTGTTTGGCTGGTTGCTCATGGAACAAGGAGTACATCTCATTGAGTATTTGTACAGCGCTTTGTACAGCGGACCCCTGATCGCAGCAGGGGGCTTTCAGGCGCCGCTGCGATAGAGCAAGCACAGAGATGTCTGAACCCTGGTGGAAGCAGCCCAGCAGTCTGTGTAGCACTAAGGAAGGCTGTAGATTAGGCATGTGCTTGTCAGACTGTAACGTAGTCGAATTTCACTATAGCGAATGCTACTTATAACAAACCACCGTTTGCAGACGTCCAGATAGTAAGAAACATTTTTTTTTTCCATTGCTAATTAGTTCTTGATAGGGAATATGCCTACATGAAGTTGGAAAAAAGATCTTTGTTTTCTTGCTTTTCCTGAGGTGTGCTGTATTTACCCCTAAGGGTACATCTTCCCTCTCCTTCATGTCTTTATTTTCTTTTTAAAGTGCCATTTAAATGTTGAGCAGTGCAGAGCCTTGAAGTACAGGGTATTTATGGACAATTCAAATTGAGTGTTTTTCCTCATTATTCTGAGGTTGTGAATTGCCCTCTCCTTTTATAGTGTCTATCAAGACATAATGAAAATTTAGTTGGGCCTCTTGATGGCCACTTTGCGCAATACCAAAGGCATTTATCTCTTCTTTCACTTCCTCCATCCTCTTTCTCCTGATCTTTAGAAAATAATAAATCTACCTCCTGATCATGATGGTGGATATTTCTAAGTTCATTTAATTAAGCATGTTTTCCCTACGTTTTCCTCAATCCCAGCTTACAACTTGTATCTGAGGTCAGGTCTGATGGAAGCAGAAGAATCTTCAAACTTCAGGTGAAACCAAAAGAAGATACGGGCTCTTCAGAAAACAGCTTATTTGCTTGATAAGGAGTTGCAGAGAAGGAAGAGGAGCAAAATCCATTTAATTCAGTTAAGTAGAAGTCAATCTTCCACAGGCAGGCAAGGGATGCAACCAGCTAAATACCTAAATAATGTTTGAGGTAAGACAATGCGTGTCTGCCCACTGTTTAAACTGAGTACTACTTTGAGAAGTTAAGTAAAAGGTTTCCCTTGAACACTGTCCTTTTCCTTGAACTATAGTCTGTGTGTCATCACATAATGGCTCCATCCAAGAACCTGTCTCGGTTCCTGCCCTCACAGCCATGGCTGTCCTAGTGATGAGGGCCAGTCTGGGACAATACAGGAATCATGAAAGGAACCCTTCACTTGCCAGCCTTTACCAATAGCTCAGAGACATTTGGGCGGAGGTAACAAACCAAGAAACAGCTCTTTTTGCTTTGCTGGGTTGGTGGAATGAGCCATGTTGTTGATTCTTTTACTATCAAACCTTATATAGAATTACATAATCAAGAGGTCTTTAGTGTCGTTGAGATGTGGAGAGGTTTAACCTGTTCTTTGGCTCGGATTTCACTAACGTCCTGTTGTCGCAATTCAGTTTGCTTTCTTTTATTGGGAAGCATGTGCTAGGGATTAGGAATGGGGTGGGTTTTTGTGTCTCACCACTACCAGTGGCACATACCAGCTGCTTTGTGAGGACTGTTAACATCCAGAATTAAACCCTCCATGCTGCAGCAACTTTTGAACCAAAGAAGAAATGTGGTACTGAATGTTTGAGCAACCTGATCTAGTGTAGTGTCCCTGCTCATGGCAGGAGGATTGGAACTAGATGATCTTTAAGGTCCCTTCCAATCCAAACGGTTCTATGATTCTATGAAATAATCTTTATTGTCTTGCTCTTTCTTGTCCCGTATTGTCCTCTGTATTTAGCTGCTCTTTGTTGGTGAAAGAACAGCAGTACTTAAAACTGTACTTGGATCACCCTCATGACCTCAGGCTTCACTTGACCAGGGATAGACTGGCAAGTGGAACCAGCATGTGCACTTATCTGCATGTCCGTGTGTGTGTTCAGGGAGACTTGGGGTGTGTGTGTGTGTGTGTGTGAGAAGACTGAAATTATCAGCTTTGCTCTTTTCCATCTCCTCTCTTTTCCCAGTGATCAAATCTTAGTAATGACCAGAGCCAACACACAAATATAGGTCCTTGAGATTCACCTTCTTTAGATGCAGGGGCAAAAAATTCCACCAGCTCCTGCTGCCAGAGTCGTTTAAAGCTGCTTTGCGAAGCTTTCAGCAGCTAGAGAAACTCATCCTAAGACGCACTGTGAGGAAAGTTCAAGTTACAATGGCTGCCACAGTCTGAGCAGCTTTACCTCCTGGTGTGAGCTCGTGATTACATGGCAGTGATGGAAGGCTTAGTCATAGCAGCAGGTCTCCAGGAAACCTTGTGTGGGGGAATGTTGCCTTGAGGCAGCAGACAACGCTATCAAAAGCCTACCAGGGACATACGCAAAAAAAAATGAGAGTTTAATTGCCAGATTTCCCCTTTATCTTAGCATAATTAACAAGCTGGTGTCTCTGCAGCTCTAGTTGAAGGGAATGCTCGGAAATGTGTTATGGATGTGTTAAGGAGTATGGCAGTTGTGTTACTGTGGCAGTGTTTACGAAGTCCAAATGGCTCCTTTCACAAAATCGTCAGATATCTAAAACATTACTGAAGAACGATCCTTTTCTTATAAAACTTGCCAAGAAAATTCAAGCTTTACTATCAACCTTCATGGATTGTAATCCTCTCTCCTCCAGTCATTAGCATGCAAGGGAGCTTAGTTAGCTATTCACTCGTAGCAAGAAACAGGCACTAACTTTTCAGATGAGAAGTGGACCAATATTCCCTCGTAGTTGAGGCTAGCAGCTATCTGTGGATGGTGACTCACAACCTAATCGGACATACATCCATACAAGTGGTTCCAGCAGACTGGGCACAGCGTGATATACAATGAATGGGATGACTCAACACAGCCGTCTTGCAGTGTTGCATGCAAACTACGCAGGTAGGTGACACCTGGCGGTACCAAAAGGTGAAGACGAGTTAAAATTTCCGTTATGACTCAGCTTAGTGTCCTGTAAAAACCCACCGGGTCTGACAACTTCTGCCTTGCATCTGGCGATCACAAAAGTCTGCTCGGTTTGTAACTAGAGAGGCATTTTACTGTGAGAACTGGGTTCTACCTCTTCCCTGTTCATACATCCTTGCTTTGCAGACAAGATGACGTGTTTAGTCACAGCAATGAGAAGCAGAGCTCTGGAGTGTGAAAGCAAGCTTAGCTGAGCTTGGGTGCGAGTCAAGTTCAAGTGGAACTTATCTTGGGAAGGGACTGGCAATGTTTTTCAAGGCAATACACTCCAAAGGCCTTTTGAAGCCTTATCAGGGATCTGGCTGTTTTATCTATAATGGCTTTTCATAAGGGGTGCAGAATGCTCCAGTATGTTACTCATGCATCAAGTATGCACAAATCATCCTCGTTCATAGAGCGATAGGTGGAATTGCAAAACTGCACTTAATGACTGAGTGACAGCCATCTGCAATACGTGCTTTCAATGTGATATTATGAAGGATAATTTTTCTCCTGTCTGTGAAGCTGAAAGAAACCCAGGGGAGAGGATCTCTTGGGTTTGCTTTGCTTTTAATTGATTTTGGAGATTAAAGCCCGAGTGAAAGTATCGGCTTGAAAGCCCCCGGTACCGAGAGCTTCTGTTTTTGTCGGAGGATGTGCATGGGAAGCATGTTGTCAGCCTATCTGGGCCCTGACCAGAAGCTGTCAGGATGGTGTGGTTAGGGCAAGTGGTGGTGTTATGGGGGATGTGACATTGTTTTTACAAGCTCAATGGACTATAGAAGCTAAGTGCTTGATCTGTAAAGCAAAGACTTCATAGGCTCCATGTCTGGAAAGGGTCCAGGATCGTAGCAACCAGCAGGTGAGACGAGCCTGCTAACTAATGTCTGCTCTTCAGGGCTGCTTAGAAGAATAAGATCAGGATCTGGCACAGGGAAGAGAGGGGAATCTTTATTACTGGGCTGATGACTTGTAGGCTGTATGGCAGTTTTGTCCAGGACTGAGAAAACCCAACAACCTGTTTCACTCAGGTCTTCATTCTGCTCTTCCCTGCCCAAGGCAGGCGAGGGCACAGCTGCAAAGCACGGCCTGCGAATGAATGCCAGACTCATGACCTGTGGGAATGGGTAGCTCCTTGTGAGGACACTGATTCATGCTCTCTCATCCTGCTCTTGCCAGTTCCACTTGGCGACTTCCTAAGACACACCAGGGCTAGGTCTCGGTGAAAGTAGTGTGGAAATACCCAGGTTTGACAAGCACTTCACAGTCTGCAGCAGTTTTGCAGAGCCTGACTTTGCCAAGTAGAAAGCCTTAATGCCTGCATTAGCCTGTAGCAAGCTGTGCTACCTTGAATGTCCCTTCCTTCTGCATTCTCTGCTCTGTCTCCTTCGGATCATCATGGTCCACATGGTTTCCCCTGCTAGACATTCCCTTCAAATCTCTCTCCCACATATGCCTCCTTCAACACGTGTCTGGCTGGTCACACAAGGTGAGCGGGGGAGTTTTCCATGATGAGCAAGACACCAGGGTGACTCCAGGGCAGAGGAAATTATATTAAATGATATTGCTGCTGGGAACTTACAACTGGATTGGCTGTAATGACCTTAATTTTATCTCAAAAGGGCTGTGCAATGCTCCCCCTCAAAAATTTGCTGAGTCAAAGAGGAAAAAAAAAAAAAAAATGTTTCAGTGACACACAACCCTTGCTCTGCAGGCAAGAATGCGTGTTGTCTCACTGGTGTCTGCTCCAGTTATACCAGGAAAAGGCTTAATAGAGGATCCCAGTTTAGCATCCCCCCTGTGCTCCTACAAGATTTTTAAAACAAAAGTCCCTCCCCTGAGCTGCTGACAGGTCAAGCATTCAGTCTGATGGTTGTGCTGTTAATCTGAGATGTCAAGGGGCATGCAAGCACAATCCTTTCTCAATCCATGACAGTTCCAGCCTGTGTAGCTGTCAGGGATTTTGATTAGGCTAATTTCCCTGGGAATCTGAAAAAAATCTCTGGGTGCTTCTGTGTTTTTTTGACAGGCCTCTGGAAATCCATTTGCATAATTAACAAAAGTGCACATGTGTATGCAAATGGAAATCTTGTGCTTGCAGAACCATTGATTGCATGCTTGTAAGCAGACATGCTCTAAACAATCTAGCAAATGTAGCCCTTTTTACACTGAATGTGGAATTCTCAACTGCTCCCATGTAATGCATTTCTCTTCTCTGCATATCTCAGCTGTGACACTGCTGCTGTTTTGTTGGATTGCTTCTTGTAATCTTTCTCCTTTTTTCAAACAGTAAACTTGTTCCTGATGTAATTACTGCGATAAAGTTCGGTGACATGATGGATCATCCTTAACAGCACTGTTGCTCTTGACTTTAGACAAGAAGATATTTTATTTCCACTTGTGTGGAAAGGATGGTAAACAGTACACAGTTTTGTTTTCCCTTGCACCGTCTTCCTCTGCCTTATGTCTGGTGGAGGTGATGGTCCCTGCATCCATCTTCCACAGCACTGAGGCTCCCTTGGGACTTCTCTGCACCTAGAATAATACTAATGAAGTACTGAGAGGTGGACAGCATCTTCTGTAGAAGATGAGTTAGGTGTCATCCTAGTCCTCCCAGGCACATGCCCACTGTGCTGACACAATGTCTCCCACGGGTGCTCCTGCTGAGGGTGTTTGTGTGTTGGACTCTGCAGGGCAACCTCCACCCAGCCCTGAAAAGCAGCGACTCTGCATTGAAAAGGGTAAGGCTGTTGCAAGGGTGTTTTTTTTTTTTCCTTCCTATAAGCAGAGGACAACAAACTGCAATCAAAACGCACTTGCTGATCAGAATGCAGAAGAAGAGTCTTGTATGCACTCGTTGCCTGAATCCTGTTTGTCCAAGTGTGGAAAGGCCTAATAACGATGATTCAATGAATTTCTCAGTAAGGAGGGGTGGTAGAAAAACAGGTTTTGGGCCAGTCTGACAGCTTCTCTCTTTTTACAATAGTCTGTGACCTAGCCTGTCTTTTTCTATTTAAAAAAACCCCAAACAACTACTTAATCTCAGAAAACTCATTTTTACTATTTGTTTTCACAGTCTCACTTGACAACTAAAAGCTGTAGCAATTGCAGCTTTCCAGGCTCCCATTGTACTGTGTGCTGTATGCTGTGGTGCCTCAGAACAATTTACAATAAATAGAGGGATCCATGGGAAAGAGGGATAAAAACAGATGAGTTGTCAGCGTGATATAGGAGCAGGGAGTTTGCTAGGTTTCTGAAGGAATGTCATTGCAATGAATTCCCAAATAAAGGGGAAAGGTGGGATGGGAAAACAACAAATAGAGAGAACCTCAAATGCGTTAGGGATTTTCTCACTTGAAGGAAATATTTGGAGGTCATCAGGTTATTTGGGAAGTTGGTGGGGTCCGCAGGGATTACGACACTCTGCGTCTGCATAAGGTGGTGTAAGAGAGGTTTGGGGGGGTGTAGGCAAGAGATACAGGACTGCAGGTTGTTTTGGGGTCAGAAGAAGAGCTTTCAGTGTCTTTCCTTGCAACTCTACAAGCTGCACAGAATTGCTTTTCTCTTTTATGCCAAGCCCTTTCTTGGTCTATAAAATGGGTGTAGTCTCGGTCAATGGGTGTAGTCCCAATCTCTTCTACTGGGGGAGAACTCAATTTCCCTCAGTAAATGTGGCTACGTGCTCTCCTCCACCACCCGGTGGGAGTGTTCATGCCACTCTGCTGTGGACATTTAGGAGCCTGGGCTACCTGTGAAACCCAGGGAGCCTCTGGAGGCCAATTTCCATTAATTTGGTCCTTTGTGACCTTAAGGACTGACCTTGGTAACTCCTACAAATGCACCTGCAGCAGGAGGAGACAGGGGAGCCCACTGGTTGTATTCTTCAGTGATGTGGCTCTTCAGAGCTCAAGGACAGTAATTGAATGTAATGTCCAAACCCCAAACCAGTCTGCGAATCCTAGTGCTGTGAACAGAAGAGCTGCTTTCCTCATCTTATCTCTCACAGACAGTCACTGTATTCTTGATGTAATTACAGTGATAAAACAATGTGACATAACTGCTGGCTTCTATCATGGTATCACTGCTGTTGACTTAAGTGACAAGGTAATAATTTTATAAGAGACCTTTTATTTTTCTTTCCCTGGCAGCCACTGGCAGTGTTTAAGCATGAGAGCCTATATCTCTGATAAAGCACATTATGCACGTTCCACAAGCCCTAAAACTTTTTATCAGTTTTATTTATGCACTTCTCTTCCAGGTGAAATTTCCATTTGTTCCAGCAGCATTCAGGCAGTGGCTCTCCCCAGCTAGCACAGGGACTGGTGTTTGCACAGTTGGATTGGAGCTGCAGTGGCAGCAGTCAGTCATGCTTGATGTTTGGGAGAGGAAAGAGAGAAAAAGGCCTTTTTCTGCCCAATTCCCTCACTTTTCAGTCACTGGTGCATTGCGGACATGTCAGTCCCCCTCCTCAGCCGGAGGAGGTGTCCTTGGGATGGCTCCTATGAGAAAGCCTGGTTAAAAATGAGCTACATGAAGTGGATTAGAGTGGGCTCAGATTCCTCCCTTTTTTAATATATCAATGCACTGACAGAATATATATCTGTTGCTTCAACTTAGCTGGGAAGATGCAGCCCAGAGGCAGACTGTGTGGGGAAACTTTCAAGCCAATGGGAATCAAATCATATATATTTATGTCCCTGCACTCCTTTGTCTCGGCGGTGCATTTATTGATGTAGTTCCACAGGAGTGCAGAGCCTTGCTGATCTATGCCGTTGTCTAACGCTGTCAACCAAATCTCACTGTGAAGCACAGGCCATTGGGTAAGGAGGGACATGTGGTACCTCTGGTCCATCTTATAGCCATCCACATTGCCTAAAAATACTTACGAGTGCAAAGGCATAGATCTTCAGTGCCGCACAGCATACGGGAAAAGTGCTGCTGTTCTCCATAAATATTTCCAGGTGATATAACAGGGCTGTGCACAAAGTGGGGCCTGTAGGCTCCTTCCAGAAGTCCTCATGGGATCAGATTAGCTGGTAGGGCTTACTGGATGTTGCTAATATTTCCTTACCCAGCCACCTGGGTATGAGGATCCCTATGGGGGATCCCTGCAGCTATGCTGCACAGATATTAATTCCCTATCCATTTAGGCTGGACAAGGCCAGGTGTGTAATGCTGGAAGCTGGAGGGGGAGATGCCCTCCTAAGCTCTATTTCACTGTGTGAAAAATTGATTGTGTAAAACAAGAGCAAAAATACATTTTGTTTACCTGTATAGAGTTGTCAGGAAGGATGATTAACTCAGGCAATCTAGTTATAGGTAGACTGAGCATTCATTTTGCAAGATCTTGGATATTCAGATTATTTTTCTGACTTCCTTTTTTGTTCATTACAAGACATGAGAATGTCTGGAAGAACTGATGTTTGCATTTGGTGACAATCAAATAGAGGAAGGAATCATCCAAGAATATTAATGGGCAGCAAACCTTACAGGGTTTATAGTTTGAGCTTGTCAAAATGTCTTTGTGAGGAGTTTTGACAGTCTGCAGTTTTTGAACGGGAAGAATTTTTCACTGCTTTAAACCATCCCAGAGTGTTCGTATGAAGAATATGTTTCTTATTTGGACGGGTCAGGATTTTCTGGGGTTTTTCTCTTCATCCTAGCCATAGAGGAGGAGGGAAAAACCTCAAACTTAGTATAAAATAATTTTTCGGTCTTTGGTTTCTCTTGGAAAATAATATCAACAAGCTGGGGTGGGTGGACAGCTCTCTGAAGAGGCAGAATGGGCTTTAAAAAATTTCTGCCAGCTTTAAAAGCTGTAGTTGGAAATAAGCTCATAGAAGGTGAGACCATCATGATGTCTTTCCTAGCACAAACAACTGGGAACTGGTGCATTCGAAGAACCGTACAAGAAATCCAAAAGCAAACTTAGAGTAATGCTCTTCCTTTCTAACACTGAGCAACCAACTTCCCCATGTTCTATCATTATCTTTAGGGGAAAAAGGGAGGTCTTTGGCTGATGCAGGGGTACCAGTAGCTGCACCCCATTGCCTTGTGCTGCTGTGCAGGCTTTTCACAGCAGCAGCGTGCCAGGGGAGCAGGAGCTGCTCTCTGCCTGTGTGTGTTTGTGATACAGCCCCCTATGGCAGCCCCTAATGACAGGCTGAGCAGTTGAAACAGGCACCAGGGGTAAGAGAGGGATGTAACTGCTGGTTTAATGCTGCTTTTGTAGTCTTTTCCATCTGTATTGAAGGTGTCTGTTTAGTACCAAGTGATGACTGCCCCTGACTGTCACTCCCTAGGAGATGCTGTGTTTAGGTGCCCTCCTGGGCTTTTCAGGGAATCAAATGGTGGCACATGGCTGCGATAAACAAATGCCTCTGCGTTGCTATTGAAGTGCCGATCTTGCCAGACACATGACCCGTCACACAGTGGAAGCTAGCTTTTCACCTAGCACTGCCATTCTTGCAGCCAGCAGCTTTTGTGTGGCTCAGAGCTGTGGTAGAGCCCCAGACAATGGAGAAAGGGATGTTTTAATAACGGCCCTTTCTGTATTAATGACAGCTGTTGATGATGGGAGCCCAGGAAGGGCCATGGGTCTTAAGAAAAGGACTAGGTTTGTCCTGAATCTTGGTTGTACAGCAAGTGATGCTTATTGGAAATGATGCTTTGCTGGGGATGGAAGAAGCTGGAGAATAAGGAGGAGGGGCAGATCTGGGTTTGGAATAAATTAATATGGATCATGCAGGTGAGAGGGGTCCTGGAATTCTTTCTCAGTTACCCACATGCGCCAGCAAAGAACTGAGATCGGGTCTTTCCTTGTGCTTAGTTCAGCCATTGCCACGGATGGTGGATCATTCCCAAACCTTAAGCTTGTTAACAGCTCGGAATAGCACCTCATGATGCCAAAAACTGGTGGGATAAGTCAGAGCAAAAAGTGAGCTGTTATTCCTGAGTGCACTTGCCACAGCTGTTACCATCATGTAGGCGATGGAACCAGACACTTAATGTGGCCTGGTGTGAGGACCCAGCTGTGTATTAGACCCTGGGCAGTTACTCTTGTAGCTTTGATCCTGGCCCATGAGCCAAAATATCCACCATTTCCCTACCCTGTCTTAGCTATTAGACAACTGGTGAAGAAATTGGCTGCAGTTCTGTATGTCTAAAGGGTGAAAACCAGCTCTTGAGAAGTGAGCGAGCTTTACGATGAGAGATGCTGTCTTGCCTGGGTTCAAACACACCAGTGAAGTTGTGGCCTTTGGCCAGCCTGCATGATGCTCCATGGATGCACAATGCAAGGCAGCCTGTGGCTGCTGGGGAGAGCAGGGTAGCAGGACGAAGATGGATGAGATTCCTTTGTCATTAATATAATCATAAAATACCTACAAATAATATCAAGTGTAGACATTCTCATGCCTAGGGCTGAGGCCAAAGAGAAACATGGCTTGTGTGAGCAAGTAGGTGCAGCTAAGCATGGGGATGCCTGAGTGGTTGGACAGGGGATAGATGGATGGAGACTTCAGGTCTGTTGTGCAGAGGAAGCACATTAGGTGGGGACCAGCCCATGGAGATGTGGGTTAAGGTGCTGGACCACTCCAAGTGTGCTGGGAAAGCTCCTACTCCCCCCTGGATTTTCTTCTTTCAACGCCTCATCCATTCTCTTCTTTCTTCATTTCCTCTCTCTTTATCATTTCCTTCTTGTCAGAGTAGTTATCACTGGAGCTCCTCCAGCCTCTTCCTTCCTATCCCCTCCCATCATGAAGATCTGTATGAGAAAGTCCTAGAGCCCTGCAGGGATTTCTGTGCCGTTTTCATCTTTGTTAGACCATCAGTTCACCCAGAAGATGGGCAGTGGAAAGGAGAGGCCTCCAGCAATGGTTTTTTCTCTTGGCAGCGATGACTCTCCTTTTGCTTCATTTCCCCTTCCCAAGGCATGGATCAGCTGCAGAGCCAAGCTTTCCACTGCTGTGTCTGTGA
Organism: Athene cunicularia; assembly: GCF_003259725.1. Lineage (NCBI taxonomy): Eukaryota > Metazoa > Chordata > Aves > Strigiformes > Strigidae > Athene > Athene cunicularia. The sequence continues at coordinate 15,579,242 of NW_020799112.1, forward strand.
CAGTTTTTAGAGTAGACCTCAACTATTTGAGTGTGTTTAATGGCTTATTGTAACCATTGCTGCAATGAAAAGATACTGAAAAGGGATCCCATGCCTTCTCCTTGTCTTTCCCTATAAAAGTTAATTCTGTTAGTACAGCCCTGCTGCTGGCAGGGGTGCATGTTTCTCCAGGGCAACTCAGGGGTGCTAGCCTGTATATTAGTTGTATTGTACATTGCAGGCACACCTATGAGGCTATGCAGCCTGTGGGGATTACATATTTCCAAAAAGTGAAATTAATTCTGATTTCAAAATAACATTTTTGTAAAGTGGAAACAAAATGTTTTCTTCCTTCTTTTGAGGCAGTTTTCATATTTTGGGGAGAAGAGAGGAGTGAGTGATAGAGCCAATCCTCTGTTTTAACTTGTCCAAAGTAATATCTCATTCTTATAAATATTTCAGCAGTTTGTAGTCACTCTGAGAGCATCATGCTTTGGCCAGGTAGTCAAGAATTATAAGGGATGTAACATCAATTAATTTGCAGCTACAGTCGTATATATTATGTCACCTACTCAGTAACAGTCACAAGAGAGCTGCTGACCCAGGGCTCCAGCATCATCTTCTAAATCTTTCAAACCTCTTTCCCTTTCCTGTTGGTTTGGGGATTAACTTCTCATCTGACAGCCTTTTGCTGTGATGTGAGATCTCATTTTGGTTCCTGGTAAATGAAATCCATGATGTTGAAAGAAATGTGGTGTCTGTTCTAGTACTTTTCATTAATTCTCTTTTAAAAATAAGTAAAATAAATAGCAGCCTCTCTGTAGAATTAGATTTTTAGCTCAGCTCCTCTCTCCTTGGTTGAGGTGGCGGTGTCTGGGAGCTGGGCAGAGGGACCCTTGGAGATGATGCAGTTGATGAGCACGTGTTCTCAGAAGGCTGGCACATGTCCTGCCAGAGAGAGCCCAAAACAAGGAGCACTGTATTGTGAACAGACCCAGGTCTTCAGCACTGTGAAGCATTGTTACAGCAGTGCTCCTTCACGGCTAGGAGTAGACCTAGGACTCTTGCTCTAAGCCATAAACAAAAGAGCTAGTGTGTGTGTTGAGGGGCATGTTCTCAGATGCAGGTCTGTATATGTTCAAGAGAGATGGACTCTTCAAAAAAGGCTGGACTGCTCTGTGTCTGTCCATGCATGAATGCAAGAGTATTTGTTTTAATAGGATGTTTTATTTGGGTTTTTTGTCTGGTGGATCAGCTGATCCCCATATCCCCAGGGAAAGGCAGGCAGGGTAGTGTCATCCTGCAGCAGAGTCCTGTCTGCAGACCACCACCTGATGTAGGCAGCACCCTGAAATACTGCAGGGCAGCGCATATTATTTGTTTTCTCCTGAATTGAATGCAAGAATGTGTTTGGCTGAAGGATGCCTCCCAGGGATAATTCCAAGTGTCTTCCAAGTTTTAATTTGAATTGAAGGCATCAGAAAACAAACAAAAAAAGAGAACCCGTCCTTTCTTCTTGTTCCTTATTATTGCAAATGTATGCTTTATTGCCCATTTGGGCTCATCTGCCTTTATCTTTCAGCTGTTGTTGGTTCTCACTATGCCTTTCTGTGTGAGTAGAAACCTCTCTAATACTTGAGATCTTTGCTGCTGGAAGTTGCTAAGTTTCTATCCCCCACAACTATCTTTTTTGATAAAGCAAATTGAGCTCCTCTTAGTCCCTTGCAGCAAGGCGTTTTCCCCACTGCATCTGGGGTTTTTTTTGTAATTCTCTCCAGCACCATCTCTAAGTGCTTCTTAGCAACCTTTGAAAAACGTATTTGTGAAAGCTGTTATCGGCGCACTAGTATCGTTCTCACTCATGCAGTCTGAAGTTACAAGCCACCTTCTCAATCCCTTTGCATGCGACTAAAGACTGTATTAGACACTACTGGCTATATCCTTCTCTGTGAGCTCACAGTCAGTTACTTCTTTATTAGGAAATAGCTCCTGGGTGGTTTTTTTTTTGTGTGCGCTGTGCCTTGCTTTCTTTTCTTGTTCTCACTGCACAGAGACTCCCTTACACTTCCCTGCAGCTTTCCACCCGCAGCTGGTTGGCAGATCTGTCCTGCTTTGTTTGTTCCCTGATACATACCTCTGTGTTTGCCTCTATTAAGGTGTTTGGTTTGCACAGGTCCAGCATACCAGGAGGTCTGCAAAGCTCTGTGGGACCTCCTGCTGAATTGCTCTATGTTGCTCCACCAACTTTCAGGTTGTCTGCAGATCTTAGTGGCAGGGATTTTCTGTTGCCTTGCTGTACAGCACTAGAAAATCTGACTGGCATGGGGCAATACCAGTCCCCCTGGAACCCTACTGAAATCGGCCTTTTCGGATGCTAATTTCTCCATATTTCCATCTGTCTAGTTTTATGATTTCAGCTCTTTGATTTAATCCCTTTTCCTTTCTCGATCCAAGAGTGATGACTATTTTATAGCAATTGTGGAGAAAACAAGAATCAGGGTGAGAAGGGCTGCGTAATGAGGAGCATAAAAGGAGATTGGGGAAAGCGCCAGGTTTGCAGGTACGAGACACAAATCTGTGTGTGTGTGTGTACGTATTACTGTGCAGAGCAGGAAAGCCTGAAGTCTCCTTTAGCACAGCCTGTAATCCTATTAGAAGGATTACTCTGTTGTCCTAGGCTATCTGATCGTGGTAAGAACTCATTTAGGTCAGCTGTTTAGGAAATTTACACACAAGAAAAAAAAAAAAAAAAAAAAAAAAAAAAGACTCTTGCTTTATTTCATAGGGATCGCCAAGCTCCTTTCAGACTTTCTCTGTGTTGCTGATTACATCCCTGCTCTTGTAGTTTCTCTGCATCCCTCTTAAACCCTCATGTAAATGACTTGCTTTTGGGTTTTTACTTCTAACGGCAGATGTTGGATAGGCAGCGTGGTAGCTAGACCCCAGGTATTTCTGGACCTTGAAAGGATTAGAATTTTAAATAGTAAAGTACTTTCATTTTTGCTCTCCCTCTGTGCGTTTGTGCACATTATAACTTCGAGAGCAAGGGTATGGGCAAGTCTGATTTGTGGGCAGAACTTAATGAAAGCTAAATCTGGTTTGGCAGGGCCCCAATCAGTTTAATCCCTAGTCTGCTGATTATCAGCAATGTTATAATTTAATTTGAAGCTTCTGTATTTAGAAGGTCAGTGAAACACTCCCATGCTTTCGTTTATGGAGAGAAAGCAGGGTGGCAGTCAGTTCAAGTGCCTGTCTCCCTTGGTGCTCCAGCGAAGCCAGGTATTAAACAGAGGAGAGCTTAAAATAAGCAACCAAACAAAGCAGCTGGACACAGAAACATAATTATGCAGCCAGGTAGGAGGCCCTTCCTGTTAGGAAAAATGTGGTGGGAGCCTTCACCTCCCGAACTGGAATAAAGCCATGGCTGTCCTGAGCTTTGCATTGTACTTCACAGCCCCCACCCAAATCTTTGCTGCAGAGCTGGGAGGTGTGTATCAAAATCTCACCTTCTACTGCCAAAACACAGTCCACTCGTGAGGGACTCCGCTCTGGTTGTTGGCAGGGCTGAGACTACAACAGGCAGATGAGCTGTTTCTTTCCATCCAGTTGAGCCATTTCTTTCCATCCAGAAGGAAATGTTGTCAATGCGCACCAAAGGTGTGAATTCCTGTTTTCATGCAGCATTTTGGGACATTAAGCTCTTCAGTATCTCCTATCAGAGGAATCTGACTGCAGTTTAACAGGGCTTTGAGGAGATCCATGATTTGTATCTGTCCAGGAGCTCCACGTGTCTGGCAGCCCAGAGTGGATCACGTCTACCCAAGTTGTTGTACACACTGTAATCCCAGCTGTTCCTGCAGGAAGCAAATAGTTCAACTGTGCAACATGTGCTTGTGAGGTGGGGATCCTTCCAAAAACATCAGTCAAAGTGTGAATGTGCTACTGTGGATTGAACAGCTGGGCTGGTGCATACAGGCTATGTCTGTAGCAACCCCTCTTCTCTTCGAGCACTTTGCCTATCTCTGTCCTTCAGTGCATGGATCTCATTGAGAGTGAGCTGAGCCTTTGCCCAAAGTCTTCTCTTCTTCTTCCATGTTAGGCTGAGATTTTGTCAAGGGTGCTCCTCTCTTATACTAGCGCAGGGCCTTGAGGTAGAAGAGTGCTTGGTAAAGTGAAGTGGAATGAAAGGCTTCTGTGAGTGTGGAAGTCAAGGTGCTGATGTGCATTGATAGGCTTTCTTCACTGGGAGATGTCAGCTTATGGTGGCAGGTATTTCTCATTTTTACTGACAAGTAGGGCCCTTCTGGAGAGCCCTTAAGGCATGGTGGTATGCAGGATTTGCAGGAGGAGGGGTGCCCTACTCCAACCCCCTATCTATTTTCTTTGGCAGTTATTAAGGCTTGTGGACTGTTTGATATCTGGGAGATTCTTACACCACCCTTGGTCTTGTTTTTCCTTCCAAGCTAGGATAGCACCTCCTTTCATCCTTTACCTCCTCACCTGGGTCTCTTTTGTTCAATTTATCCTGGTTCTAGGATACATTAGATGATCCTTGTTAATTCATGCCCAGCCAACACTTCTTTTAGCTACACCAGACTGCTTGCTTTAAGAGTGGAGGTTTTTACTGCCAGATACCTGCTCCCTCCTCTGTATTTCCAGTGGAGTGCTGGTGACATCCAGTGTCTAGTTTGGCTTATCACTGGCACGCGTGTGTCCTATGCTGGTATCCCCAGGGGATGCTATAGATCTAAAGACTTGTTTTCCCCCTCAGCTAGTCTGCATTTGAATGAGGAATCATGTTCCGTGTGTCGGAGGTGTTTGTGACATCTGTAATTCAAACGTGAAGAAAAAGGAATCTTTGAGGCCAGAGCTCCTAGGAAAAGATGCCTTTAAAAGGAGAGGCAACTAAGTACAAAAAGAAATGAGAACTGAGAAACAAATCACAGCTTCCATTGGAGATAATGAGAAGCTCAGATAGTAACACAACATGCAACTCTCTGAGGCCAGAGCGGTCCTGTCTCTCCATTCCCCAGAGAGGCTTAGCGGTTTGTAATACTCACAGGGTCACTGCTTCCTTTCCCTCTCTGAAAGCAACAGTAGCCCTTCAGGAAAAAGGCTGGGAAAAGGTGCAGAAGAAATGCCAAGGGCCAGCAGCACAGGCCACTCTCCGCTTGCTGCTTTCTCGCTGCCTGGGGCGCACGCAAAGGGACTCTCTTTTCACAGGCTGGCAGGGAAGGAAGCAGGTCCCTACAACCCAGATGCTGAGCTCTCAGCTGGGACTCACCCTGGTGAAAAGGGCTTCACTGATGTGGGAGGTCTGGTACAAGCCTGCCCCAAGTATTCTGGAGACATAGGATGGACTAAAGGCAATATTTATCCTCATCCCCACTTTCCACCCCATTTAGTTAACTGGGGCAAACACAGGCTGTGCCTCTGTTTCCTCCCATGGAGATTCCTGAAGCTGTGGAGTCATTCCCTGAGAGAGTAAATAGAAGCCCTGGTTGTTTGAGTCATTAAACACAGGACAAAGCGCAGGGGAGCGATCTGTCACTGGTGGGCTAAGAGAGCGAGCAAATGGACCTTTCCATCCCTAAATGCTGTGATTTTCTTCACTCCTCATTTCCTTTATGAGATTCAGCCCTGAATATAGTTGCTGCTCCTGCAGCTGTGTGCCCAACCTTGGGGGCAGAACATGCTGCCGCTCTCGTTCCCAGCACCCTCTCTCACACTTCACAGATTTTGTTAGAAAATAATCTTTCCTCAGCAGGGCTCGGGAGTCCCAGTTTGGTGTGGGTTTAAGAGAAGCCTCTGAAAGTCAGCTTTATACTTCATCAATTTACAGATACCTGAACTGCAAATGGTGGGACTAGGCTTTAAAGAAACAGAACTTGGCTGCACAATAATGAACTTGTAATGGACTGTGCCTCTCCTTGGTTTGAGAAAACTTGAGATGAAGGCAAGTGTTTTGATCCATTAGGGGATGAAGAAGCCCTAGACTGAGCTGCCAAAACCACTTGCTGCAGGACCTATCCTGTAACTTCACCTCCCAGGTGGCCCTGTTATCCCTGACCCTTTCTGGTACAAGATGTGCAGAGAAATAACATGGGAGCCTGCTCAAGGCCAGAGGCAGCTGACTCCCAGCAGGATGGCTTCCCCATCATCTAGCTCTGATGATTTTAGTTTATGCTGTTTGTTTTCTTTAATTGAATATTTTATAAATTAACATGACTTCTGCATAGTGTTTATCTTTCTCTCTGTGAGCTGTTATGGCCAAGATAGCCTGGAGTAGGCTAATTAAAACACTGAACCATGACTGCGTCCCTAGTCAAGGAGTAAGAAGACCATATAATATATGTGATGCTGATACAGATCTGGGAGCTGGCGAAGCAGAGCACCAGAGGATCTGTCTGTGCCCATCAGTCTTACTTAAGAAGCCTTTTCTATTCATTGCTGTTGAGGCCTGTCTCTTCTCTGCCTTAAGTGGATGCTAAGATTAGGAGCCTCTGGGTGAACATCGTCCTTCCAGATACCGGTGCTGCCAACGGTGCAGTCAGGTACTTCTGCAGACGTTAGTGGAAAGCTCCCAGAATGCAGAGGCAAAGCTGCGCGCTCTTACCGCCTGGAAGGACTTTTCCTCTGTGCTTTGTTGGTGAGCACTGCCTTGAGAAGCAGCTGAAGTTGTCTCCCTGCCCCTTAAGATGGGTAGCTGTAAATGGCATGTTCATGCTTATCTCGCTAACCAGAGACAAGGCTGAACTGTAGCTTTTCTAACCCTAGGTGCATTGGGGAACCAGGGAGAGAGCTGCCTCCGCAGGGGCTGGAGGCGTAGGAGTTAAGTCTCCTATGTTCAGCTCTGAGGCAGTCTTAAGGGGACTTTTCAGAAGGCTGCCTCCCTCCTTTACAGGCCTTTTTTTCACTATTGTTCTTTCAAGATAAAGAACTTGGCTCTGTAAAGGAGTAAGCCAAGCACTGTTTTATTGCTACCAGCTGAATAGTAAAAAGCCAAGCATAACCCATTTGCTGTTGTGCAGTGGTTAAAATCCAGCTCGGTACTTTGCATTCCAAGACATTCTGTCTCATCCTTTTTCATAGATTCCCTTGCAAGCAGTAAAAATATCTTGCAAACGACTTACGCCCAACCACAAAAGCCCCCATGTAAATATGCTGGTGCTCAATTACAGAGGGGAAGCAATTGCACAACAGCAGCTATAGGAATCTTTGTTTAATTTAAATGAGGTAATCGCTTTCTGCATCTGTGAAGGCACTCTAATGTTAACCTCAGACTGCAGGCTGGTTACCTGCACAAACAAATTCAGATCATAGCTGGTGCTAATGCCTTAGGTTTTATCTGAACCAAAACCTCCTCTGACCATGGTCTTTTAAAATGTTTATGATTACAGCCTGTGCGCATATATATATATATATATATATACACATACACACACACACATATATATATACATATATATACATATATATATACATATATATATATATGCGCAAATATCTCTCGTCTTGACTGTATAACCAGACACAGGTTATGGTATCGAAGCTCATTTGAGGAATTAGTCATCCTCTTCCATATTTGTGGTCATCTTTACCCTGTAACCCACATTCCTGTGCAGAACCTTGTCGTTTTGGGACCAAGCACCTTCTTCTGTAAGACAGCAAGGCATACTTTATATTTACACTAGCACTGAGAGAATGGACAAACTGGAGGCCTGGAGGAGGCTTGAGGGAGAAGCTCTGCAGGGAAGCAAGGAGGCACTGCTGGGACAGATGCCCTGAGCCTAATTCATGAGAAGTCGCAAGCTCAGAATGGAGAAGCCAACTAGAGATGTGATGGATGAATGTTTCCTAGCGAATTAGGGCAGTGAGAGTTACTCCGTTTAAACTCATTCCTTCCCCTGGTGTCTTTAAAGTCTTTCCTGTAGATCCTTAACATGGATTGATGAGTACAAATCCTTTCTCTCACATTACCCTCTCTTCTCATTTGGCTTAATTTCCAGTACAAATCTGGCTCCCTGTTCTATTTTCCATTCACTGGGAGTGACTATAAGTGAATATCCTTGTAAGATCAGCAAATCCAGTCCACTTTCCTCCTTGCCTTTTCCCCTCAACCATTTCCGTATCATGGTTTTAACTGAGCTTTTATTACTTCTGACAGCTAGGGTTATGGTCTCTGCAGAATGGCTTCCCCAACCCCCATAAGGTCTCTGCCAAAATCAGAGTTAGCTGTTCTCAGATTTAACAGCCTCCAGTTCCAGACACAGATTTTCAGTATCCCGGACCAACACTCATTCCTGCCGTAGCTCACCACATCAGGACCAGAAACAACCTAACACTCATCTTATTGTCTCAGTCTGACCTTATTCTCTGCCTTAAAAAAGCTGTAACCTAAGATGTCATGGGTGCTGCCACCCATGAGTGAGGCTAATTGTAGGAAGATCAGATCACCGGGCTGTCTTTTGTCATTTTTCCACATGAGGGACTTAAAGTGCATTTTAGTTTTATAATTCATGTAAAACAAAGAGGAAGAGCTGGAAGTGTGGCTCTAAACAGGGAAACAGCAGTTCTGCTCCTCACAGCCTGAACCCAGCAAGATGCATTTCTGATTGGTGTTCTTGCCGGGACTCCAAGACCCACCAGAACAGGGCTTATAGAGCTTGTTCCTTTCTCTGCTTGGAGCGCAGGTAGTCAGGATGTCTCCATGGGGTGTATGGAGATGGCAACTGGCGAACCCTTCAGACCTTATTCCACCCCAAGGTCTTGGCTATAGCTGCAGCAAGTAAGGGTTAAAACTGCTGGTGAGGTCCCAAGCTCGTCAGTGTTCACTGCTTCCTTCTGCAGAGTTTTGGCAATTTTGCTGTGGTTCTTTCATTAGCATACATTCGTTTCAAATTAATTAAAAGCGAAGATGAGATTCCCAAACTCATTTAACTTCCTAAGCTTTGTTCTCCAGGGATTGATAGTGGAAAAACAGCTGGGGACCCAACGTGTCCTTTAGAAGGGGATGAAATGCAGTTAATCCTGGTTATAGCAAAGGAAGCAGAAATGAAAAGTCAATTCCCATTTGAGGAGAGTTTTTCTTTTATTCCCCTGTGTATTTCTCCCACTCTGTTTTTCCATACAAGAACTTTCTTGTCCAGGAAGGTTGGGAGATATTTGTAGCCCTGATTGTTTAAATATTAATCTGTACTTTTAAGAATCATTTGTATGTGAGAGAGAGAGACGAACGCCATGGAAATCTTACAAATGTACTTTCTATCCGCTGGATATAGCCACTTCAGAGCGTGTAGTGATGTTAGTCAAAGCCGAAGATGTTATATGGTTTGACAGGAGTAGTCTATTACGGGTTTCAGAAGTACTAACCTGCAGCAGCCCCATAATATTAGATAGGGTGTGTGGGACCTGAGTTTGCCTAAAATCCATTCATTACTGTTCCTAACCTGGAAAAATTCCCTTCCGGAGCTAAAAGTCTTTGCAGAAGTGATATCTATGTTACATAAGGGATGGTGTTTCATCTGTAAAGAGAGGAATCAGAGGTCAGGCTGAGAGGGTGGGCTCCTGAGGTGCTGGCTCTGAAGAAAGAGGTGTAGGCACACTTTACTCTGCAAGTGAAATGTGTGAGTTGAGAGTTATGTAAATCTAGAGTAAAACTCTGCTCTTTCTCTCTCCAAATAACACTTCACGTAGCTGGTTATTATTTTGAAGCAATTTTGCTCTCTGATGATTCAGTGAGGAAAGCTGCTGAAACAAAACAGAAGTGAATTGCGGAATAGTTAATATTGCAGAACAGCATAGGAGACACATCATCTTTAGGTTTTGGGTCTCAGTCCTTGCTCAAGGCAGTTAACCCTCATCCAGCCAGGGGAGAGTTGCAGTATCTGTGAACTGGCACTGAATATGGAGGACATGTATTAAACTACTTGCAAACATGCTTCAGTCCAAGAAGGTAAAAATTCATAAACAGACTGGTGGAAACATTTGAATAATGAATAAATTGGAGAGAGACAACAATTTATGTCAAGGAGAAACAGGCAAATTTTCTCACTACACTTCTATTCATCTTCCATTAATTGGCACTTTCCCCTACGGTAGAATGTGAGGCAGGAGAACCAAAAACCAGAGAACTGAGATTTGGGATGACCTGGTGGCAGGCAGCTGAACTAAGTCCAACGGAGCAAGAGGGTGTTGCTCTGGCAGCGTTGGTCTGGTGCCATAGGATGGAACGGAGCTGCGCTGAAGTGTTGTATGAGGAAGTTTTCATAGCACCTGCCCACGGTCTGCTTGGCTACATCCCACAGAAATCTCAGGCTTTCACACAGAGCTTTTATGGGTCTGCAGTTCTTCTAAGTAGACATAAATGATGGAGGGAATGAGCATTTCCTCAGAGAGCAGCAAGTTAATTAATGGCTCGAAAGAACATTCTCTAGTAATGAGCTGATGTATTAGAAACCACTTCCAACCAGTAACTGAAGGTCACTTCCACATGCCATGGACCTTGCATGTATGCACAGAACTTTCCCCATCTTCAGTGTACATTGTATGTCCTTAGCTAAAATTGGAATTCAGGCCTTTACAATGAGTGGGCATAGAAACCACACTCCCAGAGTGTTTCAAATAAACCCTGCATCTCCTGTATGTCTGAGCTGTGCATCTAAATAGGTTCTGGTGAGGCCTCTGGGGCTTTGGAGAAGCTTTTCCAAATGGATATGAGTCATGTACCACTTAATCATTTAGATACTGATGTAGATTGTTTATTTGCGAGTTGTCCTTTTTCTGTAAATTGAATTGGCTTTTTTGGGAAAGGCAAGTGTTGGCTTTGCTGTGAGATGTAACTGGTCTGCAGCTGCTCATCAAAACCAAGCTGCTCTTGTATCTGTATCCCTGAGAATCACGGGTAAGCGTTGCTTCCTGCAATGGAAGTGCCTTCCATTTAAGACAAGAAGTCATGAGGTGTAGGGAGAGGAAAGGGAAAAGTAGAGGGGAAGTGTGTCCTAATTTTGATTGGTAAATGGATTTATGCATCTATTTGGATGAGAGCATAAATTTGCTGATCAGACTCACTATTTCACGAGTTTAACTGCATCATCCTCCTGCTCAGCTTTTTCATGTTGCTTTGGGAGATGGGGAGGTTTACAGGCATTACATCTTCTGTCAATATTTGTTTCATTCTGCCCCATTTATTATATTTTCCTTGGAAATAAAGTTATTTCCACTGTGTAGGCTTTTGCCTTCTCTGCTTAACAAATATTAATTTTATACCTTCTCTCAATCCTGTGGAGAATGGCAGTCCACCTAAAATCTGAGGTAACTTGAAATTTGCGTTAATGAGCAGTTGCTTTCCTTCTACCTATGCAGCTAGAAATTCCAGACAATTTCTTCAGACCAACTATATCACAGTGCCTGATGCTACTTAATACAAAGAAAAGTAGACTCCTTTGCAAAGCTAAAGGGGGTTTGGAAGTATTCCTGGAATATAAGAAGGAATAGATCAAACTAAAACCTAGATTTCTGGATGGGGTAAGCTGAATTTATGAAATGCTGGAGAAGGGGAGGGCAAAGAAGCAGTGCCAAAAGGCAGCAGGGTCAGCTCCAAAACTGGCAGCTCATCTTCTTCCAAAGGCTTCTCCAGAAGGCAGGACTTCAGGGGAATAAGAAATACAGTAACCACAGTGCAATTAGAAGGACCCCTGCGAACCTGCTCAAGGCTCTAATGATGACGCACATCACGTGTCTCAGTTTTCATCTCTTGTGACTGAGGTTTGCCATACTGAGGTTTTCATCTCTTGGGATGAAGCAGCCTGCACTTTTAGACCTTCAGGACCTTCTGTACCTTTTATCTTTGATTTGGTTCCATCTCATCTTTCTAGCAGCCTTTGATTTCCCAAGTGAATTAAAGTTCCAAATGTCATATATCTGAGGACTGGCATAAAAGGAGGTTTAAAAGGACTTATTTTGGAGCAGTAGGAACCACATGCATCCAGCATTGAACAGCTCCCAGATGTTGCAGTTTCATTTAATTGCTGAAATCAGAGATGTTGGGAATGGATTTCATCTGAAAGTCTGATCTCCTAAACTAAAAGGCATAGGACAACATTTGCTCATCCCCTGGAGATGCTGCCAGAAGTCTGTGTCTGATTAGCAATGTTAATGGAGTATTAACATAAGCCACGCCAGCAAGGGAAACTGTAGAACACATTATCATCAGGAGAGCCAGCTGTGTAAAGGCGTGTAAAGATGATGACAAATGTAGTTTGTGGCTTGGGGAGCCGGCTGCTGAACTGCTCCATCCTCTAATCCAGAAGGAGCGGAGCAGGGATGGACATGCCAGCCTGCTGTTCTCCGTGCCATCGTATCAAGAGGGATGGAGCAGGGAAAGAGCAGAACAGATGTTACCTTCATAGGAACAGGGAGATGAAGGGGACTTCCCAGCTGAGTCAAGACTTTTGCTGTCACAGGCTGAATACTTTCAGCTGTTTAGGATCTTGCCTTTTGCAACCTCTGTGGAAGATTGATCTGGGGTCTAAGTGATGACTCTGATTTCCACTGTAAACATGTCCAGAGACACTTTGTAATATTTGTTCTTGTTTTGTAGGAGTTTTTTATTCCTTGACTTGGAATCTTTGGGCTGAAAGTGAGGCTCAGAGATACTGTAAAGCTACTCATATCCTTTATCGCCTTGGATCCTTCACAGTCAAATATTGGCTATATAAGTCCTACCAATCCTCACACTTGCCCCACCACATCTCCCATGGTATCAATATTGCCAGCTGAAAGAAGTTTGTTTCTCTGGGTTTGTGCTTGAAATCAAGAACCTTCAAGTGGGTAAAAACATCAGTTCCTTCATCTATAAATTGTGGTGCTTTCCGCTTTGCCATGTGAAGAGAGCAGCGGGCTCTAGGTCAGTAATACACAGAGCTCCAGAGTAAAATGATTGTGCTTTAATGTGACAAGACCAACCGGCGCTTTGCAAGACAGTGTTAAATCCTAAAGACACAAGCTTGTTTGCATAGTTTCCTGATGGAGCTACACATTCCACCCATTGACCTTTTTGACATTTTCCTGGTTTCCCTCCTGCAGGAGTACTTCAGCAGTAAAGTGCCATACTCTGCTGAACAAACTTGGCATCTCATCAAACTGACTTATTTGGTATGTATTTACACTTGTAGACTTTAGTACTCTCCTGGCAATTGAGCTTCCTTCCTGCCTACATAAATATAATTTCATTATTAGCTTTGTTTAGTTGTTGTTCCGCATCTGTGTGCTTCCTTTTCCAAAGCTGCCAAAGAGAATTGCAGGTGTTGATCCTGACATGTGCCCAAAGTATCCCGAACTCTCTACCCCACCTGCCAACACTAATAATGAGCAGCACTCTTGACCTCCTACCTAAAACAAACCATAAAAACTCATCTCAATAATGTTTTACATTGAGGAGCTCATAACTTCTGTCAGAGCCCTGGTCTGTGTTTTTGTTTGTTTATACTTAGAAAAAAAGTATTCAGTTTCTCTCAAAGGTACTTTTCTGCATTTTCCCTCTTGTACTTAGACCTGTAATGTTTACTCAATACACAATCTAAGCCAGAGAAGTTGCTTTTGCACAAAAGGTCCCAAAGTACATGGGATTCATCATCGTTTAAGTTCTTGTGAACTGCAGGGGAAGGTGCTATAAGCATGATGTGGACAGGAAATCAAGATCTTATTCCAGCTATAAATGCTGCCTATTTGAGCACATCAGACGAAAGATCTCATACAATCGCTCATCGCACTGTATTAGCCCTCCAAGGGTGTTGGTAATCTCAGCTCGCGTTGGTAGTAGCAGGTGCCCATGTTGATCAGGCTTTGTGGTTCAGCTGATAACTTCTAAAATGCTTCTTAGAAAGTCAGGGTAACTTCCACTTAGAGGAAAATGAAGAGCCAGTGGTTGGATCTCTACTTTCTTTTGCACTCTAGGCACTGCTTGGCTTTTTCTGGGCCAGGTGCTGCCAAGGTCTGACAGCAGCTGGCTTTGGCACTTCAACAAAGAGGCAGATGAGCTGCAAGCACACAACTTTCCACAGTTCTGGGTTAAACCAGCTGCTGTGCCTTTCTAAAGTAAGGAGGCAGTTTCTGCACAACTTCTGGACAATTCCTGTTTACCGAAAACTAAGCATACAGCTCGTCTAAGCCCCTACATGACTTTTTCATTCATGAAACCTTTTCAGGTTGGAAAAAGATGTATTTGTATGTAGTGGACTGAGGATGCACTGAAGATGTGCTAATGCTAGTGGTCTGTACATGCATCATCATCTGTGCAATCTCACAGCTCATGTACCTGCAGTTCTCTCTAGGGAATCTGAGAGTCAGAGGAGAGCTGTAGGATGGGTGGCATTCACTGTGTGTTCAGACTTTCATGGGAAAAAAAACCTGCATGGGACTGTCACTTTGACTATTCTTGGTCTCCTTGCAAGCTTTTGGAATTTTCCTGCAGAGGAAATATTTTCTTGCAGATTTCTTGGAATTAATTTCTCCTTCAAGTCCTAGAACTAAGTTTGTATCAAAGCATTTCTGCTAGAAAAAAAAAAACCATAAATCTCACTTTACTAGTCTGGGACTGGGCTCTGTAGTGGATGGAAAAGCTGCTGGAATAAGAGTAGATTTGTATTCTACCCTTCTACCCTAAAGGGTGGGGTGAAACAGGAAAGGTTTTTGTGAGATGGAGGAGAGACGACGAAAGTGAAACAAAGCAGTCAGTTTGCTAGCCACAATCTTTGATCTGTGGCTGTCTGTAAACAGGATCACAGCTCTGTGATTAGATGTACATGCTCATTATGTGTTGTACTCTCCAAGCAGGCATTGTACATATAGCACAATGTATTCCACTTCCTTCTGCCCAAATATCTTTTTTTCATCTATATTGTATTAAGACCTTGAGGCCTATCATCGGGGAGAGAAAAAATACAATTTTCTTATTGTACAATGCATTTCATTCCCAGCTGCTGTATTAAATTTATTCCTATTTGAAGTAGTGTCTGCAAGTATAAATCATTTAAGTTTATATGTTTTTGTTGCTGTGGCAACTGTTTGACTAATTGAATTCCAAAGTGTCTCTCTCGATTTCAAAGCTATGATAAAGGGCATACATATTCTTAGCAGCAGGAGTCTGAAATGAGGGAGGGGGGGACAGGCAGCCCTGTCAAAATGAGATGTCCTCAATCTCCTGTACACAGGCTTAGTAGCAGCACCTTTGGCAATTGGTGGGGAGGAGGGCAAGGGCTGGGGAGGAGTCACAGCTACCTGTAAGGTCTCCATGTGAGTACCATACTCAGAAATGTTGTTCGTGCCCTTAGCAGGATGGAGAAAGATGAAAAGCCTGTGACAGGCACTGGGAAGGTCATGTTTTACCTCTGTGTCTGTTTCCCCATCATTTGTGAGTTCCCAGTGGACATGAAATGCTGGAATACTTCATGATTATAAATAAGGCCGGGTTATAATAAACCTCTAGCCTCATTTGTAGAGTCCAAAATCTACTTTTTTGTGTCCCATCTTCTTTCTATAAGGACTTCTTTCATTCCCCTCATCTTCTTTCCATGGGGACTTTGCATGAGCTCCTGGGACTTGTCTACTGGCTGGGATCATGCATGTGTTCCTAGGGGATTTCTTTCCCTGTCAATTTTTAGCTGGAAAAGGGTCCTCAGAGCTATGGCAGAGGGCTAGGGAATACTGGAGTGTTCTCAATTTCCCCTGGGGCACTTGCACAGAAAATTTCTACCCTGCTGTGTAACATTTTTTTCCAGCTGCAAGGTAGAGGTAGATGTCCTGGACTGAGCCAGGAGGACAGAAACATTAAAACTTAACTCTTTGCAAGGGAATCTGTCCCAGAAGGATAGAAGGAACAATTCCTTTGCAGGAAGAAATTTCCAGGCAGGAACCAGCCTGCCTGTGCTATTCCAAGCTTGTTCTGGCCACTTCTATTAGCCTACAGAGGGCTCCTTTTCTGTGTTAATTATGTAGGTGTTTATTACGACCACAAAATGTTAATAGACAGCCTAATGGAAATCATGCTGGCTAATGAGAAGCTCCTGAATACCTGCTGATTTTCTCTGGGAATAACAGCAGCCACAATTCAACAGGAAATAATTCCCTCTGCTCCCGCCCCACACTTTTACCTTGTGATTACATCGTGCCGTTAACCTTTCGTCTGGCTCTCTCTGCAACCTGGGGGAAGGCCAGGACCTCTCCCTTCCCTCCACCCAAAGGGGGTGTCAGGGTCTGCTTACCTTTCCTGCTTTCTAAAGGGTAATCTGTGAAGGGTTTTATGGAGCTTGAAAAGGTTACCCTGTGCGCCTGAGCTGATTCAGGGTGGCTGTGGCAGGAATGAAGGGAGCCCTGAGCAGATCCAGTCCTTTCTTCACCCACCTTCCCACAAGGGATGCTGTCCAGTCTGGGCTGTGTGGCTCTGGACTGACAGCCCAGTTGTAGGCAGTGTCTGCTGCTGTTTCATTTGGTGTGCTTTTATTCCCAGCCCATTAGATGCTCCACCAGCCTCTGCATGCTCATATAATCACCTTGTCTCAGATAGGCAAAGACAAATGGCAACAGGTACTGAGAGGGGACAAGACCAGGTGACTCCTAGAGAATTTGGTCCAATTTTTAAGGTGTTGGTTTTTTTGGTTTTGTTTTTGTTTGTTTGTTTGTTGGGGTTTTTTTTAATTGTATTTTTAATGATTTTCCCCGAGGTCTCTATCACATAAATGCCTTAAATCAGTAATGCAAGGGAAACCTCTCCATTGGGCTTCCTGGCCAGAGCTAATGTAGCTAAAATGCAAATCTTTGCCTTCTGGTTTATTATTCTGATATAGATAAAGGAAAGAGAGCTGTGTTTGATGAGGGCTGAGGGTGCAGCTCAGTTTTGGGGCTCAGAAAGCAACAGGAATGAATAGCTAGTGCTTCATTTATGGGGAGAAGTACAAGCTCCTGTTGAACAAGCGCAGGAGCAGACAGAAGAAGAGTGGGTTGGAGTAGTGGGTATACGTGTGCGCACTGGGTTGGGAGGGGTGTCACACTGGGAGGCTGTTGGTGAGAAGGTGGGTGTGTGCTGGATTGGGGGTGGCATATGTAGATTTCTGGGGGAAAGGGTGGGGTTAGCTCTGACCAAGGTGCGTGTGAGCGTGTGCGCTTGATGGAGGAAAGCACACACCTCTAACTTCCAGAGGGGAGCAAAGGTCTCCCATAAAAAAAAAAAAAACAACAAAAAAAACCCAAAAACACTGAACCAACAGAAACCAACCAACCAACCAAACCAAAACAAACAAAACCAAACTCAGGAGGCAAAATCTATTGGAGATATTGGAAATCTGCATAGTTGAAGCTGTGAATGAAATAAGAGACTCTGTTCACTGGGCAATATGGGAATTCCCAGCTGGGACCAAGTTTCACAATTTTTTCCCCCTGTGGGCAGAAATTTTATGCCTCTGTCTTTGCCTGCCAAAAATAATAATTAAAAAAAAAAAAAAAAAAGTGGTCTTACTGCTGCAGAAAGAGCCAAACATTTCAATAAGACAGCCCCCAAGGGAACAGTTGTGAAAACACCAGATTTCATTGTAAAGGTGGGATTTCTCAACGGTGAGGAGCTGCAAATGAGGCATGTTGCAGGGTCCATATGGAGTTGCTGGTAGGAGCTCAACACCAGGCTTTTGGAAGCATTTCAGAAGAGGCTTTTGGGAAACAGCAGAGAAGCAGTTCTAAAGGTTGGCACTCAGTAATACATAATTCTGTAAAAATAGCGTCTGAGCATCTTCTGTTACCTGGGCACTGGTACCCAGATCCCGTCAAGTGATTTCTCTGGCATCCATTCTCCCTGCCTTGACTTTAACGGGTTGTGCAGATTATTTTATGATCAATAAATATCCAGGCAGACACTGTGAAATTCCAATCAGAAAAATTTACAGCATTAAGGCAGATATTGTATAGCAGGATATAAATAAATAGAAATTGTCAGTCAAATTCCTGGCAGCTAGAGTCTGGTGTCAGTTGCAGTAAATTAAGTGTTACTTCACAAATCACCTTTATGGTTTTGCCCAGTAAGTGTAGCTCTGCAAAGGCTTTTTTTCAACTTGCAATGGTAAATATCCTCTGGTCCTTGTGTTTTCAGCATGAAGCCAGTGTCATGATTCAAGAGGAAGCGAGTGACACAGCAGTGAGATTTGCCATAATCCTGAGTCTTGTTCCCAGCCCCAAGATTTACTCGGGGGAGTTGAGTTTAGGTGCTGAGCGATCCAGGCAACAACAAACCAACACGCAATGGGGAAGTGAGTGGATGCTTTTAAACCAAGGAGGGGGTTGCTTGATGTGATGATGTGGAGACCCACTGACAGAGGAGAGGACCAGCATGGACTCCTGTCATCTCTGCCAGGATGAACAGATCTATGGTTGGTGTAGGCTGTACCTGGGGGTAGGTGGCAAGAATGAATCAGGTCAGTAGTGAGACCTTCTTTTACTGCAGTTGGGACAATATTTCAATTACAGATTATTCCATTTAATTAACTGTTATACTTGCTGGCCTGACCAGCAATGCACAAGTCCTAAAACATTATCTGGATGTTCCTGCACTGTTGGGATATCTGGAAACTGCATTAATTTTCAGAATAGACTTTTATGAATTAAAGCTGAATGTTCAGCATGAACAAAAAGAAGAGGAGGACCTGCTAGTGGTAGTTTTGTACTTTATTTGAGAAGAGAGAGCTACATAAACTATGTCAGGAGGGTACAGTTCTACACACAGTCTCATCAATCAATAAATGGAGTTGTTAACATAACACTGAGGATATGATACTTTGAAGAAGACATAGACACATGACCAAGGAATATTTACAGCTCTAACATACAATATATTTATATTTGAGAGAGAGAGATTCGTGTGCATCTGTGCACACAGATACCACTGTGTACACGTGGTGCACGCACGCGCACACGTACATAGGTATAAAAGGCTTTAAAAAAAAACTTTCATAATTCAAGAAATGAGTCTGCCTTTCATTTGCAGCAACTGACTATTATCAAGGTGGAAATGGTTCCAGTTTGTGGTGGTCTGGAGTGGAGGTTTCGGTTTGAAATCTCTGTTCTCCAATGGTCGTTGGCTGAACCTGAAGCAGGTTTCTAGTGTGTGGTACACTGTGGTGGGGTGGCGATGGAGGGATGTGTGAGGTGAATGAAAGGGAGGGCAGTGGAGTTATGGGGAAGAGGGGATGCACAGCCTCTGGGGCTGGGGCAGTAACACGGAGATGAAAAAAATGACCTTTGGTGATGCCATTAAATCATCCTTTATACTAAACATAAATTATCGACACAGTTTTAAAAAAATAATTTTCTGTTTCATTTCAAGGCTGGGGAGAAGGGAAAGGACAAAGCAGGGCAGGAAGGAAGGGAAGATCTGGGGAGGGTAAATACCTCAGCACTTTAAAAGGTCCCTTGACCTCACTGCAAATCCTTAATTTAAAAGTCTTCACGTAAGTCTGACTAACACTGTATCAGTCGTCCCCTTCCAGGGTAGCAGCGTGCTCGATGCACACGATGTGGCAGGTAGGGGAGAAGCAGGGACCCTACCTTGGCCAATACTCAGATCAAGGTTCCTTATCCTCTGAGCTGGAGCCAGTGGAGGTGGGATAGGCAGGCAGAGATCACGACCACCTTGCTCTCACCAAGTTCTCCCTTGAGGAACAACCTAGGTTGTTCCCAGCAGGGGAAAACAGTGAGTTTTGGTTTGGAGAAGGGGAGACTGCAGGATGGAAAAGGTTGAGAACCGGCAATTCAGTTGCAAAGTGGCAAATATTATTCATAAGATGCAAAAGAAGACCCAAATTAAGCAAACATGGATTGGTGCACAGGGTAAAAAAAGTTTGCCAAAAAAAATCAATTCAGCAAACATCACCAGAGGATTTGTTTTCTGCTCATGCAGACTTTCAGTGACATTAACTGAGATTAAAATAAGCTGGTTTAAATAATAGTAACAACAAAAAGGCTGTCAAAATGCCTTTCTTCTAAGACGTAGCCCCATCCTGCTCTCAGTACCAGCTCGCCTGCCAGAGTGAGCTGTGAAGCAGCACCTTCTGCGGGCCAAGTCTGCCTGTATCATTGAAGGGCAGTTCAGCTGGGAATAGAAGTAGTTTCCTGGAAGTTGTCTACCCTTTCAGTTTTCTGCAGGCTGGGTGTTTCTCCTTGTGGCAGGAGTGCCAGTTTGGGAAAACACAGTGGTTTCTCTGCCTAGGCTATCAATCACAGTGCCACACAAGCCACTGATGGACAGTACTGCTTCAACACAGATGTCTTTCAGAAATTACCAGAGGCAAGTGCACGATGCAGCCCTTAAACACCATCCCAAAGAGAGCCTGAAGGCCCCAAGACAGCCTTCACCCAAGAAGGTTGTGTATCCTCAACTTTCACCTGGGGAAATCTTGCCTCCTTGCCTGACCCAGAAGAGACACAGGGAGCTGAAGCACTCACTGAAAGCTAAATCAGTGCCAATCATTTGCCTGCACAAAAATCCTTCATTTCTATTACAATAACTTATGTAAAACCACTTCATTAAGACAGAGTGGGGGAGGGTGGGGTAATTTAGTGTATTAATTTATTTATTTATTTCTGCTTTAAGCGTATCTATACGAAGCTCTCATGCAAGAAATTGCCTCCCAGTTTAGCTGAAAATTTAAAGGACACTTCTGAAAAAAAAAAAAAAAAGAAAAGAAAAAAAGAAAAAAAAAAAAAGAAAAAATACAGGCAATTCTCCTTCACACAGGGAACTGGCTGAGTGTGGGGGCTGGGAGTGAGTGGAACAGAAACAATCTAGCCTGCTTGTACTGAACCAGAGCCATCATAGAGTCAAATAAATACAGTGAAAATTACGGTATTTGTAAGTGTTTGAAGCAGAGAAGGTGGCCCTGGGAGAAGCCCAGCAAAGCTGAAGGTTTGGAGAAACCTTCAGGACTCATTTAGATTTTCTGGAACTCATCGTTTTGCAGTGACTGCTTCCTCACATCCATAGCTCTTTCCTGACCAGGACTCTCTTCTGCTTTGCCACAGCTCACATATGTCTTTCACTACCCTCACAGTCACTGACCCCTCCCTGGGAATTAAGTCCTTGCCCATTTCTCTCCTCTCCCTGTGTCCCAGTAGGCTTCATTGCTCCCTTCCCTTAGTACCATTTGTTCGCCGAGCTCCTTATTAAATCATCTTTGACATGCCCTGCAAGCTCATCCTTTCTGACTTCTACATGGCCCTAAGCATCAGAAGACTGGCCTCAATTCCTCCAACAAAGTAGTTGTTACAAGTTTTGAGGTCTTGTGTCTCAGGCACTTTCCAGTCCTCACCACCTCTGTGCGTCCATCCAGATGGCCCATTATAGTAACTGTCAGTCACAGCTGGAGAGTATGTGAGAGATGGGATACAGAGGAAATGCTTCTAGGAAGCAGCATGTGCTGGGCCAGGAGGAATGGCCCAACTTTCTGGCCCACTTTTCTGACTTTTCTTCCACACAAAACATTTCTCAGGAATGGAATGGTCTTGCATGCTCCTGCCCAATAGCTTCTCGCCATGATGATGAAGTTCAGGAGATGTTCAACCCTAATTTTAGTGTATATTTTCCTTAGTGTAATCCAGGAAAACAAGTGAGATGAAATCCCAACTATGCAGGCTGAACAAGATGGATGCTGAAGTACCTGCTTTTTGTATGTGAGATATGCCTGCTTCTTCACTCAGAGCCTTGCCTGGTGATGCCTGCTCTTCTTTGCCTTGCTCTTCATCTTTGGTTGACTCTTCTGACAACTCTCCACTACACAATAAAGTGGCTTTTTTATGGATTGATGTCAAAATAACTTTCAGGGGCCAGTGTCATTTATATGCCCCTTTGAATTTTCCAAGAGATTTGTCAGTTTACCCTTTACCAACAGTAAATTTAGTTGATGGCCAAAGCTGAATCACATGGTGCTGCCAATAAAATAAATACTCTGTTTCTAAAGGGCTAGCAGTATAGTATCTCTCCATTTGTCAAACTGTCCCAATAGACAAGAAGATAGGAACCTTTCGCAGTCCAAATTAGAGATGGAGCCTTCATAGGTGGAACACCAGTGCAGGAAGGCGTGGGGCAAAGAGTTTAATGCCGACGGAAGAACGGTTCTCTCCTGCACCTAGATTGATTGTTTTATGTTTTAAACCATCCCTCCTCCATCACTTGAAAACAAGATACCGGCTAACGATTTCACACCAGAAAAAAAGGATGAGAGAAAAGAATGAAGGGGGAGACAGCCGTGCCCTGAGCGGTGTGGGCAGGAGGCCCCTGGTCCTCCTCCAGAAGCCGGGTTCCTCCTCCCGGGGCTCCGCAGGAGCGGGCGGGGCGCGGGCGGCCGCTGTCCGCGGTGCTGATCCGCAGGGACGCGCCTCCCGACCTTCGTCGCTCCGCTAAAACCTTCAGTTTACCCGGGAGCTTTTTTATTATTATTCTTGAGGACTGGACTGGTTTATCCTCACTGTGAACACTACTTGTGAACCAAATAGGGGTTGTATTAAAGAAAAAAAAAAAAAAAAAAAAAAGGGGCATCTTAAATATCTGAATTTAAAAACAAACAGGATCACTACTGTTGGGGAAAATAATTTTTCTGTTTTGTCACTTTCACTATCTTTGTCCCTGATGAAAAAGGGGGAGAAAGACACTGAATTAGACATCCATTCGGCCCCTGTAACCTCTTCTTTGGGCTTTTTGGATACCACTGAGTTGGATCTGTGAAGATAAGGAGATCTGAAGGTCATTCCTTAGAACTGGAGTAGGAACAAGAGAGCTGGGTAGGAAGCTGCTCATGCAAAGCTGGGGGTGTTCTTGCTTTCTTGCTGTATGAAGCTGTCAAGGGTCCAGTAGGTGAACAAATGACCTTGCAGTCTAGGTCCTAGCTGAGTCCCTTCCTTAGACTGAATCCTTCATCCCTTCCTCCCAAGTCTTGCTGTCACTGGAATGAAAAGCTGAAAAGAAATCTTACCACTGATGAAAATAAGTCTACATAAGGGAGATAATTCCACTCTATTTTTTTTTTTTTTTTTACTTTTACTTTCAAGAAGACAGAAGACTTGCAAAGAGAATTTTTTAGATTTTAAGAGAGAGAGAATATTCTTACAAAAGGTTCACAGGAAACTGAACAATGGATCAGCATTTTTTAAAGAGAGGTGAGGCGGAAAGCATCCAGCTGCCAAGGCCAGTTCTCCTTAATGGTCTTGGAGAAAAAGCACTGAGCAGCTAATAGTATTTGCCTTGAGAACGCTAGTCAGTGAGCCTTGGGTGGAGAGGAGTGTAGGAACCAAACTAAATCAGGAAACTTGCCATTGGTCCAGGACCAGAACAAGCTAAAACTTCTCATTGCATGCCTGAGACTCTCGTACTGTGTAATCTCTGTGTCATAGACATCTAAGAACCACTGTGGATAGCAGATGGCTGCTGAATGGTGAAAGCAGATGATGGATTCTGGTCAGTGAAAAACCAGAAGACCTCAAATCCTGATCACAAAAGTCACTTCTAGAGATTAAATCAAACCAGCCACCTGAGCAGAAGGGAGTCACACAACATTGCACAAAGCCAACAGACAAGGGAGGGCTCTTGTAAAAAGCTCCAACTTCCTTCCACCCCCCAACACACACACACACACACACACACACTGCCACATACAGCAAAAAATATCAAGGTTGTGTGTTTCTTGAAATATGGTTGGCTGAATAAATACACTTACAGAGAACTCTTTGTAAAGCAATAGCAGCATGAGTAACAGTGCATCACCACCATGGGAAATAAAAAGTAACCCAACTGCAATTCAGCCAGAATCATTCCAAACCCCAAAGGTTGGGCTCTTTTTTTTTTCTTTAATGTGTCTGACATTTTATGGCATCAATAATGCAAACAAAGAGGAAATCATATTTGCAGAACACTAATGCACGGATGTCTAAAGCGAAATACAATACTGATTACTTTTTAAATGAAGCCACCAGGTTTTGATGTGCTGTGGTGGTTAAATTGGTCCATCAAATTCCTTCCAAAGCAAATTCCAGCCCAAAGCAACAGCTTGACCTTCTCTATAACCTTGGGTAGTCCTTTCAGCTGTATTCTGATTGGGGGTAGTAAATGTTAGTTTAAAGCGATCTTCCTGATGGGCCTGATTACAGAAATGCCAGGGGCACACAACTCCATCTGAAGATGAGGCAAAACTACAAGCATGTCCCCTCTACATAGGCTGTCCAAAGCCTTTGACAAAGGTGAGAGCAAGCCTACTCTGAAGAGCTGCGGGTGAGAGGATGGGTGGGCTCTGAAAGAGATTTCTAGAAGTACTATTGAGATTTTACCCTTAGGGTTTGTGGTTAATCTGTTCAGCACCTGATAGCTTGTCTCCTGCCTAGAACCTCCTGCAGACGACTTCAGAGCAATGTCTGAGTATGAAAATAAGCATATGAATAAGAAGTTGTGGCAAAAACACAAACCCAAAAACCTTCCCTTCCTCTTCCATTTTATTTTTTTTAGACACTAGTGGCTTTTTACACAAAGAAGTGCATCTCGGAGATGCACCTTGAGAACCACTGACTGGGTTGTCTCTATCCACACAAGAGTGAAGAAGCTGTGCTCCTGCCTGGGAAATCTTACTGCTCGACCTACTCTTATCGCAAAAGACAAAAGGGCTTGGGGTCTGGCCTATGCTTTCAACTTAACAGCGGGAGCATTCAGTTCAGGAGTCAAGAGACTTCTTTTGCAATACCCTCTGACTTGCACTGAATGAACTGTGAACTTCTTTAATTCATGCAGTTTTGGCTTGGTAGAGAGTTAATAGTGTGCTTGTGTGCTGGTGGGTAAGATTGGCTGCTGTCGTCTCACATCCGCTGGGCCTTTGTCTGCCATTTAGTCCTGGATCACGTCTGATCAGAGCATAGTGTGCGGGGACTGTATGTGTTGGAGTTAATCAGTGCAAACAGCTAATTGCCACTGGTTAACTAGTGCCTTTTAATTAGGACCGTGTTGCTGAGTGGATATGTGAAGGGAGCTGTTTGTCACTGGCAAAAAATGTCAGCCTTGTGATGTAAACTTCTTCGGGGAATTAAAAAAAAAAACACAGGCTGGAGCTACTGTCACTTTAGCACAGTAGAAAATCAGTTTCAGCAGAACTGGCCTGGATGAGGTTAGAGTCACGCTCTGCTGGGGTCAAAAATTATAGCGGCTGCTCCCCGACCCTTTCTCCTGTGCAGAAGGGTGGGACACTGTGGGCTTCAGCTGGGATTTACAGGAGATACCCCACATGCATTACAATGAGCTTTGCTGTAAAATTCACTGCACAGAGGTTAATCTAGATGTCAACATTGCCTGACAGCAGTGAAATTACTCCGGGGCAGTGCTCCTTCTGAAGTCTTAATATAACAGTCAATTCCATCCTGCCTGCAGGAAATGAAAGTTTTCTGCTTTGTGTGCGGAATCATTCGGCGCCAATTTTCTCACTGTTTGAAGTCCAAACTGTTTGTGGTCTTGGGATTCACCTCACATTAAGACTTTCACTTCGTTTAAAAACTCTGCTAGTCAAGTCCTGAGAACTGCAAGGACAGGAGCCGCACAGGGAGAAAAAGAAGAGGGCAGGGGGGAGAAATCTTATCTCACCTACTATATCGAAATCAAACAGCTTCACCAGCTTTCTGTGCTCTGAAAAGGAAGCGAATGCAGAAACTCAGCTATCTAAGTATCAAGCAGCAAAGACTGGGGAAGCTGGAAGCCAGCAGAGAGCAAGAGAAAGCGTGCAAGAAGACATTCGGACCTCCCAGAGCTATGATTTTCTTCAGAGGTATTTCAGGCCTTCCCTGCTGGGACCTTGTCCTAAGTAGCCAGTAATTCAGCAGTTAAACACCCCCTCAGGACAACTGCTCAAGTTTTCAGCTGTAGGATCAGTCGCTTGTGCTGGGCAGGAGATCAGTTCCTATAGAGGACTTCTGACAGTGTGAGGAAAAGCGGTGGTTAGATTTGTTGTGTCTCCTTTCTCTTTGTAGAGATGCTAAAATCGTGGGTCTAGCAGAAAGGAGGAACCAATGGTCATTCCTTTAGCTTGAAAAGGCCTCTCAGACTGGGTCTGTGAAAAACTCAAGCCATGGAGATGAAACCAACCTAACAGCTCACTTAGCTCAGGCTCTGAAGGAAGCTGTAAGATTGTGTCCTTCTTATCTCTTTCCTCAGTTCAGGTCTTCAAAGTTGCAGGCAATGGGACTCCT
The DNA here is from genome assembly GCF_003259725.1 of Athene cunicularia. Classification (NCBI taxonomy): domain Eukaryota; kingdom Metazoa; phylum Chordata; class Aves; order Strigiformes; family Strigidae; genus Athene; species Athene cunicularia. The sequence goes on from NW_020799112.1 coordinate 15,605,471, forward strand.
ATCACTTCTTTCAGGGAGCCTTTTCATGCCTCAGTAGTGTACTGGAAATAAATATGAGGCACCGAAGAGACGGAATGCTCCCACATTCTTCTTGGAACAGTGACATCTCTGCCTGCATCATTTATGACACTGCCAGCCGGAACGGATGTTTTGAATACTTTCTCCAAGCTTGAAACTCAGTATCTCTGCTTGCAAGGAGATCAGCAAAGGAAAAAGATTTTTTTTTAGGACTTGGCAGGTATTTAAAGAAACATTAAATGTGTACTGCTGTAAGACACGCCTCCAGACATGGGTGGGGAAGGCACCTTAAGAGTTAAGCAAGTTTGTCCGCTTCTGGAAAGCAGTGCTAAAAGGGGACATTTCTCCTTTTCTATTTTTGGTACTCCTTTGGAGACAGCACTGTTATGCCAAGACCCTGCCATCCATCAGAAAGCCACTGCGTCTGAAGGGAGGACAAACCTTTTGGATTGTGTCAAAGCATACCTGTGCCTGCTCAGTCTCATAGCAGAGGAGCCCTGTTGATACCCATAGCCTTCCAGCTATCAGAGGAGCCACTACAGCATGGTGTCACAGCCAGGATCCCATTTATTCAGCTTGCTTTTCCTCACCATTGCCTTACGATAAGAGAACACACCTACAGCTGTTACAGAAACACTGGGTATGAGCCATGGCTGTAGTGGTTCAGCTGACTCCTGGCCAGATCAGGAAAAAGGTGGACATATGATGCACAAAAACTCAGCTACTTGCATCGACTTTTCATTAACCATTGGGAGTCACAGTTCAGCAAACGATGTAAATACTCCCTGGGGGGGCAGGGAAATGAGAAGGATTTAAAAAAACCTTCTGATTATGACATGCTGAACAAAATACTGTCTCCACACAGACTGGCACATGAGTGCCTGATGATCAGAGTGTTCAGAGCTACCTCTGGTTTCGTGGGCTTGCAGTGACTCAGGTCTGCATTCTTCAACACATATCCTGAACTCAAGGAAATGCATGTATTTGAGTTCTGGGAAATAAGAGCCTTTCACATGAAACAGCCCATGTAGTATTACACTTCTGTCTATGGCACTTAAAAAAACCCGTAACTTTTTCAGGCCTTCTTTTAGTTGTATTTTCTTACAGGAAAAAAAAAAATCACAAAAATACACAAACCCTAGTGATTTTGTTTTCTGCCTACATAAATGGTCCCCTGCTTTTATTGGTTTCTGTTTCCTTTAAAGTCAGTATTTGTCCAGCGTTATAGCTAACTTTTCCTGGAACTCCAGTATTTTCTTTTGGTTTTGCTTGTATCCACTGTGCTACTTGAAATTCTATGCCACACTCCAGAAACCAGTCTTGATTTTCCAACCCAAGATACTCGCCTTCTAAAACCAGACTTTCCCTTTCCTTGGCTTTTTTATTTCCCCACGTATTTTCTCACCTTGTTCCACCCACTCCTGTGGACAAGCAGACAGCTCAAAGCTAACAATGACTGTCAAGCAAGCAGCCTCTCTAAAGGCATTCCAGATTTTTCACATTTGTCTGTGCAGCACGTGTTCCCAGAGTCACCTGTCTGCAATTCAACAGCCTGTGGACCCAAGGACAGGTCTGAAATGAGGCAGCCCAGGCTCTTTTTCACCCCCACCCCCCCAAGATATATGCATTAGAGGACATTTTAAAAGACCAGATGGGCAAGCTTTGTGGGAGACAGGATGGACTTTCAGTCTGGCAGGTTATTGCATGTCTTCCCTTTGCTACATTTCAGCTTTCATCTTGCAACATGACAGATTGGGGTGGAAGGAAAAGTAATGGCTAGAGAAGACAAGACAGGTCACTGATAAGACCCTGATGCTGGAGCCACATTTACTGCCCACAGTTTGCAGCCCCAGCATACAATTGCCATCTGTACCATGCACCAAAATAGTACCTTCACCTCCAAGAAAGCATCATCTCAGTGACACCTTTGAGTGACTGAGCTGGTGTTAATAATTTTAATTTTTAGGTGCCAGGATGCAGCTGGGACAGACCCCTCCTCAGGGCCCCTTCTCAGCAGTGCTCAGACCGGTGTTTCTCCAAGCTCCTTTTCACAAGCCCCTTGAGAAAACTGCAGATGGAAGAGGCTGGGTGCTGGGAATGTCTGCCTGGGCATGCTGGGAATTAGGTCTGGCTTGCCCCAGAGCTGGGTGAGACCTGTCAGTGTTCCCAGGCAGCAGAGATAGCTCTCTGCTCTTAGTAGAGGCAGGGCAGTGGGAAGTATCTCAGAAATGGAGAAGGAGCATAAATTCATTCCTCTTTGCCTCCAAACAGTCCCCACACTCAGATTTATGGGACTCTGTTAGAATTTCCCCCCCCACATCTGCTCTTCTTCCTCCCCTCACATGTAGTGGGGCCATCCCCGAGCCCATCTTCCTACAGGGACAAGCACCATCACCCGTGCTGATGGGCAGCTCCGCTTCTGGCCCAGGGAAGACACTTCTGGAAATGAGTCTCAGGGTGTTCACCAGGAACTCAGCACAGCTGCTTTCCCTCTTCCCCTTCAAAACTGTCATGCCTAAAAGGGATGCAGCAGTTTTCCATCATGTCTTCGATCACAAAACAACCTCCTCCTCCCTCCCAACAAACCTCCATCCAGCACCAATAGGGCAAGGGGCATAAAGCAGCAGCAGTCACCGTGGAGACGTCACACCGTAGAACTGAAGCTTATCTTGCTCTTCTGAACAGTTGTTCACAATTAACTTTGACAAAAGGACCTTTTTTCCGAGGCAGTCACTGCACTTGGTGGGGCTAATAGTAAAGCAGTCAGATGCTCTGGACCTTGGTCTCAGCCACTCCACATCTTCTGGGGACCCATCTCCTTGCCTCTCATAGACTACTTATTCCTAACCATGGAGCACCAAGGTTCAGTATGATGCTCAGCTCCTGAGCTTGGAGACTCAGGACTGTTCAAAGAGGTGGCTAAAGGGACAGGATGGTGGTGCTGGGAAGGAGGGAAGAGGAGGAAAGAAGGAAGGAATAGAGGATGTAGCTGCTGTGCAGAATAGTGACAAGAGAATCTCATCAACTGTGGGAACACAGTGTCTGCACGTGATTTGATAGTGTAAAGGCCCATGACATTGGCCAAAAATAGAAATGAGAGCATAAGAGAGAGGGGTGGACAAAATGGTGGCCTTGCACAATCTGGCACTGTGCCCAGGAGCCACAAGAGCAAGAAGCCATTTGGAGTAAGAGACAGGCAGCCCCAGGGAAGAGTTTTCTTTTGGAGACACTAGGCAATTAACAGCCATCACTTATTCTCCCCTTGTACAGAATCTCCAGTCCTTTTAGCCAAAACAGCCTGCAAGCAAAGGGAGGCAGGCCAGGGCTAGCAACCCTTCAGTCTTTTTCAAAGGTGGACCTGAGTAGGCAGATGAAGAAAACTAGATGTCCTCTCCCAAAGGAGCAAGACCCGGCTCTTGAGGAGTGGCATGGTACGCTATTCCTGTGCGTGGACCCCCAGCGCCAGTACACACCCTTGTCCCTGACCATGCCGTCTTTGGTGTCCATGCTGTGAGCTGCTGGTGCCTGTTCAGCAGCAGTCTGTCCAACCTCCACCAACTCAAGGCTGCCCCACTTGCCCAGATCTCTAGCATGCAGAAGAAGGTTACATCCTTACTCCCACATGGTTACTGCCAACCATCATCTACCACCCCAGGCTTGCACTGCTCTTCACACAAGCACAGACTAAACACGCTGCCACCACATACCTCTTTGTACCAGTGTCCCCTGCCTCTGTCTGAAGCCATAGCCCAGATCATGTCAAAGCCATGGGTGGGAGGTAAAGATTGGCAAGAAACAAGGGGGATGAGGAGAGGAGCTTCCCTTTCAGTAGCCAACCATAATCAGTCACCTATCTCCCCTTGCATCCTAGCCATGAACACTCATCTGGCCATGGGGAATGAGCCAAGATCCCTTCTCCATCTCCTCTTCCTCCATCTACATTCCCTTCTAGGCAAGCACCAATCCAAGCAGGCTATTTTTGTGCCTGCAGTTGTTGCCTTCACAAAATTGCCTTGACAATGCCTGTGCCGCCCGCTCCCTGCCTCCTGAGAGCGGCTGCCAAGCTGAGGTCCCCCCCCATCCTCCATTAGCCACATGAAAAAAAGACCCAGAAAGGTTTTGTATTCTCAGCCCAGTCTGGATGGATGGGATTCAGTGTCTGACTCAGCCCTTCCCCAAGTCAGGATTATTTCCTGCTCGAGGGAGATGGGCTATAGGGAGGATGCTTCTGTCTCTCCCTCGCTGTCCCCACCACCCCCTGTCGCTGCCTGTCAGGCCTTTATCCTCATTGAGATGCAAGGCTGGCCGCTGCGGCCATCCGCTGAGCCGTCTGCTCCTGAAGGCACCTTCTCCTCCTCCCCCCCCTCCCTCCCGGGGCTGCCTGTGGAGCTATTCTTCAGCCTCTGCATTTCACAACAGCTCAAAGGCAGATGCATCAATCCTTTCAGGGGATGGGGACGTGAGGAGAATGGCAAGGGGGCTGCAGGCAGGTGTTGGTAGGTTCCCAGCCATCTCACAAGCCTTGTCCCCCCTCCCTGTCCCCCACTGGCTTGTGCCTGAGGCTTGGACTGAGGCATGGGGAAGGGAAGAGGATAGGGAGGAAGAGCACTGGGATATGCTGACCCCATAGGCATGCCCAGCCATGATGCAAGCACGCTCCCAGCTGTCTGCACACTGCAGCCTTTCCCCCATGAGAGGAGCAGGGATCCAACCCTGTCCCCTGAAGGTTTACACCAGAACCAATTTGGCCCTGGTGCAGACAGTTGTGGGAGGGGGAACAATCCCATGGCCGCTAGCAAATGTGAAGGGTGGGGAGAAAAAGGAGGGCAGGGTGGGGATGGGGGGTTGTTCCTCCCAAAGTCGCTGCCTGTGCTGGGCGCCCTGGACAAGCGGCACTCCTGGCTCACACACTGAAATGGGTTGGGGATGATTCAGGACCGGGTCTCCAGGACCCCCCCCCTTGGCTCCCTTGCCAGCCACTGTGGTCCCGCTGGTCTCCCAGCCCTGGCAGCAGCCAGCATGGGGCAGGAGGGAGGTGTGGGTCAGGCCGGCTCGCAGTCTGTGGGGCTGCTGGTTCCCGGTGTGTTTTACCCGTAGGTGCCACAATCCTTTGACTGTGTGTTCGAAAGCCTTGAGTCTATACATTTAAGAATCAGCAAATTAGAAAAATTGTCCTGAAATTTTGGAGGGAGGAAAAAGGCAGGAGGAAGAGAGGGATAGGGCTGTCTCTGATACACA
>NW_020799112.1:15610776-15729260 GCF_003259725.1 Athene cunicularia
TTTTTTTTTTTTTTTTTTTTTTTTTTTTTTTTTTTAATTATATATATCTTTTTAAGTACTTTTTTCTCTCCTTTTTGTTTCTCTTTTTTTTTTTTTTTTTAAAGTCTTATAATTTTCTGTAACAGCAGCTTCTTTCTGTATTGGTGTGGAAGTTATATATATAGAGATATCTATAAATATATATAAGCCAAACTGCCTTACAGGTTGTTGTTTTGTGAGATTTTTTGTTGGTTTGCTTCTTGTTTTGTTTTGTTTTGTTTCAGTGTTGTATGTGTAGCAGGCACTTGAGTTTATATGAAGATGTTTGCTTGGGGGCTGAGGGGCAAAGGACTTGGGAGGGGGAGAAGGAAGGAAGGACGGAAGGAAGGAGCAGGGACTTTCGACAAGTGGCCACTGCTAGCCAAGGATGTCCAGGTAGATTGGTGTGGCCTTGCCCAGAGCATGAAGGATCTTGTAGATCTCCTTGATGTTGAGCCGTTGCTGAGGTTCCCTCTGCCAGCAGCCCAACATGATGTCGTAAACCTCCTTGGGGCAGACTCGAGGCCTTTCCAAAACTCGGCCTTGGGTAATGCACTCGATGACCTGAAAGAAAGAAGAAGAGTTGTTGAACACCAGTTAGGCAGTTCCTGGAGGATGTCCTGTCCCAGCTACTTCTTGGCTGATGTGGTACTGTGTAGTGAATGAGAGTGCTGAGAAGCCAAGAGATCTGCAGATCCTCAGCACTCACCTGTTTGTGTGTTGTTGATGATAATTTTACAGGGAAAAGTTTGGCTCCATCTGCAGTCTTGCAGTTCCCAAAAATCTTCTCCATTTGACACCTACCTGCCTCAATGCATTCTCCAAGCAGGAGGTCACAATCAATTGAAATGAAGTTTTAATTTATGTCAGCTTTTCCTGCTAATTGAAGAAGGAAATAAAAGTCTTAAAATCCCCAAACTAAACTAATATTTTGCACAGCTGAAATGATATTATTCTTCCCTGAAAATCAAGAAGACTTCCCTTTGCAAAGCCCAGGAGAGTTCTACAAGGGAGAGTTCAGGACATCTTTTCCTACCTCCATCTCTAAGGGCATTTTTGCCTCATTTTGACACAGAAAAGCAGCTGAAACAATGAAATTTCATCTTAAATCACATCTGTGATGGGGGAAAAAAAATTGCAGTGCTAACACTCCCTGCTGGGTCAGGCCAGTGCTGCTAATGAGAGAAATGTGAGCTCTTGGATAGCATTAAAGTCTCTTCAGAGGGATGCCATTGGAAAGGACTCCCCTAAGTGTCTATTTGTGTTTTGTTCACCAGAGGAATAGAGGCAAAGGGAAGGGAGGTATGATTTGTCAGAGAGCTGCTATTACCACCTGGCCTCCTTGGTTGGAGTTGCGGAGTCCCAGCATTGCAGTGTGCAGGTGACCTGCCACGCTCCGCAGATAAACACAGAGCCCAAGCAGTGTGTTGAGGGAAGTCACCCAGCAAGGGGTGTTTGGAATTTATCATTTATGAATAGTAATGGACCTGCCACACAGCTCAACGGATACTTATCACTTTGCCTTTTTGCATATAAATACAGAGGGGACAGATTAGGACCTGCTGAAGGCAGGAGGAAGACACAGCATGCAGAGAAGCCTGCACTGCCATAAAGCTGCTGGCAGCGGTGACTGCTGGGAGGAGGTGAGTTATGGTTTCTGACAGGGCATCCTGGACATGCGCAGGAGCCCTGTGGTGGGCCCTTTCTCTCCCGGGCAAAGGAAGGGCATAGACAGAAGTTAATGACTGGCTGAGGCTTTCAGATGACATGGTGCCCTGCCTCAGTGCTCTGCTCAGGCAGGGTATCTTCCAGCCTTGAAAAAAAACCCTGTTAAAAATGCTCTGGGGGTATAAGGCCATGTGGATGCCACTAAATCAGCTAGCAGTGATGATGCCCCACCAAGCTGGTGATTGCTCACAGTCTGGTCCTGGCAGCCTGGAGCCTGGCACAGACTCTGTTAACCTGCCTCTCCGTGGGCTCTGCAGCTGTGGCCAGGCTGCTGCTGAGGCTTGCTCTGATGCCTCACCATCCAGGTGCTGGTGGAGGTGTCAGTCCTCTTCAACCACCCAGGTTCTGCCCACAATTGTGAAAAATGAGCCAGATGAGAGCTAATGTGGCTCCCTCGCACCAGGATAGTGTGGTCTGGTGTGGGAGTCCTCAGCTGTCAGAAGGAAGTGGGTACAGCAATAGAAAAGGGAAGGACAATATTTATTTTTTTTTTTCCCAGGGATGGTAGCAAAGCCAATACAGCTGCATCTGTGCAGATTTCAACCAGCCCTCCTCCCTGAAGGTTAAGGGTGACTATTCTCAGTCCTACCACCCTGCAAAGGAAACTGAGGCAGAAAGCATGGGGGAAGCTGAGCTGTCACATTCCAGCATGCCTATCACCCACGTACAAGCTACATGTGCTCATTTATGTGTGTTTGTATTTACCCTCCCAGGGAAATGCAAGAGCAGCTCATTAAATAGCGTGACAAATAACTTCTGTCGCTGTCAATTCCATTGTTTGTGTCTAAAATGTTTGCGTGTGCTACTTTGGGATATAGTCAGGCCCCATTGAGCACACGAACGGGCAAGTATTAGAGCTGTAAAGCAACACCTTGGATTTGCCATCTCTGCAACTCACTTAATTAAGGGATCTGTATCCAGAAAGCAGAAAATGCACATTTCTCATTACAAAAGGTGAAATTTCTGAAATCCATTAGATACACAGTAGGATAAAAATGTGCAAGGTTCCCACACACTGCTATGTCAATGCATCTTGTTCCTCTTCTATAATACCCCCTGCTATTCTGAGCAAAAATCTTCCAATGCATTTCTGCTGATGTGCCTCAAACCTCAGCTCTGACACCCTGCTAATCCCAGCCAGCCTTCCCTCAAGATTTTTACAGTGCAGCCGTATACTGGTGGGCTGCAACTTTTGCTATTCAAAGAAATAACAAGGACAACCCAGCTCTTTGGATTCTACCCTCAGAGAACTGAGGCAAACCATATGATAGATATCCCTATGGCAAAAAGCCCCACAGAAATGTGCCACATGGTATATAACAGGCTTCAAATGCTTTCTCACAAACAGGAGACTGTAGTAAGAGCCTCAGTTATAAAGGAGAGCAGAGGAAATTCAGGGCATGACAGTAACTTAGATCCCAGCAGTAATTTGGGTATCCCCAGTTCTGGCAGCACCCCAAGAGTTTATCAAATGTGGCTGTTAGGGAGGTATGTCAGGAACTTAGAAAGGAGACACTAAGGGTGAGCCTTCTGATTCCTGCATGCCTCAGTTTCTCCAGGCTCTAAACAGAGAAAGAGGCTAAGCCATGGGAGTGTCAAGGAGGGAGGGGCTCTTCTATGCACAAACTTCATTGCAAGCAATCTGGAAAGGAGATAGTAAAAAGTACAGTTTCCCGCTGAGGTGTCTCAGCACTGTTGTACCTCTGTGTTTGAGAGCTGAAACCAGGGCTGTTTCCCATATGTGAAGATCTCCCAGAGGATCACCCCGAAGCTCCAGACATCACTCTCTGTTGTGAACTTCCTGTACATGATGCTCTCCGGCGGCATCCAGCGGATAGGCAGCATGGTGTGTCCTCCAACCTGGGTGAGGGTAAAGGCACAAGGAAATCTGAGTGATGAGAGCCCTGAGGAAGGGGTCAGCCCTGACATGATGTGGGCAAACTCAGGGCCTCCCTACGAGCTACATCAACAAGTTGCTGTTCAGAAAAGCTGAGCTGGCTACTGCCACCCCAACCGCCCATGGGCTTACCCGCCAATCCCACCTGGTTAACAATGATGGATAGGGAGTGAAATGTATCAAGATAAATGATGTCCTCTCCTCCCAAAATGGGCTTGTAAAGAAATCAAGTGACAAAGTGCCAAGAGCATACTCCAGCCCTACAGTCTGATGAACCAGGAGGCAAGGCAAGAAAACAGTGTTCAGCAAAGTACTGTGCTGAGTTTTGCAGGGCCGCTGTGCTCAGAGGCACCCACCAGAAATACAACACAGGGTTTATCCCTCTTCAGTCAGGTTTGCTAAAAGCCATGCACAGGCATCTGCACATCACCTAACTGCATGAAAGATTTTTGTGCTCATAAAACTGTGCTACAGGCCTTTTCAAAGAGTGCTTTGAATATGTAAATGACTGCAGGACCACACTGCAAAAAGGCGGTCTGTTTGTAAAGAACAGGCTCTCACAGGCAGGGATATGCCCAGCATTTAATGGAAGCAGGAAAGCCAGCCCCTTTGGAGAGTTTAGCAAAGGAAGAGCCCATGGGTGAAGCCCCACTGGGGTACACCAAGCCAGGGAAAGGCATTTCCTCAGTCAGGGTCTACCCTTCTCTAGGGCACACGACTCCAGCAGGTATACAGCAGGTTTGCAGGATACATACAAACAGTTTGAAAGCAGATGGATTTACCTTTGGATTCACTAGAGATTTCTAAACAAGTGCCTCTGAGCATGACAAGTTTTTCTCTGTTCTGTCCTTCTACATAAGAAGCACCATCTGTGGGGAAATAGCTAATTGATAAGACCAGCCGGTGCTGGAAGCAGTATGGCTGCAAGTCTCCAGCACTCATTTCTGCCGAGGGTAAAGTGTCTGAGGTTTTAGCGGTGATGAGAAAGAGCACTTTTGTGGCGCTGCTTGGAAGACTGCTTGTCTCATTACCGGCACCAAAAAAACAAGTGCTACTAACTTTGTAGCACTGCAACTGAATCAAACAGGCAGAAATCTCCCTGGTCCTATGAAGGATCAGGTGAGAAGGTAGCTGGTATCTAGGTTTCCAGCATATGTGTGGCTATTCAAAATAATGAGATTGTTGTGCTCACTTGGATGAAAACATTTTCTTGTACAAACAAAAGCTCTCCTCTGAGCTGCCAGTTTTCCCAAGCTGCCACAGGTTTCTTTGCCTGATTAAAGCAGAACCAGCGTGGAGAAGGGTCAGTACAGACACACTGCAGTGTTTGGAAGCAAGAGGGATAGTGCTGGGGAGGTGTGTTGGAATAGGGTGTGAAACGGGTATGATGCTTAGCAGGCTTTCTGCTCAGAGGGTGCGAGTCAGACTTCTGGGGTTTGACAAAATTTGGACTCGGGCTTGCAATGTTGTACTCTGAGTTCTGCAGAGCGGTCCTTTTCCTAACTGAAACGGACCCCCCCCCCTCACAAAAGAGGAGTTTTTAAAGTCTCAGGGACATCTTTCTTTCCTAAGCACAGAGATGCTCAGAACGGTGATGCATGAGGATAAAAAGCTCATTGCTGCTCTACACCTCCTATTTCGAGATGGCTTGGCTGGTGTGTCCTCAGCATGCTGCTCTGAACTCCCAGGAATATTCTTCCGTAGTGGAAATTGAAATATGTTTTTCTGTCTTTGTTCCTTTGAAACCCTGGCTGCGATTTTAGCTCTTTCCTGCATTCCCAGATTTTACAAGTTGCTTTTCCTTCTTGTGAAGGGCTCTGAGGAAATGTTATCAACAAAACAGGACATACATCAAACTTGATTGTTGCAAAAACTGTTTTGTGCTAATGTTTATTTTATTCTCCTTTAAGTAGCACTAACTCTTCAGATTTCCAGCAATCTCAAAATGATTACATATTGCAAAGCTCTCTACATTTGCAATATCTTGAATCTTGCAGGATCATTTGAGATTACAGTTAGTACAATCTATTGAACACAGTTAACTCCCTTTTGAACAGGTCTTACAGCAGTTCAGAATCTACGAGCCAGGTCCTCAGCTTACACAAACAGTATTACAGCAGTACTGTTCGAATGTGAGGGCACTGATTTACACCACTTGAAGCTCTGGCCCTGAAAGCAGAGCAGAGAAGCCAGTAGTCCAAGCTCAGTTCTTATAAGCTAAAATAACATTGAGGTCTTTGGTCTACTATAGACACATGCTGGTGAGGAACTGCTGGTAAAGTGACATACACAGTCAGTCGTTGTCCCAAGAATGTGACAACACAGTTTTGGCTTAGCTCATATGGTGGAGTCCAGGGACTACCAAAGCATTCCTCCCAGCCCTGTATGTCATGCAAGACATATCTTTTATTAAAAATGAATCTGGTAATAATTAATGATCAAATCAATTTTTGGGGAAAAAAAACCCCAAGCAATGCCCAGAAATGTGTGGATCCCATAGCTCAGTTATGCTCATCGATAAGAATCTCAAATAAGGTGCCACATTTCTGAGAGCAAATGTTAAGTCCTGCACTTACTAACTAGCTATATGCTGAACTGACATCAATTAAACTGTACCATAAAACCACTCCAATGTCTAGCCTAGCACACTATTACATTTTAAAGCATCGCCTTTGACTATCCCTTACTGCTTCCCTTGCAAATTGATTAGGATTAAAATTCGCATTTCACAGATGAGAAAACAGATGCAGGAAGGCAGGAAAAGTCCCTGCTCTGAAGCTGTATAGTAAGTGAACACTAAGTCGAGTCTTCCTGGTCTGCAGTCAGATATACTTTGTTATTTGCTGATGTAGCAAAATGATTTAGAGCTGAGCACACAGGGATTGTGCTACTGATGCCGTAGGAATCAGAGTGTGTCCAGGGTGACAGAAATCCTTTGCATAACATGTAGTGGCTGTGAATTGTGTTATGCCACTGTAGACCTGCACGTGATTCCCATAGCTACATGCTTCTTTTACAGGACCAGCCATTGCCAGAAGCATAAAAGCAAGATGATACTCTTAAATCAGGCTTAAAAAAAAAAAAAAAAGGATGCTGGTTTGGGGTTTTTTTTCTTTGTTTTGGGTTTTTTTTTTTTATTTTGCAATGCTAGTTTACATGGCATGTCCTTGGCTTTGGAAATAATCATTGTCACATCTTTAGAGAGAAGCTGAAAGTTTATTTCAGCTAAGCCTCTGTTGGCTCAGAACTGGGCCTGACAGGTTTCAGAAATAAGTGACCATGTAGGACTGATGCTTGTGGGAAGCATGCTACTTCTGAGTCTTTTCTAAAACAGTCATGTCATCCTCCCACCCCATCTTCCTCCATTTCCCTTGGGACCCAGGGATGGGGGAGCCCAGCCATCAAGCAGGTTCATCTTCTAAAGACCCCTAGGGGTGAAATGTCCTCAAACAGTGGCGTTGCATCATCTTCCCTGGAGACACTCCACAACCTGGAAGAGGGATTTGTGTTCAAGCAAATAAGGCAAGCAAATCCTCTTCTGTTCTTCTCTTTAAATCCTATGATGCTGCCAAGTTTGCCCTTTCTCCTTGTTATTTTAATGCTTCATAGACCTGCAGACTGGCCTCTTTATCCCATTGCCATGGCTGTCTAGCTTTGCTTGACATTTTTAGCTCTCAACTTTTTCTCCCTAGATCAACTCCCTATGCCCACACTGACATGTTATTCCCACTGCTTTGCTCTTTCAGTTTGCAGTACTGTCCTGGTAATAAATAGAACAATCAGTGCATATCCTCTGAGCGGCCAAAGTCTCCTTCTTCTGTCTCCATTTCAAGATCGCAGTATCACCTACTCATTTCCATACCTTTCTAATGGATACTCTCAAGTGCATGACCTGGTCTACAGCCACACATTTCTGATACTCCAGGGCACCTGGCCTCTGCTCTGAAACCTCATTACACATCCAAGCCCATAGACTTGCAAGATAACCAGCCACTCCCTTTGAGCAGCTTATTGCTATATTAGATATGAACCTCGGGGAGCTGGGGGAGGTTCATGAAAGGCCAGCGTTAATGGCCATTAGGGAGAGAGATAATTACTTAATGCTAGTACCGCACTTTGATGATGTAAAGCTATATAAGTGCTATGTACAAGTAGATATTATAAGGCTTGAGGTTTGTCTGGCTACCAAGGAAAGCTGGTGTCTGGGGAAAAAATTCTCCTTGTCCCAGCTTTCTGAATGACATCCAGCTGATTAGAAAGGGAAAAAAAAATACATCCCCAATGAGTTTGACAGTACAGCAGCAGGTAGTGGAGCAGCAGTGTTCAGTAAAGACTGTGCAATATATCCACAGTTTCGGCCACTAACAGAGATACCACGGAAATAAAAAACAGAGTAGGACTGAAAAACCCTCATGAGCACTTTGGGCTGGTGGGAATCCAGATACTAACACGTTAAAGGCAGCTCTTGGCGGGCAGCCCTGTTTTCCCCCTCCCAGCTCACATCCCAGCTCCAGGGCTGTAGCCCAAAGTAGCATTCAGAGGGGAGCTACTGGGCCATCCTCTCCGTGCTCACAGCTGAAGGTCGCTCCGTGGATCTCAGCTAAGAACGGAATTTGGTTTATCGCATATTCTAAGGCTGTGTTTTATTTTCCTTTTTGTGCAGTTTCCTTCCCAACTTTGAAATAAAACAAAAACTAAATCAGTGCTTTTGTTTTCCATGGTCATTTGACAGCTTTCTTCCTGTTCCTGGTATACTTCAGGGAGGCTCTGCTCCTGATCCTGCCCTGGGAAAGTCACAAGAACCAGGGTAGGTGTCTTCATATGGCGCACCATTATTCAAACTTCACTTCTTTCACATGCAGGAAGCTGAGCCATTTGAGCTTGTACAGAATCATGTAGCAGTAGTGGAGACCTTGGCACCACTTCTCTCCAGGAAAATCCACTCAACACTCAATACACTCGACCTAGTGATAAGACACACATTCTCCGATTGCTGTCTCTGTTCCTGCTGCTGTAGGTAGGGATGACCTGGGATCTTCTTTAATTGCAGACCTGGCTGTCATCCCAGACTGGGCTGCACCCAAACATATGTCCTTTAGACCTCAGCTCTAGGAGCTGGGTGATCCCTGGAAGATACTTAGCTCTGAACCTTCCCCCAGCAGCCAGATGTATGTCCCCATCAGGACACACTGATTCCTGTTGCAGGCAGGATGTGTTATTCAATAGTTCTGGACAGCCTTGTATGAATAAGAGCCACAGGTGGCTGGGTCACCTGAGAGGACACAAGGGCAAAACAAAAAAAAAAGCAATGCAAGCAAGAAGCAGGAAAAGCTTCTCTGGCTAAGTTGAGCTCTTGGAGAAAAACAACAAACAAAACTGATGTAGATCACGCCTTTGTGATTTGAAGTTTGTCTCAGATCAGGTTAAGCCATGAGAAGATGGCTTGTCAGGGGCGAAGCAAAAGGTGGCATGTGCTCATGGCTGGGGATCCGGGAGGAGACACTTCTTCCCTGCCTTCAGTGCTGGATCCAGCAGCACTGAGAGATGGTTCCCTACAGATGTGCCTGTATTTTGCCCGTGTGAGTCCTGAGAGATTCCTGGGCACCTTTTCCAAAGCAGAGGGATTAACTCTGACACTTCAGACAGAGCTGAGCTTTGCTGAACATTAGCTGTCCTGCACTTCATAGTTTTAACTGCCACCTTAATAGGCTCTTAAATACCCAAGCAGTTTACATCAGAGGTAGCTGAATTAAACTACAAATTGTGACTGGATGCAATTCCCAAATAGCTTACCTGTAATTTGCTTTCATCTTATCCAGAAAGAAAGGTGCTAGCTATATCTGAGACTGCACCATTGCTGGAATTACTCTGGCCTCAAAAAATCCCCACAGTGTTCTCCTGACTGAAAAGCATCATACATTCAGGCTGTACCAGCCCCCTGGCTGAGCCTATGCTAAAGTGATTCAGAAGCCATCACTGCAAACCCTCGGCATAGCCCTGTCCTCGCCTTCAGGTTTTGTGGCTTTGCTGTCACTGCCGCCATAGCCAGCGCTGAACGTGAGCTTAAAACCAGCCAGCAAACAACAAAGAGCTTCCACTGAGTATTTCAACTTATTTGACTGTCTCCTTGCCATGCAGCACGCTGCTGTGTATGCTCCAACTTTCTGGGAATGGTAGATCTGATCCTCTCCTAACCCTCGCTTTCTGCACCCACCACCTCTTCCGTTGCAGGCTCTGGCAGTCCCGCAGCGTGGGGCTTGCTGCCTGCTCCTCTGCATGCCAGTGGCAGCAACTTGCAGGGGATCACAGAAGGGTTTTGGAGATTTATAGAATGCACAAAGCAACCTGTACCTGTCTCTCCTACTTGCACACAGCTGTGCTGGGTGTCCCCACCTTGCCCAAAGCCGGGGAGATGCAGGTCACCTGCTGCCAGAGGGGAGAGGGTTGGGCTTACCCAGAGAGAGCATGGGGAAAGGAACCAAATGTCCCTGTCGTGAGGTGATGTGAGGAGCCAGATGGACTTGCTCAAGAGCAGGAAAGACTGACGAGGCAGGGTTAGTGTGAAACTGAGACAAGGGTGAGACCTTCCTGCTGTCAGTAGGACTGTTCAGCAAGGGACTGTTTGTTCCCCCCAGATGCACAAACTGTGGTTAAACATGAGTCTAAAAATAAAGCCTCCCATTGACATTGTTTTTCCTTACTTCATTTAACAATCTAGTTGCTTTATGACCTGCAATTCTGAATCACATCGAATCAAGCGGTGTAATTTGCTAGCAGGGACAGCGGCCTTTCTCCCCCTTCCCCTCCTCTCTGCTCCACAGAGTGTGTTGTAATCCCACGGTTTTCAGCATTCCTAATGAGCCATTAACAAGCTGCCAATTACTTATGCAGATGAGGGGGGGCAGACATGGAGGGGTGGCTGTAGCTAGAGGTAAATTCTGCTACCTCAAAACGGCCTGAGATAAATCACTGCAGCTCTAAGAGCTGCCTGTACCCAGGAGTCCTCTCAGTTATATTATCTGCCATCTAAAAATGCCAGAGGTAATGCAGAGGATGGTTAAGAAAAGGGAAACAGAGGAGTAATCGCACATATATTTTTAATTATGTTTGCCAATAATCTATTTGGTATGCTCCTTACAACAATTCACCCCTCCCCTTCCTTTCCAGACTCAAAGCAGTAGCACCCACTGCTATGAGAGGGCTGCACAACCAGCCTGCAGAGGAACAAAGGCCAGTTTCTCATATGCTTATAAGTAAATGCTCCAAAAGCCACAATCTCTAACACCAGGACATAAACTGTGAGAAACTCCAGCCATGCCTTGTTCGGGTGGGAAGATGTGGGAGCAAAGCCCCTAGTGAAGAGATTGAGGCCATCACCAGGTCCTATCAGGTCCTAAATGCCTGTCCTGACAGTTGATGCTAGAGCCTTGCCAGGTGAAGGAGAGGTAACCAGCTTCAGATGTGGTGCTGGGCCACATACTGAAAGCTTCTTGTGGTCCACAACAACAAGACACCACAGTAGGATCTCAGACAGCCAAGGAAGGTGGTAGGCCTGGGGAAGGATTCGCTGTTGGGAGACCCAGTGGCTTCCCAGGGGTCTCACTGGTTGGCACTGGGCAGCTGTGCAGAGGGGTGCATGCAGATGGTGACCTCTGCAGTCTTCTGCACCACAGCCGCAACGTGGGCACCACATGGGGGCTGTTCAAACACTGCCAACTAAGCCACTTTTCTCCTGGTCACTGCCCAGATAATAGCAGAGGCTGGGAAGGCCACTAAACCTGTTCAAACTACAGCCATCATATAATTTATCAGGCACCATATGGATTTACCAATTTGTCTCCACCAGGCTGGAGACTCTTGCACCACACCACAATTTTTTTTAGGACAGGCCTGCTCAGAGACACGCAATACCCATGAAATGGCACCGCTGTCGGCTGGTTCCAACTTCAAAGGAGATCTGTAGTCTGCAAGGACTGCATGTGCCAACAGAAATTGCCCATGACTGATCTGCATTATCATTTTGCAGTGAGCTGGTAATACTACAAGAAGTGTTTAACAGCTCAAAAGCTAATCAGATAGAGACTAAGTTAAACCAACACGACGCAAGAAATGCGTCCATCAGGATTCTGCTCCTTCGGCAACACAGAGAATGAAAATCAGCTCAGTTTCTGCCTTCAGAATGTAGGAAGAAGATTTGCCCAATAAATCTTAACCTGGTGATATAAAAACAAAGTCTCAAAATGGCTGAGAAATGCAGCTGAGGAAATAGGACCACTGAAGCACTTGCATGTATGATCACGCTATGCTAAAATGCTTTCAGATTGGTATCTCATAATCTCCCCTTCCATTGTCCCTCTCTCTCTGTCCTGACAGTGACTCCCCTCTGGGTAACCAATAATGCTACATCTTTGTCTGCAGCCAGAGCCATTCCTGACTGACGACTATACATGATTTAGATAAGGCTCCATTACTTAACTTCTGGATGCTGGATAATCAGTTCAACTGCCTTGGCATTAATCATAATAATATTCAAAATTCATTAGGCTAGATTGTTTGGAAAACTATTTCTTGTTAATGTCAGATTCACTGAGCATAGGCCTGGCAGCATACAGACAGAAATTTAATACAGCGCAGGGTATGGGAACTCCCTATAGAAGCAGTCCATTTCTTTACGTGCAGCTGGACTGTGATCTGGCAACTCCTGTCTGGTTTGTCATTTCTGAATCTTGTCAAGCAGCAGTGACAGTGTGAGCGTGCTGCCTGCTTGTTGAGGAAAGGCACATCTATAGAAACACGAGGATGGAGTTTTTAAGGGGGAAGGTTAGATGCTCAGATCTGTGCCCACAGATCTCAATAGTATCATTTGTATCTGAAAACTGGGCGCTCAACACGGAGACTTTTATGCGCAATCATGGTATGGAGGTACAAAAATCCAAAGTCTTTTTAAAATAGAAATCTGTTCCTTGCTTTCCTGAAGATTTACAGTACGTTAGATTAGAGGATGGGGCCTTAGTGCTTTACCAAGATGAAAAACTTTCAGCAATAAAATAGCTGATGGTTCCTTTTAGCCAGTTTCCTGTAGGCCAATTGAGGACAGTTCCCAATGGCTTCCTAATGTTTTATTTGGCCTGTTTAAGCACTTTGGGTGATGGTGCTTTCCTTCAGGTACAAGTTCGCACCCTCTAGTTGAACAGTGTTTTCTCAGCAGGGAAACAGCACAGAAATATAGAACAACTTCAGAAGATGCATACGCTGTCTCTGCTAATGCAGGCAGCGCAGGCACAGATGGCATCTCAGGCAAACACATTGCAAGCCGTGTTAAAATAAAGAGCTCATCATCGGAGGCTGCAGTGTCACACCTACTAATGATGTGATTAAACTCATCAGTGCCGGTGGGAAAGCTGTGCCAGCTCTGGCACTGCTCTGAATGAAGAGCTGCATTTCACAGCAGCGGCAATCCCCACCGCCCCTGCCACCCAGGAGTTAGGCTACTGTGGAGACACGTTGAATATACGATGCTAATGGCTAAACTTCCTGAGACCTAAACTAGGGGAGGTTGTCCTGGACGTGCCCTTCCCATGCCTGCCTGAAGCATCCCTGTCCAAAGGTGGTGCGGCACGCAGAGGCAATGCTGCAGACGGTGACGACAGCCAAAGAGGGACCAGCACAGGAGAAGAGAGCGGCTGCATCCATCTGCACAAAGCTGGGATCGGGGCGGGGAGCAGCAGCAGCATGGGAGGTGGCAGAACTAAAACCAGCGATGCCCAAACTGGTGGCACGTGCAGAAGGTGAGGCTGGGGTTTGTCTGCAGGATTCTGCTGGAAAACAAGCTAAACTTGAAAATTTGAAGGAATCAGGCATTGCATCCTCTTCTACTCTATTTTTCCACCTGAGACCCTCTGTGCAGTGAAGTTTCCTCCATTCTTTATCAAGTTTTCTGGATGCCCTTGAGTAGGACAGAGCTGCTGGAGTCCCATGCATTTTAACCACTGTGTTAAAATTCTTTCTCCTTTCTTTATTTAGCCAGGAGCATAAATAAATAAACAAACCCACAAACACAGGAACCTGATTCCCAGATGCCATTAGAGCCCTTGAACACTAAGTGGCCATCGCAGATATCGCTAGCTGCCTCCTGCTCCCCTTCCCTGCAGCCAGCCAGCCACTCCACCCCAATGAGCCTCGCTGGGACCATTTCACAACAGCCGGTAGAACACATCTGACTGGTTTTGCCTTAATATAGGACTGCTTCTAGGTGGTCAGCTCTCCAAACTGGGTGAGTTTTCCTAGAGGAGTGTCTAGCCACCAGCTCTCCATTAGGGTTAGCCACAGGAGGAAGGACGGAAGGAGAAATGAGTCTAAAGAAACCGCTAATGTTCTGCAGTGTCTGATAGGATGAATGACCCCTGCAGACATATGCTGAGCAGACAGGACAGTCCTCAATTATGTCATTGCTGGAGCATTTACTTCAAGGAGAAACGTGACTACAAATGCTGGGCTTAAAGCCTTGGCTGGCTTCGCTGCCTCTGGGTAAGCTGCTCTAGTCCAAGAGCGTTAGGTATGCGTATGCAGCATGCACAGGCAAAGACACGCATGTCTGCGTAGGAAACAGCTTTACAGCCCAAAGAGTAGAGCTGAAAAAAAACCCAAAACCACTATTAAATGTCATTTTGCCCTCTTTCCTTTGTGAGAGGGAATTTGCTAAGGTATCGATGGGTGCCAATCCATATATCCCAGTGAGCAACCTGCAGCCTCCCTCAGGAAATCACGAGCAAATCTTGCCTACATGATGGAATTTTCTTGCTTGCCACCTGATTTTCCCCAGCCTCATCCTCACCGCATTATCCCTGTGCTAACTACTATATTCTTCTCTCAACATTTTCTAACCTTCAAGCTCACAACTTTACAAATATTTGCAATCAGATAGCACATGTCCCCACTCTGGTCATACTTTAGACAAACTATTTACATACAGCTCTTTCTATCCTCAGCAATCAATTGCTACACACTGTCTTTGTTTCTGCTGCACCTCTCGAGAAGCTGTCGACCTTATGGATACTCTTTGTGTGGCTTAAGTGACATGTGGCTGTGTAACTAACGAGTATTTAAAATAATGATTGCTGTAAAGGCAGACACTTTGCTCTTTGACTTGTGTTCTTTACATGGATGGCTTCAGAACAGCATTTGTTTCACTGGCACAGTGAAAGCCACAAGCTTGCTGGGGAGCTG
Organism: Athene cunicularia; assembly: GCF_003259725.1. Classification (NCBI taxonomy): domain Eukaryota; kingdom Metazoa; phylum Chordata; class Aves; order Strigiformes; family Strigidae; genus Athene; species Athene cunicularia. The sequence goes on from NW_020799112.1 coordinate 15,625,646, forward strand.
CTACCCCACAAGGGACTGGTCTTGGTTCGAAGAGGACAGGGTTTATAAAGACAAAATGCAGCGTGGCCTGGGCTGGGCAGAATCTCACTCTACAATGATACTTGCTGTATATTGATCAGAACTGGCTCAGTGCTTTATGAGCCACCTGAGAGGTGAGATGAGCTGCTACTGGAATTTGTGCTTGATAATCAAAGTCATTTGTCATTCTTCAAAATGCTCCATGAGTAGATGTTTGATTTGGGTACCTGTGAAAAACAGAGGACAGCAATCCAGAGCAAGAGGCAGGGAGTCAGCTGGCACAGGTAGAGTGTCCTGCTGCCCACCCCCTGTTCCTGATTCAGGGGGCATCTCCGCTGCAGCATCCCGTCTGGTCCCATGGATACCATCCCATGGGGCAGGACCCAGTAGCCGTGCAGCTCTTGGCTCAGCAGAGTCCTCCACCACTGGCAAAGCTCTCCTTGATGAGGCCTGGAGAGCCGCAGCCGTTGTTGCCGTTCAGCCCCCAGCTGCCTGGTGCAGAGAGCTCCCTCAAAGCCCTCCTTTCTCCTTCAGTTTTTCCAGATTTCCTAGACAAACTCCTCTGGGTTTGGGTTTTTTTTCCCCTCCCTCTCACTGACAGGTACAGGTGGCCTTGCTGCCCTCTCCTTGCACCACCCCCAGCTTGAATTTTAAACTATTTAACAGCTTTAAATGCACCTAATGAGGTTTCAGTCTGCACTTTGCTGCCATCCCTCTCCTCTGACACCAGGAAGAAGAGTGGTTCGGAAACCTATTGCAGACTTCACTGCGTTGGAGATCTAATTACATGGTAACTGGTGACCTTGTAAGTACAGGGTAATCTGCTGTGTAATACCAGGGTAAATTATCCCAGTACTTCTGTCTTCTCCACTGCAGCCTTCTGTAGAGATGGAAATAGAGCCAGTTAAACGGTAATTAATCTCTGAACCATTTGACACTCACCCAAGCCGGTGAGGAGTAACCAGCAGAAGCCCTCTGGCTCTGCACAGGGCAAGGGACCGGCTCAAGAGCCATCACTCTGGGAGTGTCTGGTGTCACCTGGCCAAAGCAGGGGCTAATTTGTCACCCAGCCTCTCCGGGGGACAGCTGCCTGGGGCAGTGGGTATGGGCTGCTTCTCACAGCTGGATGCAGCTGTCTCCTGCCTGCCCTTCGTTAAGCATCGCTTATTCAGAGGGACACATCCAGAGTCATCTGTAGGAGGAAGGGGGCAACCAGGGGCATGTGGATACCCGAGAGGAACAGACAGGCACTTGCCCTGTCTGCATTAGCAGGATGGGGCCAGAGGTTCAGAGCGGCTCATCCACAATGAGGGTGAGCTGTCTGGAGCTCTCCCTGACCCTCACTGTGACGGAGGTGCGTGGGAATGGCAACGCTTTCCTCTGAAACCATCCAAACCATCCAGGCACAGCCCCAGGCATCCACCCTGAAAAACTCCAGGCAAAGCAGCTGAGAGACCCACTTTCTCCCTACCATGCTAACAGCGTGTCACCCCAGGGCTGGGGGCCACCTGGGTGACCCCAGGTACCTTTATGGCAACAAAATATATTTGCACACATTTTAGACCTGCTGACATTGTTCCCTCTGGAGAGTTTCAGGTTTTTATAGTAACCACAGTAATGATTTTCAGATTATAGACTAATAAAATATTTGAATTTCTTAGGAACATTAAGGTGGGCACTGCAGGATTCTTATGACATTTAAACAGTGCTAAAAAAAAAAAAAAAAAAAAAAAAAAAAAAAAAAAAAAAAAAAAAAAGAGGGGGGATTCTGAGTGCATTTCTTTTCCAAACAGGAGCACTGAAATAGAAAGTCAAAATCCCACATGCTGATACTGAGATCAGCTCTGACACCTCCCCTCTGTGCCTGTTTCACTTGAATACCTGACAAGTTAAATAAGCAAACATGGGATTGCGGTGTCCTAGTTGCAAACCTGTTTTTGGCAAGTGAGCCCTCCTCCTTAGTCACTCTGCAGCAGGGACCCAAGCTAAGAGTGTTTGACTCCAGTGCCATTGCCCTCTGTGGGCTGGATCACATCTAATGGGTGACACAGAGTTTTTGCCCCCCAGCCTGGACTCACCACCCCACCCAGTCACGGTGCATTCTGACTAAACAACTGGGCAAGACTGTAAAGCAAGCAAGACATGGGTCTAGAGCATCCCATCCTTTCCATGGCACGCAACATACACTGTGCCACAAGGCAGACTGCTGCACCAGCCCCCTGCCACTGGCTGGGTAGCAATGTCATGCTTTGGAGTGAATAAGACTGCACTGAATAAAGCAGGGGCATTCTGGAGGAGGAAAGTTGCCCCCGCAGCTCCATGGGTTGATATGGCTGATAGCTCTGTGCTTCATTTCCTAACCTGTAAAATGAGGCAATGCAACCCACTGACTTCTCAAAGATGCTGTGTGCAGGTAACAGCTGGCACAGTAAAGCAATAAATGACATGGAAAAGCCTGCCAAAAAAGGGAAGAATACTCAAATGTTTAACTCAGCGTTAGTTATACCTGGCAAAAGAGACAGAGGGTTACACAATTAATATCATGGAGAAGAATAGCAAAAAATTTCCTTTGTTCTGCAAGTACTTCTGCCTTGTACCTCAACTGGATCATACAAGATTAACGGCAGGTGATTATGTGAAGTCTGTACTACAAGGCAGAGGCCAAGTGTGAACTCAGGCCTCCCCATTATCATTACCTGACCTTGCATGTTTCTTTTTGCAACCTCAGGTTTTTGGTTTTTTTGGGGTTTTTTTTTGTGGATAGGATTTCTGGGTGGTTATTTTAAGAAAACTGTGTTAAATTTCTTGCTTCTGTGCCAGGTACCTGCTGTTTAACAAACGGGCAATGACTAAGCATAGACTGGAAATTAGAAGCATCAACGAGTTAAAGCAATGAGATTCTGGGACTGTCTTCCCTTAGGAGCACATTTAATAGTGTTGCTTGATTATGAAAAGGATAAATCTGATGTGATTGATGCAACAGGGGATTAGATTCGATGATCCAGGGAATCCCTTCCAGCCCTTTCCACTCCTAATGAATTTATTCTTTAAGGGCAGGGGGGGATGCAGTGCTCTACTGACTGCAAACAACATGTAGATACCTGAGGATGGCTAGTGGGTCTCCATCCCTAGATTTAACCACTTCCCAACACCAAGAACGTGGAGCAGGTCTCTTTTGCCTGATTCTGCCCATCCTGAACATGCCAAGCAGAGGTGGACACAAGGATCCTACCTGCCTCCCTCTGCATTTTCCAACTCTGGAGGACTTCCAGAATTCATTCTCCTTGAACCAGTACCACAAATGTCTCAGCTTACAGGTTCCCTATGTATTTCTAAGGTACTTACCTGTCTCCCAACACCATAATCACCATGTCCCTTGCAATCTTTTTTCATGTCAATCTCCTCACTGAAGATGAGCAGGGATCATCTTTCATCAATAGGAAACTGAGGCACAGAAGGACTAACGGAATTTCCTATGGTGGCAGAGGACATTGGTAGCATGGAAGGGATCTGCTGCTCAGTCTAAACCTGGGATCTCACTGCTGGAGTCTTCTTCTCCACACACCTAACTGGGCTTTCCCTTTCATAACAGGAATAACAGAAAGTATTTTTCAGCCCTGGTCTGAGATTTTCATCCTCTGTCAACCCATTCCCATCCTCTGTCAACCCGAGGGGACTGAGCTTAGGGTTTCTGAAGGCACAGTGCAAGTTTGTTTCAGAAGGGATGCACAGGGAAAGCAGTTATGTTCCTTTTTCCCCCTGAGTAGTTTTAATTCTTTAATTCCTACTTGCTAATAAGATAAAATGCTGCAATTTCTGCAGGATCAAATGGTGCAGGATAAGCCAAGGGAATTTATTAATTAGCATGCTTCCAGGGCTGGGAAAAAAAATAATAAAAAGAAGCAACAGTGTTATAGATGATAGCTATAAATATGACCCAAGCATTACCTGCCATGACATTTTAACCAAGGGGACACTGTCATGTTATTTCTGGGCATGGCACTATGGTAGCGAATAAAAATCATAAATGAGAGGTCAAGGCTTTTTCTTTCCAAAATGTGGCTATTCACAGACACATGCTACATGTCTTCAGGGCCTGATCCTGCAAATAATACCAGGTATAGCACTTCTGCGTGTGAGTGCTCCTCTGGCTTCCCAGGGATTGCTTGGAGCAGTGAGTGCTAAGCCCAGTGGTAAGTGGTTGCAGGATCAAATTCATAGTGTGCCAAGCATTTTGGATGAAAAGAGCTATAAAGAAGTCACATATTATTATGTCACATTGCAAAGGTCAACTCCAGTATTTGTTCTGTCACAAGGACATATTGATAGGGAAAAAAATGGCGTCAGGGCACAGGGGAAAATAATTTTTTAAAAAACGCCTTCAGGGCTGAGGATACAAAATTACATCAGTGTTTAGAACTAAATTCCCATCCACACCCCACAATTCAATTTTGGCTCAGAAAGGCATAAACGTAACAAAATCACCTTTCAGTGGCACGTCTTCTTATCCGCTGACATATCCCCTGTAAAATCAGTGATATCTAAACTCACGCTCCCATGTGATTCTGGCAACAGTCAGGAACTGCCAGAGCCCTGCTCCGTCACAGATCCCGGGAGGGCTTTGCAAGATCCACTCAGCTGCTTAACACCGTGTAGGCATTCGCTTATTCCCAGTCACTACTGGGGCAGGAGGAGTGCTGGTGATGCTAGGAAGAGGCTGGGCAGTGGGACAGCTAAGACCTTCATCACCTGGCCAGGAGCATACACCTCCCCTAGCACTGTCACAGGGAGGTTTGAGTAATTGGACCCCAGTAATTTGTCCCAGTCACTGATGCTTTGCAAATAGTTGTGCCCATCTCTCTGGGCTTGCTGGCACAGGGAAATAAAGAAATAAAGTGTGGAAGCCATCGCTCTCCTGCCTTAACTTCTGAGGGGTCATAACTGCTCTGCAGACAATGTGTTTTGGTGGATTAGCTCGATCCCCTTCCAAAACAGACTCAAGCAAAGGCTCCCCAACCTTCTGGATCAACAGAGCACTTCCTTGTGTGCAAGCAATAAAACTGCACAGGACAATCAAGTTCAGTGTTTGCCCCTCTCAGAGGCTTCTGCAAGCTCACCTCCAGCAGCCTTGCAGCTTGCTGGTGGTGGTTTCTGGGATGCTGTGACAGCTGGGGACCCACTGGGCTGAGCATCCCTACGCAGAGGCTCCAGCAAGCAGCGAGAATAGGATGATGGTTGGCCTCTGTGGGAGGGAGGGCAGGGTGAACAGAGGTGTTACCACCCATCAGTTGGCTCACACAGCTCCCATCAGCCACCACCCTGGCAAACCCAAACTCCTCTGCACTGTCAGAGCATCAAACTCACACCGATCCCTCACTGCTGCTCCTCCAGGCAAGGGTTGGGAGCAGCAGCGGGCAGTGATGGTTGACATCCACTCAATTGAAGCTGCAAGCACCCAACCAGTCAGACACCAGGGCTGTGTCTACACTAGCAAACAAAAGGCATCAGAGCTGGCACGTGACAATCCAATGGTTCCAATGGTCTGATTTTAGTCCACTCCAATTTGACAGTGTCTAAACAACTGTTGAGAGGACAATACAAGCCAGGGACAGTCCCCAGTGAGCAGTGCAAATGCCACCCTGCTTGGAGGCAGGGAGTGGTTTAGCTGCACGGAGACAAACCATGCTGCGCTCGCTGCCATCAGAGCCAGAGGACAGCCCACGCTGTCCACTAGAGCAGACACAGCCTAAACACCCATGGAGGAAGATTGCACTGAGGATCTCTGCATTCATTCCTTATTGTCTCACCATACAGACAAGCCCCGGAGAGTTGCTAGAGACATGTGCAGTTCCCATCACACACGAGAGCCCCTTTGCTGCCAAACGCACTAGACCCGGCCTAGTCCCGAAGCCGCTCAACCCCACGTGTCATTTCATGCTCAAGCAGCACCAGTCCCCCGTTTCAGCTGCCCCAGGGGTCGAGATCCACTCACTGTTGCAGCTGCCGGTGGTGCCAGTCTCTGTCGCTGCCACGCTGCGCTGAACTGGCCCTTCGGACGCGGCCCTTCCTGACAGTGAATGGGTGAAAACAAGGGAAGGAGACAAACAAAAGAGAAGGGAAGGGTGAGAGAGGGAGGGAGGGATGGGGGGGATGAAGCAAGGGGACAAGAAGGGAAAGGGTATGTCTTTAACCGAACCGTACGTCTTTCACTGGCTGCAACACCCCAACACTGCACGACCCTTGCTGAGAGGGTACCGGGCAGGTGAGACCCTCTGGCCCTGGTCACCACAAATCGCACCCCACACCATCACCTGCACCAGTGCAGAGGGCCAGCTGGGCGAGAGTCAAGAGGGGCTTGGTCTCCTGAAACTTCTCCTCGGACTGTGAAGCCACATCCATTGGGGGACCCAGAGTCCCTCTCCAGACAAGAGAAGTTTTAGGAGGCTTGAGTGGTTCCTCTGTTTCTGGTACTCAAGCATCCTGCTCCTTGCCCATCGCCAGCCCTCCTGGGCATGGTGCAGGGACCCATCTGCCTCTTCCAGCAGAACAAGACCCAGGCCTGATGTCTTCACTCAAGCAAGCTCAGGTTAGCCAGAGTTAAAGGCATCATTGGCCAAATGTCCCAGTGAAGCATCACCCTACGTTTCCCCAAAAGTCTTTGTCCCCTGTCTCAGGTTGGGGGAGGAATTAAAAATGTCTTCCCATAGCTTCTGATCACCCACAACCCTGCCAGCACTTGCAAAGCTGAACCTTAGGAAGGAACAAGGGAAGCAAAATGGTGGAGCAGAAAACACAGCACTACGTTTTCCTGTGTATCAAAGCAGGAAAGGTTTGGGGAATGGGAGGGAGGAGAAGGGGTAGGGATATCAGTGTGTAAATTAGGAGTGAATGACAAGCATAAGGTCTGCTGACTTTCTAGTAAGGTGTTCATGTTCCCACTGGGACAAAAATGAGACAAAATCCCAAGACAAAAGGGCAGTTGGTGAGCTCAGTGGTCTGGGGGGAGACTTCTAGCTGTGCTGTTAAGGAGCTCAGGCTGACAGCTGCCCAGGGAATACCAAAAATATGGTCTCAGGGTGTGTTCAGCTAGTCATCACTCTGGACGCCTTCCCACCCTGCACCAGGGGTGAAAACTGAGCTGCTAAACGTAGCCCACAGCTCATTCTGCTTAGGGAATTGCCCCATGAATGACTGACTCACCTCCCTTCCCAAAAAGTTGAGGTAGGAAATGGGTGGCGGAAAGGCTTGGAAAATTGTTTCATGATGGTTGTTTAAATTGCCTCTCCATTACAATGTTACAGTTGGGGAAAAAGAAAAGAGGGGATCTATCGCATAAAGCTGCATCATAAAGCCAGCTGTGGCAGAGGTATGGACATTGGAAAGAAGCAGAGCAAATGAAGTCATCCAGCAGTGGAAAAAAAACATCAATATAATATAGTGCAGAACAAAGCAAATCCTACCTCAAACACGGAGCTGAAAGAGAAACATCTTCCTCTGTCAGATCTATTACCATGCATTTATTCCAATAACAAATAACTAACACAGAGAGTAACCCAAACCTGATTTATTCCTCTATCTAAGTAAATATGAAGAGGCAGACGAATCTGACTGTAAAAACCACTGATCTCATATGTTTTCCTTGTATGTAGTCAAAAAAATGGGAGTGGAGTTTCTGCCTTGCTGCCAGGGGATGCTGGCAAAGCACTGAGCTATAGATATTGTATCTTGTCACTAATGACTGCAGGGAACTAAAAGGGATTTGGATTTTTTAATGCTTCACATTAATTGATAATTTGGTCTCAGAATCCACAGTGGAACACAGGATTTGCTATATTGGATCAGTCTAGTGGCCCATAAAATCTGGCGTCTTGCCTCAGTGATGCTCAGAAAAATTGTCATCCAGTGTCTTTGTTATAAGGTTGCTGGCCATTTCTGTAAGGCCATACAATCGAAAGAGATGAAAGGTATTTTTGGCCTGCACAGCAAGCCTCTTTAAAACCCTGAAACATGGTTTTGGCAGGGCTTTTTTTTTTTTTTTTTTCTTTTTAAATGCAAGGAAGAAACTCTGTAACTATTTACAAACCTTTTCAACAGACAGGCTGCTGGTTTTCCTCTTGGTCACCACAGCCCAAATAGTGAGAAGGTGAAATTGTGTTTTCAGAGGGCAAATAAGAACATGACTGAGGCCAGAGCAGGGGAGATGTCTTGTACTGAGCAGAACAATATTGATTAGGCAGTGTAAAGATTTCCCTCACTAATTCCTTTAGCAATTTTATCATGTGTTGCTCGCATAATTGGATGGGGAAGAGAGAGGTGGAATCACTTAAGCGTTCAAAGCTCAACACACACGGAGAAAAGATTCCTATTTTGTGTGTGTGTGCAATTTTGTGCATCATTGCCCCTTGATTGTACATTGAACATGCTCTCTTTGACAGCCTAGCCCTAAACAGCCTGCTTATTAAAGACAGCTGCTTGCAAATAGGGGCTTTCTCCATCCAGCTGGCGTGGAGAAGGAGCTCACTGTGGCTGTGAGAGAGGCAGGACTACGAAACAGGGCAGGGATCAGGAGGGGAACACCAGTGGAAACTCTGACCATGCAGGAATCAGGAAGAAAAGAGAAAGGCAATGGTTTCTTCCCCAGCAAACATCTTAATTAAGGAAGATGATGAAGATATTTGCATCTTAATTTTTCTAGGGAGGTCTTCAGTTTGCCTCGAAGCAAGTCATAATTTATCCATGCTCCCACTAAACTGGATTATAACTTCACTGCCTCCAGTTCTTTTGCTGATCATACTGAGGCTTGGGGATGCTTTCCTGACTGATGTGTGTGATCTCATGGCTGTCCCCATGGTAAAGGAGAGCTGAGATCATGGTCCTGCAGGTGGGAAGCAGGAAGAGGCCACTGGCCAACTGGGATACAGTGGGGAAATGAGTCCAGCAACCTAGATAAGGTGAGAAGGGAGGATTTTACACATCCAAGTCTCCCTTGATTGTAAGTAGCAGTGCTCCTTCCAAAGAATGAACAGTTCATTTCCATATGCTCAGAGCACACACACTGTTTCTGGTCCCCCTGGGGCTAGAATAATGAAGTTCATGGGCATATGGTTCTCCACCTTCTTCTGCTCTAGCTACAGTTTAAATCAGGCCACCTTGGCAAAACCCAGGAACCATCAGCTTCTCTGGCCTGCCCTGTACAAAATCCTTCCTTGTTTCTGGTGACACCACAGAGGAATGTGGTTTGGATGGATTTTTACCATGAGAGAGTCTATCTGGCTCAAAACTAGGCACTCTGCTCTTTTCCATGCAGCTCACAGCTTTCAGGCTAATGGGATATTCAGAGTGGGGACAGCAGGAGGAAGGGAGCACATTGCATACAGGCAGCCTCTAGCAGGTAGACAGGAACCACATTTGGACAATACAAATTAGAACAGGGGAAATAAAACCCAAACAGTTTCACAGTCAAGGCAGGGAAAAACTACTCAAGGATGGGTGGGGATCACAAGTATCTTACTGTGCCTCCCTGGTTCTGTTGGCTGCACCCAGAGAACACTGAAAATAGAAAAAAGTCCTGCCCTCCCTAGTTAAGTTTTGTGGGAAGGGGGTTTTTTTGAAGGAAAGGGCTCCTGAAATCCCTGCAGGAAACCTGCTGTTTCAAGTTTTCACAGCAGAGGTGAACAGGCTTGGGTAGTTTGGCTGTGTTAAGAAAGAATCCCATATTTCTGAACTGAACTGAATCTCTGACTTCCTGGGGATGGTGTCACTACCCCTCATCTGGGTCCAACATTTGACTGGTTACTCCCAGTCCCCAGCTCACAGGAAAGCAGAGATCAGCCTGGACAGCTTTTAAGAGCAGCCAAAGTCCAGTCAGCTGGGACCCTGACCTCAGTCAGAGATGCAGAGGGGAGAGTATGGAAACTGAAGAGCCCGCAGAATACGTCCCACAATATCTTGCAGTCCTCAACAATCACTGGCACAGAGATTTCCTGAAAGAGGGGAGGTATTTTGTGTCTGATAGCCCCTTAAAGATTACTTTGCTTTTACAGTTCTGTTCAATCACTTTTTCAACCCATCTCAGCTGTTGGCATCTCCTGAGACAAGGAGTCCCACCACTTTACTACCCACTGTAGCATCTCTGTTGGATCTGAATCTGCCAAGTACATCACCAGGTGGTTTAGGTCAGGAAATACTGAACAACAAACAGTTCCTCCCTATCTGGCTACATCTATGTCTTCTGCAACTGGAAGGCCAGGAGTTAAAAAACATTAGGAAGTTAAACGGAAAGGCTTTGAACTCCCACCTCTCTGGGGCTCAGGCCAATGGTTGGGAGAAAGCAAAAGCCTCAATTCAAATGCCTGGGAATGGGGCTGAGCTTTGATTGAAAGATCATAAATTTGATTAGCTCTCAGTAAGGGTGTGAGGGTTTTGCGGGGGGACATAGACAGGTTAAGCACGGAGCTTAGTGTTTGGGTGAATATTGAGACTACATTAAACAAAAAATCTGAACCAAATGACTTGCAATCCAGCAGCAACATATTCCGAGAAGGAGAAGAGGTGAGTGTGGAGGTCAAGTACCATAGCAGGGAGTTTTTATTTCCCCAAACTGAACTGCTCTTTTGTGCCTGTGCTTCAAAGAAGATGTCACCAGATTGTGAGAGCTCTTCACCTGCCACATCCCTCTCATTACCGAAATGAAATAAATGGCAACAGCATGAAAACAGCAACTCAAGCAGGAAAAAGACAGGTAGACAGCGAGGAAAAGGGGAGGGGGGAAACAGGGTGCAGGTGGAGGTCTTGGCAGGGTGGAGAATTAGGGCAATTACCATTTCTGAGAAAATGCCAGAAATACAACACAACCTAATTTCCCAAATTAATTCTTCTGCACTTGAGATGCTTTGTGTGAAGGGCTCTTAATGTTTTAAACAGGAGGAAGGGGAAAAAAAAAACACCCCACAAACGGCTCAACACTTGTTTTTCCCTCAGTGTAGAAATGGAAAAGCATTGAGAAAAAATGTCTGGCTAAAACACAAGATGATGCTGTTACATCTTCCTTTCAGGAGATAAGGAACTGTGCCACGAATTCAATTTGCAGAGGTTTTTATAGGAGCCACAGAGATATCAAAGACCAGCACGTTCAATATCACACTGACTTTTCCTGCACGCAGGAAACACACCAGGACAGGCACAGATACACTTAACCCACACACCCACATTGAGCGGTTCCCTCACCTCCCCTGTTTCCAGCCCTACCAGAAGTCAAGGCAAAATTGGCTCTTTTGCCCCGAAACCACCAGTCAGGGCAGTTGCGAGGCACCATGGCATGAGATGTCCACTCCTCATGGGGCACACAAGTGTCATCTAGGGGGAATGATGGCAGTGAAAATGAGGAAAGAAATAATGAATCAGGGGTTGGGGTGATGGCACATATGGGGTAAACAGTTGCTGAGAAGGGCATGTAATACTTTCAGCAGCAGACACGGACTCCTGCACATACCAGGACTATGGCTCTGCCTGGCTGATCCATCTGTATCAGTACCAGGAGTCTCCAGGTCACATCTCCAGGTCACATCTCCAGGTCACTATGAGACTTTTTTGCCCTTGCTTATGTAGGTATGACAAAGCACTCTCCGGGATTCCACTTAGTACAGGGGTAAAGTAAAGCACTTTTCACTTCTAAGTCCTTTCCTTAGGGGAACATATATTTACAGATATGAAACCTTCCCAACACACAAGCAGAAAAGATGTAGAGTAGCACATAATATTTTTCACCTCAGAGAAGGGGTAGAAGAGACAAAAGGCTATGCTTAGATGTTTGGCATCTGCACTGCACTTAAGTGCTGGCAATGGTACTGATGTTGGAAGCTGGACATGGCACACACGCTGTACCATCTACACAAGATCCCCCACAACCATCAGCATGGCCAGGGACTGAGCTTGCTTTCCCTCACCCATCGGCACTGGAGCGGAGCCTGAGCACACTTGGTGTCCGGAGCTGACTACTCCTGCCAGCGTACACCAGGTCTACTGTAAAACCTGATAGTGGCAGCTTTTTTCTCCTCCAAAGTGAGACAGTACCATATCCCAGATAGAAATTCTGAGGGAGTTTTCTTCCCCTCTGCCTGTGGACATTCCCCTTCATAGGTGATGGTGCAGAGCCCTAACACACCCATCGCAGGGCTCCTTCCTGGTGCTAACAGGGCTGGGCAGCAGTTTCCCGCTGCTGGGATTGATCTCCCATGCTGTAAACACGCTGCATGAGATGGACAGCAAAGCAACAGAGAGCATCAGGGGACACAAAAGCCATTGTTGTACAGCTGAAGGATACACATGGGCATTAAGGGGCCCTGCCAAGGATTCACAAAAATGTTGGTGGGAAAGTACAGCTAAACCTCTGCAGAGGGTTCAGAGCTGGTGGGAACAGAGCACCATTCAATGATGGTGTGATTGTTTAGGGACCCTCTATGTAGGAGAGTGTGGGTCAGGCTAAATCTACTTTCAGTGTAGGGTTTGTCTATTAGTCTTATCTACCATGTTGAATGAGCTTCTGCAGGAGCATGACCCAGGCAGCTGCTAAACCTCAGTGATCTATTACTTGCAGGGAAACTTCACTGGAAAAATAACTGAATGTACCCAGGAGAAAGAAAAGTATTTTGAAATCTGCAGGAGAAGAACTGAAGTAAGAGACGGTCTAGATGGGACATGGTCATCAGAAAGCAACGTGACAATGGGTAGTGAAAACTATCGATATAGGTTTTTGCTAGCCATTTTAAAGAGAGAAGAAAGAATATGTTTACACAGTAAACCTTCGTGATTCAGAGGAGGAGGCATCTGCCAGAGGGATCCTAGATGTTTTAAAGAACACTGACCTAAGGCCAAAGTCATAGCAGAAATGTTGTTTTGGTTCTGATGGTCTAAGGATGTGAGAGTCAAGGTTCACAGGAAGAGATATTAATCTTTTATTAAACCAACTGAGAAAAAAAATAGCTCAAAGAGGGCTTCTGTGACTAAAATTCATTCTTTTACCCCCTCCAACAATATCATATGTTCTATTAAAAGATATTACTTCTTCCTGCAAACTTTGTCTCTCCAAAATCCAAACAATGCTCCAGAGTGGTGAGGACACAGAAACAGTGAGCATTTTTTGTTATTATGTTTAGCTCTGTGTTGCTAGAAATAGAAACATATTTTCACAGCCCTTTGCAAATCCTGCATGTGTCTTTTTTTTTTTTTTTTTTTTTTTTTTTTTTTTTTTTTTTTGACAAGCAGGTGTCCTCTGTTTGATGAATTGTAACCAGGAGAACACTCAGGACAGACCTCTAGGAAAGGATGGTGCTAAATCCCTAAGAGGTTTCAAAGTCCAGCCCTGTATTTGGGGCAGGATGCCAGAAAGGTAGGACATAGGAGATCTGAACAGAGGGATGTCCTAATGAGGTTTAATGCCTACATAAATCTTTCCTCTACTTGACATGTGTCTTCACTGCTGATGTCCCCCATGTCAGGACATTACCTTGGAAGTTATCAAGGACTGTTGACTATGGTTTAAGACACTGTTCTCTTCTAAAGATGATGAAATTTCCCACATTCCCTGGGCAGCTACCACATGATTTTGTTTTGGAATGGAATTACACATTTTGGGAGATGAAAAGAAAATGGTCTGGATTTCACTGGAGCACAGGTGAGTTCAGAGCCACAGAAGGGCTCTGGGAGCAACCAAACCCTAGTCTGCTGGGTGAGAGGGCAGCTAGGGGACCTTAAGCCCAGCCCCAGTGATGCCCCCAGCTCTGGACAACCCCCCCCCCCGCCACCGTGACAGCCTCCAGCTCCCTGGACAGCACTGGGAAGGCACCGTGTGCCTGACTTGCTGCAGTCTCCATGCCACACTCAGCTTGGCTGAGGCAGAATGACCCCGACCTGCAGCGTCCCACCACCTGCTGTCACAGTCCTGAGTCATGCCTAAAAAAAATCACCTACTCACACTTTTTTTTTTTTAAGAAAACAACAAGGAAAACTAAATCCGCCCAAATCTTTTCTCTCCAATATGGATATATTCCATCCTGCCTTCCCACAGAGACCCACATGAAAGATTGCACAGCACATTACACAACACATCACAGAAATGCTTCTTCAGCATCCCCGCCTTTATTCTTCACACAGAAGCTGGGCTACTTCTCCCTGTCTCCCCAGTCCTTCCACTTTCCTCCGCTTTCTAATCAGATGCTGTTTCACCTCTCCCCACCACCTACACCTCCACAACCATCTTCTCTCCATCCTGGCTTGTTGAAAGAAGGTTTAAAGGCAACAGCTGACGGGATCCTTCTGTGATGCACAAGGAAAAGGACGCATCTGTCTTCAGGCAGAACATGGAGGGCCTTGAGGAGAGGGGAAACAAGCTTCTGTTGCTTTTGTTACGCAAAGGTTTGTTTTCTGTATCCAAATGTATAACAGGAAGTTAAGCAGTTCACCTTTGTTAAAGCACTTTTGCATCCCACAAATGCAGGAGCCAGATGGTGTTCTTTCTTTGTTTTAAAAGATTAAAAATGGGAAAGAAAGGAAATGGCTAGGAGCTAATCCTCAGCCCGAAACATGCTCACATATTCACATGCCCGGTTATCCAGGCTCATGGGGCCTGGGCAGAAAGAAACATGGGGACCCAGCGGACCGAAGTGACTCTGCTTGCAAAGAGCTCCAGACCTGTCACTTTGCGTCAGCTTTGAGGTGGAATCCTTCACTGTGTTTCCAGAAAATTACAAATTACAGTATTCTCCCTGGGCTGCAGCTTGGACACACCAAGCAATATGTTCTAGAAACCACCTGAAGAGGACTTTGTTCCAGGTCCTACTGGTGGGAATGGCAGGCTGTGGACAGGGGAGAGCTTGCTATGCACAAACACACAATCAGACATGGGAATTTCACCAGGCAGGTTTTAGATGTGACCAGTCACCAAAGAGTTTCAAAGTTCAACTCTTCAGCCACATCTCCACCTTCCACAGGTGAGACCTAAGAGCAGTTTGGTTCTCACACTTGGGCTCATTTGCTGTCTCCCTGTATCCGTTCAAAACCCCTCACTTGGGTTACCTTGGTGAATTTTATGATAGGTCTGTGCACTGAAAAGGAATGTCTCGGGAGCCTTGAAGGGCCAGTTTTCATTCAAGGGATGTTAGGCATTAAAATCACAAGGAAGACAGAGCACAAATGCACAACTGTTGTGAAGCTACACTGTTTTTCTCACCTACATTTGCAGGAGAAAGTGAATACTTTTTTGTACCAGAGTTAAAGTCAAGTGTAATACAGTCAATTCACATGATCCCCATGTGGCTTCATTAGTGTTACAAGCAGGTTTCTGTTCAAAGGGTTGACTACTCTTATACATGGGGATCTTAGAAGTGCAGGTTGCCATGTAGAAACCAAATAGATTTCCCAGTCCAGAGACAGCAAGACTCCTCTCAGTTCTCGCAGAGAACGAATGCAGCCGTGCTGTGCAAAGGCAGAGGGAAAGGTGGGTACCAGATAGTGGTGGACAGGGAAGGACACAGACTGTCACATAACTGTGAGTGCACCAGAAGGGTGAATAACGAGACCAGCTCCATGTGCTCGCCTAGTAAACATGCATCCAGAGCATGGACTTACTGATCAAGAGTTTAAAAGTACCAAAAATCTGTGAAAACAGAAGAAGGAAAATCAGCTAAGAACAAAAGATTACTACTGTTCTGAAGCTCAGCTCTTGCTCTGTAAACAGGCGATAACTAGTTACTACTTTGTTCACGTATGGCAGTTTGTGTTAGCAGAGTAAGTTCACTAAAAGGCCTTATGACAGTACACGAGATAGCATGGAGCAATCCTCAGCAAAGCGCTTTGCACAGACAGGATGAGGTCTACAGGACACCACCACAGAGAAGACAAAAAAATTCCACAACAACGAACTGGCCTGTGGAGATCATCTCAATCCTCACTTTCTGAGGGTCCTCCCAGCGGGCACATGGCAATAGCAGCAAATTGTCCCATTGCATAGAGAGCTCTTGGTGCTGCAGAAAGCTCAGCTGGGATTGTCTCAAGTGGTGTTGGGGTAGGTCTAACACAGCTGAAGGAAAGGAGGCAGGCAAGAACATGGGTAATCGCATGGGCAGCTTCTCATCCTCCTCTGGCCTCTTCTCTTTCCTACTTGCTCCTTCCTGCAGTTTCAGCAGTGATGGGACTGTAGCCACCTCTCTTCCCTCATCACTGCCCAGTACCTGCCTGAGATATTTCCCAACATGGGCTTTTGTGCTGCACAGTGAAGACTGGTTCCCTCACTGGTAATTAAATGTAGTGATAAGCCAATGTCCTGGGCTGGGAGAGGTGATAGGTCTGAGCGGAAATCTGATCACATTTTTCCTCCTCTCCAACACGGTAACTCCACTTGGCAACTGCCTATGACATAAAGAAAACCTTCTGAATCAGATCAAGACCATAGGTCAACCCTATGGTTGGTCAGGTAGCTGATAGAAATCATCCTCAAAGCCAAATATCCATGTTGTAATCAGAAATAAACCAACCTCAGTTCAAGCATCAGGCTGTAAACCACCGCTCCTTAGCCTGAAAAGCCTTCCCTGCTGGTGAGTGGCCCAGAAACAAATACCTACTCCAGTGTGCTTCAAACACTTCACACATCACAGCTTCTCCTGTAGCTGAGGCAGGGTGAGAAACACGCTGTGTCCCCCAGGGAGGCTTCCATCCCGGCAGATAGGGCAGTGCAGACAGGTACAAAGGGAGCGAGCAAGACAAGGGGACAGCGTGAGCACAAATCACAGAAGAAAAGGCTGGAAAGGCATTCCTGACTCATTGAGTCTGTCCCCAGAGATGAGTGCAGGATTAGCCTCTGCACTAAACCCAGGCATTTTTACCTAGTTTCTTTCTGAACTTCTTTAATGACAGGCCCTCAGCAGCCTACATCTGGCAAATTATTCTATTCTCTAAATTATGACCCTGCTCGAAAAAAGTGTTTTGAGGTCGAACCTAAATTGCCTATTATTTCCTCTTCCATATTTTATGCACTTATCAGTCAGTCTTTCAGTTGCCTTTTCTCTAGGTTCCTGTATTATGTTTCTTTAATCTAACACCAGAGGTCACAGCCTGTAGTCTTTGTCATCTCTTTGGATTACCTTTAATTTATCAATGTCTTCAAAAAAGAGGGAGAAAAAATAGGAAGGAAGTAAGAATGAGATGACTTCAGAGCCATCCCAAAGCATGTGACTGTGTGCTGGGCCATCACAGAGTTCTGTGTGTAGGTATCTGCAGGTATGTCTGAACTACGAGCATGCCCAGGACTCAAAAGGACTGTGATTCAGGGATCAACATCTGTGTGCGTGTTTCAATGAGGGAATAACCAAGTGAGTGAGCCCAAGAGCTCCAAAAACTGATTTACTCTAACATTTCCTAGTCTCCCTTTGCTCTGAGCATTAGACTGCCGCTGGATCTGCCTTACCCTGTAGTAATCAGTGCTGTAGACATCTCTTGACATCCCAAAGTCTCCAATCTTCACCAGCAGGTTGGCTCCGACCAAGCAGTTCCTGGTGGCCAGGTCTCTATGGACAAAGTGCTGGGAGGCAAGGTACACCATTCCAGAGGCGATCTGGCTAGCGATGTGAAGCATCTGGGATAGCCCTAGCTCCCCTTTGGCTTGTCGAGGCTGCCCATCCACGAGGATCATAGCATCTGGGCCATGTGCCCTATAGGGAGGAAGAAGCAAAAAGCATAGAGTTGGGTCTCCAAAGTGACCAGGAGATTGGAATCCCACACGGTCGCTGTTCCTGCTGAGGTGGGAACTAGCCCCCAACTCTGAACTGTGAGGATGTACACACAGCTCCAGTGGAAAGAAAAAAAGAAAAGCTTAAGAGAACAGGAGGCTGGGGGAATATTTGGTGGGTGAGTGGGTGCCATACATCCTCATCCTATCCTTACTCTACTGCCAGCAACCTCTTATGGCCACAAATGGAGACAGACTGCCAGGACAGAGGGACCTTGATGCAACATGGACATTCTTCTCTGGCAAGACCTATGCAAAACTAATGAGCCTCCAGATATTTACAGGTTTGCTCCAATTAATTCTTACACCCTGGAAACCTTCCCAGAGGTAGAGATATCACCCCCTTTCTTCCACAGCCATCATATTCATGCTACCTTGTCTCTTTATTAATCCCATATCACCAAATAACTACCCTCTGATCGATATCAATACAGCCAGAGATCACAGAAAAGGTTTCAGAGGAACACCAGCAGCTTCATCCCTGGAAAACACCTTTTATACTCTAAGCTATCCCTGAGGTAACACAGATACTGTGAACTGTGAAGACACAAACACAGGTGCAAAGGTTAGACCTGGATGTCAGCAGATGCAGGGAACATCCTGGGCAACAAAAGGAAATATTCTGATGAACCAAGTGCATTGGAAATGCAGGACTTAAGGTCAGTCTTATTCCTGTCCTGTCTCCTTTTAGTCCCCTTCCTTGCTGCGTACCAAGCCTGTCTTTGCCGTGTTCCCTCTGTGATGTCTCTTCCCCTGGTAGATCTCACCTTGTAGTAGCCTGTGTGAAGGTGGTATAACAAAAGCCCTCATATTTAGGGAAAAGCAAGAGATTTTGCTGTGACCTTCCTCCTTGAGACTAAGATTCAGTACAGCTTTTTCTTCAAGGCTTTCATACTGTTCTTGAAATAATTCTTGGCATTTCACCCCTGTCATCAGCAGTAACCCCACAGAGAGATAGCAAATTGAAATTGCACATACAGAGCTTTCCCTCTTTCTTGACATGGGACTGAACAACCCACAACAAGATCCAAACTGTTTCCCTCCTTTGTCTTCGTTCCCTAGTTTCTCTGTTGGGCTTGAAGGCGCACCGAAGGGATTAGTATCCAGGCATTTGAGATGCAAACAATAGTTTTTCAAATACCCCCTCTTCAGCTACCTCCTGCTGCTCTACCGAAGGTTCCCTCATGGTAGAAAGAACAGCTGGAAGCAGAGAGGAGCTCTAGAAATGAGTGCTGAGAAGCCAGGAGTGTTTTTTGGGACTCGCGAGTGGGTGATGTTGCAGTGAATGTGGGATGAGCTGGCTGGGAGCAGCATTGTGGGTGGCAGAGCTGGGGCTGCCGGAGGCATCCCAGAGGCTCGTGGGCATGGTGGGAGCACTGGAAGAACTGCTGAGGGCAAGAGGGATTCGCAGAAGAGTGTCTGCAGTAATGACTGCTTGATGTCTTATTTAAACAGCCCACAGACGGGTTTACCCCAGGAAATTACCTGGTGGTGACAACAGATGTCGACAGCATGTGAAGCTGAGCCAAGATTGAGAAGGTTAGTTAAAAACAGCAAAGCAGGACAAACAATAGCTTCTAAAATTGTGCTGGACAGTTTGTACCTGTCATGCCTTGCAGTTACACCATATTTAGCTGCAGCTGATACCTGTTGTCATCAGAGGTAAACATTTCTAGGTGAGAAGTGAAGCTTTTATTACTATCTCATTACTGCCACTTTTTTGCAAATACAGTAATGGCCCCCAAAGAAATGTCTGTTTTGGAAGGGAACAGATGATGTTTAAAAAATGGTCAGCCAACGCCTTCACTGGTTCTTTGTACATCCTACTACATGGGGCACACCTCAGTATGTCCTATATAGTACATACACTTCCCTTCCTCCCTTTCTCCATCCCACATGGTTGTAGTCTAGAAGAAAGAATTATCAACACATATATGAGATTAACAGGAAAGATATTAGTACATTTAGTTGTGTCAAGAAGCCTACAGGGAATACAAGAAGGGTCTGCCCATCTTTCTTAGGGAAAGGGGTTTAAGTCAGCTTTAGAGAGAGGCCATAAGATCGGGTGGATCTCCCACTAAAGAACCCTTGGGGTTTTTTTTCCATCATGGAGTGATGGAGGCTTTTGTCAACATGGGGAAGAAAATCACCTAATTGGCTTTTTCTGCTGAAATTCTTCTTTGTCCCGAGACAGTCCCACTGTGGGGCTGCTTCACTGGAAGGGCTGACGCAAAAACCTCGAAACTTCGCAACTTTTCTAACAAAATCTACTGCCTGAGTTAACAGCAAATGGCAACAGCTTACTATAGACTGCAAAGCGGGTCTGCAATGACAAAGTACAAATATCCCTACTTCAAATTTGCTGCTGTCACAGAGAGAAAACAAAGGCTAGAAAACTAGTGACAAGAAAAGGGAGGAAGCGATGGAGGTATTTGGTAAGCACTGGGGGAAGGCGGTTGCTGCAGACCCCCGAGCTGCGGGTCTGTGAGCTGGGCAGCACCCAAGCACACACAACCTGCAGGCACTCTCCAGCCCCAATTTACACCAGCCCTAGGGATGCCATGCTCCCTGGAGAGCAATGTCTGTACTTCTCCACAGCAGGATCTTTTCACTATCCCTTTTCTGTTAGCCAGGACACCATGATTACAGTCTCCCCCAGTATGGGCAGCAGGGCAAATTGTTGCACCACCAGCAATGCTCTTACAGGCAGGGGCCCTGGGAGGTGTGTAGAGCCATCCCAATACATGCCACTTCTAACCCAGCTGGTAGGTGTTGATCCTAATGCTTCCCCTTGCCACACTAGCTAATTTTACAGACCAGTAAAATTCTCTCTCTTCTCTGGGAAGCACAGAAAGGTCTAACAACACTGAGGGGAATTTATTTATTGTGCTTTTCTCTAGGAAACTGGGTCTAAAGTGGGCCTCTTCCACTTTACTGCTTTTCCAATTTCTGCAGTTAAGCTGGGAAAAGTCCATCTTAGTGTCTCTTACAGACTCCCAGCACCCCTGGCCTCCAGTGCCTGGGAGCAACCATCTCCTGCTGTGGGCTGGGTGAATCATGCCACAGTAAAATCTGCTGCTTGCTGAGGGATGCCCCATGCTCCTGCACCACCAGAGCTCTCCAACGCCCCTGCAGCACCCCAGTTTTCCACCAGCAGATAGCTGATCTGACAAACAAAACCCAAGACTCTCTTTCCATATTTCCCCTTAGGCATTTCAAGTTCCCATTTGCTGGATATAAGCTCCCTTGTCCCAAAGCCAGCTTCCTTTGGGACACAAAGGGCTTTCAGTGCCTATCACACACCAACATGCAGAGAAGAGAACTTATAGCTGCTTGCTCCATAGCTACATGAGAAGGAGAAGCTGGCAGCTAAATGCAGCTGAAAGATGAGAGGATGCAATCCCACAGACCACACAACTGGAAAGTTTCTTTCCCTTCAGCCAGAAAGGTGTCCCAAGGCAGGGTTGGGACACAGGGGTGATGGAGTCCGTGGCTCCAGCAGAAAAGCAGCCCTAGGAGCACATTGTGGTGTGAAGCAATTCCACGAGGCATTAGCAGTGGGGATGAGACATCCCTCTGAGACAGCGAGGAAGCCTGTTTTGTACTATACTGTTTGGGTAGTCAGAGCAGTGAAGGAAGCTATGGCTCAGCTGCAACATCTACCTCCTCTAAAGGAGAACAAGGTTGATGGTTCTGCTGGGGAAAAAAGATGGATCAATTTTCTGCTCTTCCTTTTGAAACACTTCAAGAATGCATCCTCTCACAGTCTATTTTAGATTGCCTTCATCTAATCATGAGTCTGAGGCACTGTCCTTAAAACTGCATCTCCAGTCTGTGCTAAAACACCATTTCAGCCCAATGCATGGTTTCACGCCAGTAGGCAGAGTTCAATCCGCTGCTGCTGGGAGGTTGCTGAGCCCCTGCAAGACAGAGGGTCCTAGAGTAACCAAGCTTGTTGCCCCTCGAACATGGGTCTAAGGAGCTCTGTAAACCTAGTGTAGCATCGGCCTTCACTTGTCCTACCTTGCAAAGAATGTCATCTGTCCAGAGCCTGAGACAGAGCCTGAGCTATAAAATCATATTCAATCTACCCAACTATGCCAAAATGAGGAGAGACACCATTGCAGGGATGTTTCCAGCTCAGACACTGCCCTGCAAATGCCCCAAGGAAAATGCAGACAGGTTGGCACTGCTTGGCAGAGGAAAGAAGAATCCTCTGGGGTCCTTCCCCATAGCTCTCTGGTGTGATTGTTTAGAAATGAAAACCTCAGGGAATGACCTGTGTTTCCTGATCAGAAATTGACTGTGATGGTGGAAAAACAATCACTGTGTGTATCCCAACCCCAGATCTAAATGTGCTGTGCTCAAGCTTCTTGTTCCTGCTGCAGCCATGTTCACACTTAGCAGTCAAAACAGGAAAATATCAAGGGTCCAATTTTCTAAATACTGGGAAATAAAACTACTAATTATTTCAAGAGGTAAGTACCACTCCACTTGCACGTAGGTTTCAGAGCATAATTTCTGTATCATGGGAGAACAGCACCACAAACATCCTCCCCCAGTTGCTCCCTGCCCCTCACCACTGGTGGATTCAGGGCACACAAATTATCTGCCTCACAGTGATGAAATGGTTGAATGATGATGGGGGCGAGGGGGTGGCCTCCAGCAGTTTGCATCTCTCTAGAGGCAGGGAAGGCAATTACCACACTTCATCAGGACTTGTCTAGCTTCTTGAGCAGCGTGGCGCCACCAGTTAAGATATTCTGTATCTCAGTCAGGATCTCTGTCTGGTGAGGCTTAGGGAACAAGGACCAGGGATGGACTCTACAGGCACCACCTGAGGCCCCTACAACATTTCTCATGTCTTTTCTGAAATAGGAGTGAGAACTAGAGATCAGTAAATACCCAATCACACCAAGGACTCCAGCAAGTTTCTCAAAGGAATATTTTGGTTCTTGTGTTATTGAACCAGGAGGTGGCTGACAGGCAGAGTGATGGCCATCACAGGTTTCAGCAGGCCATGGCTTTGCTGGGTGTATGAGACCCGGAGATGCTGACAGCCATGGCTCCGTGTCCTTCTACTCCCACAGAGCAGAGAGGTGTTGTAGCCACACTTCATGCAGCTTCAAACTCGCTGGGGTAGGAGAACAAAGCTCTGGTTTCCATAGCTCACAGGGACCATCCCTGGGACTGCCTGAGAGGAAATGTTGGGGTAAAGCTAATAAAGTACCAAATCTGGTGAGGACTATCATCTCCTACAAGCCGTCCTTGGAACAACCAGCTCTCATTACTCAGCCCACCAGCATCCCCACGGTAATGGTGTCACTGGTGCACTACAGATCTCTAACAAACCACACTGGAGCTGCGGAGTGGCTGTACAGCATCTCCCAAGCCAGCCTTGGCACATACCTCAGGAACTTGTTCAGGTCACCATGCTTCATGTACTCGAAGACCATGATGAGTGGGTCACCATCGCCACACACGCCATAAAACTTGACGATGTGCTCATGCTGCAGGTTGGTGAGCAGCTCTGCTTCCCTCTGGAAATCCTTGCGGGCTGCCAAGGTGGGGTCTTTCAGCGCCTGAAAGAAGGGGCACAGATACATACAGGGTGGGCTCAGGTGGGGGGCAAAGCCAGAACAAGTGGGTTGAAGCATCGCAGAGGGGCTGATGAGGAAGGGAGGGGAGAGGAACCACTGCCACCAGTCCGGTTGCACTGGGAGGGCTGGTAGTAGATGCCGGTGGCACCACCTCAGCATTTTGTTCATGTAGTTACCGGCCCAGCGGGTTCCCCAACTCGTTTCCCAGGCAGCAGCAAACATGCCTCAGAGGGTAATAGCTTCCAATTATTCCCAGCTTGGGCAGGATTTGTACTGGTGACCCAAGAGTGAATGGCTTCATATCTCATTATTATTAAATTCCTGAGCCAGCCAGTCCTTGCTATCTGTCTTTTATTTTGAAATAGCTGACTACACTGCCTTTATTCAGAAGATGGATTTGCCTGGCTGTGCAGTTATTGTGCGGATTTTTCAAACTGCCTCTGAAGAAGGACACTGTCAAGTCTTTTCTCATAATTTTTAAAATCATGTTTTTATTCCCTGCTGTTTATAACATCTCCCCTGGCAGACTGATGCTGAAATCGGTATCCTTACTGAGAATATCTCATCTTCCACATTGCCATTGCAGGGTAGCTTGCAGGCTCCAGGCTGCGTGGACCAGCCCAGCATCACAGGGTTTCTATGAAGATGTTGCTGTGGGTGCAGCTGGTGATCAGGGAGAATTCCCCAGGGTTGGAGTCTGGCTTGTTCATGCATTATTGTGCAGTTGCGTTGGAGAGCTAGTTTGAAAGCAGCATGTTGTCATCCCAGGGTATCAAGGGATGGCACTTAGTAAAAAAAGTTGAAGTCCAGAACATTTGACAAGACGGGACGACCACGAGAATCAGCACAGTCTTTACAAACATTTAAGGAAATGAGGAAATTCTGAATTGCTGAGTCTCAATTATATTCTTCCCATCCTCTACCTGCCAGGACTGTTTAGTACCAATTCTGGCTTTAACCATGCAGCCTAACAGGAGCCAAAAAAAAAGGATTTAAGGCAACTATTATCAGTTATCCTCAGAACCAATGTAATGTGCACCGGTTCCCCCTCAGTGATGGGGAACACTAGGTAGCTCTCCCCATACCTACACACAAATATTCCTGCTCCCTTTTCTCCATGCCTTGAATCTCCCCATGTGGACAGGAGAGGTGGCATCAGGAGGTGCAGGCTCCAGTTTCTGTGCAAAAAAGGGAATGTTAAGCATCAGAATGTCGTGCATAGAGGAAGAGGCTGAGCACAACTGCTGATGCACCTGTGGCTGGTGCATGGCACTGCTGGATGCGATGCCATGCGCAGCAAAGCAGTGAGTCCTCCAGAGTAAGTGCTTTTCTCCTTGGAGCAGATCTGCTGCAAGTTTTTTACCCAAGCCTTAGAATACTGCCCCACCTCCATACCTCCTTCTTCTGCCCCCAAACTCCTGGTCACATGGCATAATTTTATTTTAATTTCTACATCCTCTGGGATAGCTTGACTAGAGGTATTTAGATGGATGTTAGTTACACAGTGCAGATGTCAAAGCATCCATCCTAATCTCAGACACCCAATTACTTTTAGTCATTTAATATTTTCATAATGTTGATGCTACCCTATTTTTCCCCAGGAAAAGAGCCCTCTCCCCCATCACTCTTTTCTCCCTCTTTTTCCTGGGATTGCAGTTAACATTTCAAGCTGCAGTGCATTTAGGTTTCCTCTCCTTCACACACAATAATTTCTACGAGATGTTAGGACTGTAAGTTTGCAAATATCACACACACACACACACACACAAAACCCCACATTACTAAGGTTGCACAGCCAAACATTTAAAAATAAGAGAAACAGGAGCTGGAAGTGGTAGAACAGTAAAAGAAGACCAGGACCAGAGGAAGAGAAGTGATGTCTCAACAAAACCACTGAAATGCCTCTCCTAGGAAGGTTTCAGGTGGACTGTATTTGTGCCTCCATCTCACGGTTCCGGCGTGACATCTGGCAAGTCACTCAGCATCTGCAGGTTGCAGCCATTGTCATGAAGTGTCAGTTGTTCCAATATTACCTGGAAAATCCCCTCTCATGCAGCATCAGGGCCAGGCCTGCACAAGCACCATGTGTTTATTGCTGCAGCAGGGCTCAGCGTGAGTCTGGTACCTGCTGTCTGTGGGGAGGGAAAGACAGAGGAGTAACTCCATCCTCCACCTAAGTGGTTCCTTTCAGCTCAGTTTCCCTGTGTCTCCAGCTGTCCTCTGCAAAATGGGGATAATACAACCCAAGCACCTCGTTGGGAGGCTGTGAAAATGAGTGCACTCACATCCAGGGAGCTCTTGGACACAGGAGTGATCATCACAATGGAGCAGCCCACAGAAAAATGAAAAGTATGTGTTCAGAGGACATGCCCTGAATACCAGCCCCTCCAGCATTTCTAGTACTTGACTTTGTAACCTTAGCACTCTTTGCTGAATATAGGTTTGGTGCATTTCTTAGGATGCTCTCAGAGGCAAGCTGAATAAAACAGGAAGCTTGTCCATGCCATCACATCAAAACTCATCTTATTTGAGAGGATGCAACCTTTAGATCTGCTGAAAATCTGAGTCCATATAGCTGAGTGAGTAACACAGCCACCTTCTTTGGCCCTGGGAGGGAGTCCCTGAGAGCAGAGCAGAGGCTGATTCTGGGCTGTGGACTCAGCTGCCCTAACCAGCATGTCCTGCTGCTGTCCCGAGCTGCAGTGACCAGGGAGGTATTTCTCAGCCTCTGTCAGAAGCATGAGATCTTCAGGAAATGCAGCCAAATCTCAACTTAATATGTAAAGCCTTTTTCTTTTTTCCCCCCTAAGACTTACAATGTGGCAGAAATTAGAGGGATTTTTTTTCCTTGCCCCCTCCCCAAGAGCTGGAAAGAAGCCAGATTTCAAGGCCATGCTCTGAAGCTGGATCTGCATGATCTCGCAGGATGAAAGACACTCTGGAGATGTAAGCTCATAGTAACAATTAACAGAAACAAGTCTGGGTGCTGTTTCTTCCTACATGCAAATGAAAATCAGAAGAGACTTGAGAGACAGGATCGTATAAGGGATGGCTGACAGCGATAGGCAGCTGACACCGATAGGTACCAGCCATATAATCAGACAATTAATCATATAGGTAGGTGTGCTACCTCAGCTTTAACCCGTCTCAGAGGTGAAAGGTGCAGTCTTGCAGTTCATGGCTGGAGCATAAGGGGACAAATGAGCTAAAAAAAAAAAAAAAAAAAAAAAAAAAAGCTTGAACTGCCAATGATTAAAACAATTCTCAAGTAACTGGATGCCTCCAGCATCCTGGAGAGAGAGTGCTGGAATCTTTCTTCCTGTAGAGAGACTTGGTTCAAATGCAGATCTTCTTCCAAGGAGTTAAGAGGCATCAATGAACTCCCAGGGATTAGACTGTGTGTGTCTGCCAACTGGTGCCACTTGAGAGGTGAGCACATTCCTGCACTGAGCGGTCTCCTCTGCCCAGAGCCACACTGATGAGGCACAGCTCGCATGAGGACCCTCACAAAGAAGCAAACAGCACAGCACAAGCCAAGCTGAACTTTTGTTGGCTCAAAATCACCAGAACAGGAACGAACTGCGGCTACGCAAGCGAGAGCCGAGCTGAGTTGCTTTGCCTGTCTTGCAGCAAATTGATCCCAGAAAATTGGTCAGTCGTGCTTAGCTTTTAAATGCTCATTTTTTGCTGAGGTCCTTTTTTGTTTCAGCTTCTGAATGTTCCACAAAGAGATAAAATCCAGAAAGAGAAGGGCCCCACTCCCTCGTGGAGGGAAGGTGGACTCCAACACTGCGCTGCTGCAGCTGCACGGGAGCTTACAGCTTCCAGACCAGCTTCTCCTCCCCGTCTGTCTCCTGGCCGTGTCAGCAGGAAGAGAGACTTTGGCATTGGTGAGAATAGACGACCTTGAAGCGAAACACTGAAACTTTGTGTGACTAAGTGGATTTACCGCAATCTCCGGCATCAGATAAATCTCTGCCCCTGGCCCCCAGCCCTCCCCTGCTTCCCTTTCCCACGCAGGCTCATCCAGCCTCACTTTGCCAGCCAGCCCCTACCCTACACTCTGCCCTTCACCCTTGGGATTTACCTTCACTGCCACCAGCATTTTGTCGTTGGTGGGGCTGAGGTTGTAACACTCGGCCAAGAACACCTTCCCAAAGGCACCTTCTCCCAGCTCCCTCTTCAAAACGATGTCTCTCCTCTTAATATGCTGGACATCTGTTGGAGGGAGGGGAGGAAGAGGGAGAGGGTTGAGGGAAGAATGAATCAGGGTTAATTCAGGGAATGGAAAACAACTAATTCAATTTTCTAGCAAGCTGTAAAGGATCTGAAATTGCTTTGTAAAAATATCTACAGGGATCTTTTTACCCACCCATGGAACACAGCCATCTCTGGGATAGAGCTAGTCTCATGCAAAACATCTGTGAGGAAAGTATTTGAGGTTTATCACGTTCTCACTACAAGCCTGAGGAAAGCTTGTCCTCGGGGAGAGGAACCTTTGGGGCAAAATGTCTTACAAAGACCTGAATCTCTTTGGAATGATTCTGGAAATAATTCATCTTTTGTGAGGCATAGCAAAAGTCACATACTTCCTATGCCAGGCCAGGTGAGATTAGAAGGTCCTGCTGAGTTTTACATTTCAACTGGGATCAGTTTAAACCCAAACTCGGACAGATTTTTGAGGCCGAACCTTGTAAAGTCAAAGTGTTTCCAAGGGGAGAAGGACAACTGACCCCAATGCACCTTAGGGCACGAGCAGCAGCTGGTTGGTAGTGCCGAGCACTGCCCTGCCACAAGACCCTGACCCTGCAGTCATCTCCTACTCGACTGTTCCCTCAGATACAGGTCATCCCAGGATAAAGTCACTGGCACAACAGACAAACTAAACCCATTAGTTTTAATGATCCTTTCCACTGACATTTAGGACGGCAAGGACTGACGGAGAATAGCAACTGAGGTTTCAGGAAGAATCAAAAGAGCAATAGCTATTAATTTAACAGAAGTACAGAGGCCTGTGAAGACTGGTCTGCTCAGCTGACAGGGTCATTCATAAAGGCTAGATCTACCCAAGTACTAGGCACCTACAAGGGTAGATAAGCAACTAGCAGGATATCCACAAATGCTGCACCATGATTAAATATCACTGGTTGCTGGGAGAGCTTGGGGGTATCCATATACAATTTTTGGGGACAACACTAGGGTACAACTATTTGCTGCCAAACCTCTAAGCACCTTTCTGGCATCACAGCACCCATTCAACTCTGGCAATACAAAGGGGCTTTTATTAGCACCTGGAATGAACTGTGGAAGCAGCTAGAGATGCACAGTCACCTCAGCATTTTCTGGAGGCACCATACCCAAAACTTCATCTCTCCAAACAGCCTTCACTGGAGCTTACTTCCTCCTCCCTTGAGAACTGGTAGCACAGACCACCCCCAGCTTCAGCCTGATGGCCATGGCAGGACAGTGGGAGCTACACACTCTCCTCCAATGCTTGGTGAGCAAAAGTCGATGCATTAGAGGTCTCCTGAAGCAGAGGCATTAGATGGGACAGTGCCCTCTTTCCTCTCCTACCCTGGGGCACTCGTAACTTGGTCCTGCATCCGTTTGCTCACAAACAGGACTGCTTTTGAGTTTACTCCATCTCTTCCATGTGCCACGTGTCCAGCTATGCACCCCATAGCTCAGCTGCACTGGGCACTGCAGATGCAGGAGGTGGACATGACTAACACCGGGTTTCAGACTGGCTGCAGGGAAACATCACTAAGAGTGATCGCAGTCTGCCACTAGCTCCTACCACCCGAGTAGGCACCCATAGAGACCCGAGGGAGCACATGTCCCACAACAGCGTAGATACCACTTACTGCATCAAAATGTCAATGGATTGGAAGGCTTACACCCGAATGGCTTTCATACAATTAAGCTTTTTAATTAGAAGCTCACAGGTGGGTTTAAGGAGCTGCCATCTCTGGCCCTTTTGCTTGTTTGGGAAGATGGATGCTGTGAGATTGTATAAGCAATGGGCCTTGTAATGAACGATGCCTCTACAGAGAATTCCCGTTGACCTTTCCATTAATTGTTCAATCGACTGAAAACTGTTAGTTACCAATATTAATAATATTGGTAACATTAAGGGACAGGATGGTAGGCACATCCAAAATTACTTTGGTTTTAAATATGAAGTGACAGCCAGTGAGAACAAATCACATGTGGACTTTGCCTTCTCCACCTGACTTAGCTGAGTGTTTAAGGAGTACCCTGAGAAATCTGAAATATTACGTGTTGAAATGTTAAGTGATGCACTTGGGTGAGGAAAGTCCTAATCTAAGAAAAGCTCAAATGACACCAATTTACTTAACAGAGTAGAGGAAAAAAGGTTTTTTTCCTCTTTCTCTTGGCAAGCATTTCTATAGCACTCATCACTACAGTACCTAGGATTCACTGTATTGACAAATGATGTATTTGCATTCTTGGTCTCCTGAATAACAGCAGTCGAGAAAGCTGTGGGGAAATGGTCTTGTATTAAGAGGAGCCCAAGGACACTTTAAAAAACTCATAATCCCAACAGAAATGTATCAACTGCAATCTGATTGCCCCATTTCATGTGAGATAAAGTTTAAAAAGAAACTGTCTCACAATAACCAGCAATACGATTTTAGATTATTTACACTTCTGATGACTAAGTGGTAACACCATGAGAACAGAAATAAACCTCTCTTTCTGAACTCCCCAGGGTCTTGCTCAAAATTTTCAGCTCCCTATTTTTCTTCCCAACAATATCTTAATAAATGATCAGACACTTGTGAGAACTAGCATCCAGACTGTGTAATTATGTCTACATTATTTAAATAATATCCCATCTGTCTTCAAGACCAGATTTTGCAGCAAGTTGTTAGGGTCACCTGAAAAGCTTCAGGAAAAATTTATATGGAGAATTAAAGGAGGTATTGTGGCAGACAGAGTTGTATTGAGGGAGGAGCAATCCTTTTGAGGTAGTGGACTCACGTAGCACTGCTGGATTTAAAGTAAACTTGGATGGTTATAAAAAAAAAAAGGGTTTGTGAAGTTAAGCTGTTTGACAGCAACTGGGCAATCTTAATGTAGAGTCAGAAAAGTACTTTTACTGATCACAAATTCTCTCAACCTTGAATGGCCGTAAATTTGACTTCATAGTATTTTAGGCACAAATGGAATAATAAGTGAGTTATAATAAATTGCTTTTTCACATGCTATAGGCCTAAAATACTGAAGTTTACATCAAATTCTTCCATTCACAGTGAGATCAGCACTATGATTAATTCTACATTACTATTAAATATGGGCTTTAAACATAAAGCAATGACAAACTGCCCTGGCACTGTGCAAATGGCTGTGTTATTGTGCTAACCTTGCATCTCTTTGCTCGTCTGTCCTGGCTGTAACTCATAAGGAAGGCCGAGTAGCCATGAAAGATGCTGTGCTGCAAGGGCACCTGGGAGGTTCATCTGCATAAATCTGTTTACCTCCTCCTGGAGAATGCTGAGCCCTGTCTGATAAACAGCTGGTGTTTATTTGTTTTAGGCAGGCAGTGGTGTGCTAATCTGTCTCGGCTGTGTTGCAGTCAGCCCTGCCGACAAGGTGTATGCAAACTGTCTTCCCATAAGTACCACTCTCTTTGTTTTTTTCTCCCCCCTGTACCATTAACTTATAAAAACAAGCCAACAAGACAATTCAAAAGAAGAACCTATGCAGGAGCCACAGCAAGACCTGACAGGAAAATAAGCAGACTTGACAGCATGATGGGAACTCATTCAAGGCTGCGCTGTATCTACAGGAAGGATGTGAGCGCACAACACAGAAGTAATTCCAGTTTTAAATAAAACGTCTTGCAGTCCTTGTTTTGGGATTGCTATGTTGCTGCATGACACAGAAGGAGAGTTAGGCAGATCCCCTACCTTCCTTCTTGTCCATCAAGATTTAATGCATGGAGAACCTGTTTCAACTCTTGCCTTGACGGTTGTTCCACATAACACATGAACCACATCATAGAACGCCCAGCCTGCCCCTGGTTGGAAATGCCCCATGACTTGAGTTCAGTGACGGTAACAGGTGGGTAAGCTCGAGCATTAACAAGAGTATGAGTAAGTCTGGGACACTGCACCCACCTTTACAAACTGCCTCCAGAGCAGAAAGCTTTCCTTTTCTCTGGAAGAGCAAAGGCAGAAGGGTTGCAGCTTTGGATCTGTGATGAGATCTTACCTAACCTCCTCTGAACCTTTTGCAGGATGGCTGGCTTGATCTGTGCTTAAAGTGCACTCAGTCAGAAAAGTGTCTGTCTAAAAACAGCAACTTCTTCCACCCCATATTCACTCCCACGTGTCCCTTAGTCATGTCTGCTTCTTTCCTCGACACAAACATATTCTAGTTTGCTAACCTTGCAAACCCAGCACAGCCATGGGATACAGGGGAAGAAGAGGAGAGAACAAGATTAATTCTGCTTTTCTCATACATCAATCTACCGTGTCCTGATGGGTCACTTCTGCACTGGCCCCTGGGATTGAGCCTGGAAAAGCCAGAACTTTTTCACTTAAATCACTGATTCAATGACTCTTCACCCATCTTTTACACTCATGCTGCAGAATCTCTCTTGCTTGTGACATGGTCAAGGCAAAATGACCCCAACTCAACCTCCAGATCCTAGGTAGAGCATATAGAGCTGGTAACAGACTGTGTGTAGTGAAAACATCCTTTTAATCATAACCACCACATTTCAATCACATGAGCAGAAATCAGGAAGCTGCATGGGTACACTTCATGCATCTAATTTTCCAATTATTGTCTCATTTCCAAATCAGTCCTGGGGGTCAGATGAAGAAGAGATGGGTTTGATGACACTGCGAATTCTGCATTTCAGATTCCCATCACAGTCAGCATCCTTAAAACTGTGGTTTGATAATACTCTTGAAACCTGGATGCACATGATTGTATTTGGACACAGATGACTACAGTGGGAGGTAAATGGACAAATCAGACTCCAAACAGAGTAAACCATGAGCAGTACCAGTACTGAAGCTACATCAAAATGCAAAACTACTTCTCATGCTGGATCATTTACACCAGTTCTGAAATTAAATCCTCACATCTCCTCCTTTCAAACTCCCAAACAGGGGTCTGTCTGGTTGCTGTATTTCTAGTGGGTTTCCTGTGCTCAGACTCTTAATTCATAAACAACATGTAGCTCCCTGGGGAAACGGAATAAAATTATAGAAATTTCTCCTTTTAATTTTGCCACCCTCTTTATCAGCAGCTTTCTCTTCTAGCCTAGAAAAGACCAATATCAATTTTCTATTTGTTTCTTCTCCTCCACACATGTGGCCCTGTGTTCCCTAGGGGTAGGTCCTTTTCTGCACCTCTCCATCACTAGCTCCTCCTTCCCTTGGATTTTCACATCACAGCATTTCTTCTCTCTTTTTCTTATTTTTTGCCCTTCTTGCAGTTCAATCCCTGTTTTAAAATTGAATACTTTTTAGCTGTGTTTCTAGGGTATCCTGATTTGAATCTGATCCTGGGCTCTTTGTGGTAATGGCCTTGATTTTCATAAGCTTCTAAAACCTCATTTGCATCAACAGCACTTTATAAATGATAACAACAATGACATTTTTCAGTAGTGGCTGAGTCATTTGCTGTAACAACTAATTTATGCCAAAGAATTGTCTCTTTTTTTCTTCATACATAAGTTGTCCACAAAAAGGTAGCAAAGCCCTCAGTTAGTCAATATGATTCATTCACTTCTTTCTTGACTCACTGTTAAAATAATTCTTGTCAATAAACCCTGCATGGCTTCCCTGTTCCACGACAATTAAAATCAAATAAACAAAGCTTACAATTTACACTGGAAATCTTGTCATTAAGACATGTAACTATGAAACAGAGTGCCTTTCATGTCAGGCAGTCAATTGCAACCTGGATGTCAACCAAACATGTTGATGAGTTACCCAATGTACCTGATCAGAGCAAAGTGTGCAGATCAGGTAGGACCAGATCAAAAAGCTTTGCCACTGGAGGGCTGATAAGTCATTCTCTCACAGACTTGTCTCATAGTGAGAGAAGATAATGCATAGGCTAGCTGCACAGAGTCTGAGTCTCCCTCCTGGCCTGGTGCAAATCCATCAAAGTCAATGAAGGATATTGATTTCAATCGTGGACTGCTGTGAAGTACACGTAAACAAAGGGAAAATCAGTTCCACATCATTTAAAAAAACGGAGCCGTAAACAGGCTCTTTCTTATCTCTGTATGGTCTCCGAGCAGGTAGCCCTCCACTTCTGGTGGCTTCTCTCCCAGCTCTAACATGAGCCACCTCTGGGAAAAGACCCAGCTACAGATTTTGGCAGCTCAGTGCTGTGACCAGACACCGGTTGGTTGCCAAGTTCCTCTGGTAAGGCACCCTTCAAGGACTCAAATTTAAAAGAGTCATAATTATAAGCACCAAGCAGTTCTGACAGCCCTCTCAAAAGGACCCCAAATCACAGAGGTTTATGTGAAGCATATCTGAATCTTTGGGAACTTGGTGGAACTGGCAGAATCCTTGGCTGAGCCACCTGGGCTCCAACACACAGGTGCACCAAGGTCCTTCCCACCCCCTTCTCTGCAAGCCCTGTGGACAAGACCACCTTGCTCAGACCTTTCTCTTCACTTTGGGGCCAGTATTTCAATCTTATTAATTCTACATAACAGCTCTCATAGCCATTTCTCTGTGTCCTAACAGCAGAAATATATATAGACTTTCTTACATCTTCCATCCATCTCTTCTTTGGCCTTGATGGAAACAACCTGAAATATGAAGGATGCTCTCCAGCAAACCAATATTTGTCATTGGCTTCACAGCCTCTCTTCAGACTGTTTCTCATGTCTTGTACCTTACCAAGATGCTGGCAACTTGCTTCCAGGCAGCCCCTGGTGCCTGACTATATATTACATTATTAAACTGTCGTGATCGTACTACTTCATAAAGACCTTAAAAGACAGCTACTTTATGTTTCTGCAGTTCTCTGCATTTTCTTACCATCCCTTTCATTGCTTGGAAGCAGCCACAAGGCACGAGTGCAGATCCCAGATGTGAAGGAGGCATTATTGCCCAGCTGACCCAGCAGACCCCAAGCTATTGCACTACATGCTGCTAAATGGACCTTGGTAAAAAATAGCAGGCTTTGACGCATTAAGCTGGACGACAATCTGGGCCAAAAAAAAATTACCCGGGAATACTGATCAGCACCAGGAGCTGACGTTCAGTGTAATCAAGCTCAAGAAAACGGGAGAACAGAAGAGCAACCTCTGCAAGCCAAGTCTCTGATGCTTTGAAAATACTTTACATCCACCACTTCCAAACATACCTCTAGCAATCAGAACATCATCAGCTTCTGTGGCTTTTGCTGTTGCAATAGCAGGTGGAGAGGAAGCCCTGACCCAAAGGGCTGCCCTTCAGTTGTCAGCTAACTCCAGCCAGCCTCGATTCGAGGGAGAGCCGTGTTTCTGCAAAGCAGCCCTCTCGCTCCACAGAGTGATTTGATTAGTGGCACAGAGCAACTGGATTAGCACCCGCCGAGCTGCCGTAACTTGAGCTGCTGCATCTCTGCTGCAGCACCAGCTCCAACCACTGACAAACTACGTGTGCAATGCTCTCAGAGCTAAAGGTAAGTGTAAAGGGAGCGTGTGTGTAAAGGAGCTGACAGAAAGGCAAAGCACAATCACACCTTAAACCAACAACTCATCAGATGCAAGCCCAGAGCCTGCCAGACTCCCTCATCACATCACACTGAAAGCTATTTGGAAGCAGGTGACATTACCTAGCATGACATATCTGCAAAGTTTAAACCCAAACCAAAGCAAACTCTAATTTTCTTCATGAAAAAAACTCTGAAAAATAATATTAGAATGCATTTGGCACCACTCCACAAACGTGTTTAAGCAAAAAATTCTGTCCCAGTTTAAACCACCTGACACTCCCATAAAAACAAAATATGATTTCAAGCTCTTCTCTATTTCAGTCCCGTAAATCTGAGTACTAACCGCTTAGTTGTTATTTTATAAAGAGAGCAATATAAAGTGCCCCATGGCTACTGGGTGCAGTCTCAGCTGGGATGCACAACGCTGCATGGTCCTGCAGCAGCACAGCCATCCCAGGGAGATCCTCAAGCAAAAAGGCTGCAGCAAGACGAAGGCTCCTATGCATCACCCCCAGAAAATGTTTGACAATGACTACAGCAGCCACAAAATGAAGTCTCCAGCACATCTAGGCCTTGCACTGCAGCAGGCTCTTGCCTTTATGACAGTATTCACCTCCTCTTTCTGCAGATTTGCGACTTACTGAAATTACTCAGGCAAGAGCTCATCAGATCAACAGGACCCTTCCTTGATCCAACAAGGTATATCCCTTCACCTGTGCTCTTGACAATGGTTAAAATGTCCATTAGTATGGAGACCTGGAAGGCTTCCCAAAAGAAATCTAATACTCGCAAGGCTCTCTGCAGCCACTGGCATCGGGGTTAGGGAGCTATAAGCAAGTTCTCAGTTGTTCCCCACCCAGTCACTGCCTCTGCCCAACCTGCTTGTGCCCCAGCCACATGTCAAGATCCCCTCAGGTTAGAACAGACACTCTGGTCCCTCTTGCTGCTGTCATCTCTACAAAGCCTGGGTGCAGGTTCACCCCGTGCCTGCCGTTGCCTCTCTATGCACCACCTCCTCCTCAGCTGGCTCCCAGGGAGACTGAAACACTGCTGATGGGACCAAAATCTTATGAACATTTCAGACAAAAGACTTAAAAACTGACCAGTGATTCCCATTATCACCTGCACCTTCTCAAAAAACTTCTGGCTGACATTAGACTGAAAAGACAAACTGGCTTTCCAGCTTCAGCAGTTTGTCTCCTTAGACATCCAGCACCAACTTCACATCCTGAGGGGATGCTCAGGCTCTGCTTTTTGTATACAAGGGTTAACTGCACAGCTGGGCTCTTCTGAGGAGGAAGCCTAAGCCCACCAGGAGACAGGTGTAGGAGGGACTGCAGTGGGCTGCAGAGGTTTTGCATTGGGTGAAACACCCAAGAGTCCCATGACAACGTACCATTGAAGGGACCTTGCACAAAGCATCATCCTCACCGACGCACTGGTACACCCCAGCTGCTCTTGGAAAGAAAGATTGGAATTCTTGGCAGGGTAGGAGGAAAAAGGAAAGAGAGAGGGGAAAGGGAGTCTTTCTGGCGAATGTGTTTTCTTTCCACCAGCCAGGCCCCTAGGTCCCCTGCTGCCAAAGCACTCAGAATAAAACATTAATTCAATACCACACATTTAATTACACATTATTTGAAAGTGAATTTATTTAACAGAGGAAAATAGTCTTCAGAGAGCATCTGCCTCCCTCAGACTCGTGCGTCTGTAGGGATGGGGCTTGGAGAAGAGATAGGAGGAATAATGGTTTGTTTTACATCAGCAGCTATTGCTGTTCAGTTCATCCCTTCAAAAGGGGAGATTTTAAAGAGATAGAGTTGTGTTTTGCAGGAACTTACCGGCTGATTTGATTTTCCAGCTAGTTTTCACTTGATTGGAAAGCGCTGCTGCTGACAGATATCACTTGTCTTTCTTTTTTATTATTTTTCTGAGGAAAGGGAGGGATTACTGGTGGAGGGATGGAGGAGGATTGGCTGCCCCTCAAGGGAACATGCAGTAGTCAGATTTCAGGCTTAAGGCTTTAACAACGCAGTAATCAGACACTTAACAGCATCCTATTGCTGAGATGGATAATCACAAGAAAGCTGGAAGCGACTGGGTCTCAGCAGCAGCCTTGCAGCTTTGAGACTGTTCTCCCAGCAGGAACACAGAGGCTTACCTTCTGCCCTCAAGGTCTCAGAGGCTACTGGGTCCCCCAGCCTGCGAGTTCACTGCCATGGCTCTGCCTGCTCCAGTGGGGCCAGAAGCCTGGCAGAACCTGCTTTCAGACAGCGTTGAGCCTCCCATTTCCCCAGTCAAAGCTGCACTGCAGAGAGATGGGGAGTCCAGTACCTGGCAGCATCCCCTCCTCGGCTGTGTGTGAATCATGCTGAGCTGCTGCAAGGCCAGAAAAGAGCTGTCGGGTCCTAAGTAGGAAGGAGTTTGCTCTCAGTAAACTCAGCCTGAGCTTCTGCCTTTGTTGTCCTCTGGGTTTTGGCATCCCTGCAACATCCCAGCAGGAGGATGTCACTCAGGGCTGGGTTAACTGGCTCATGCCACAATGTGAACCTTTCTCCCAACCCTCATCCCTACGCTGGCTCTTCCTCACACTCCTTAATTTAGGAACAGCACCAAAAAAAATCCCTCATCTTTGCAACAGCCTTGATTAGTCTGCAGTCCCCACCTGGAGCGACAGGCAGACGGGAAAGTGTGCCACGCATCACCGCTGCGAGCACCCAGCGCTCCCTCCAAGAGGGAACAGGAGAGCTCAGCCCAGGTAGTACTTACCGTCACAGCAGGGCACGTCTCTGACCAACAGACGGCCCGTGACCCTTTTTGTCCTCACCAGCCAGATTCTGCTGGTGCCATCCCGGTCCCAGCAGTCAATCTCAGAGTCATGCTGCAGTTTGTTTGCACACCCCAGTAGATATTGCAGCACTGTGTTCAGGTCACAGTGGTAAGATTTTCCTTGCAATTTTGAGGATTTAGGAGGTTTTAATACTACTGTTTCAATGTTGTTCGAGGGATCTAGCCACAGGCGTATGCTGCTTCTGCCTAGTCAGACTCTGCTGTCATCGTTTTCCTAAGAGCTTCTGATCTCAATGTGCCCCCACCATAAATGTTAAAAAAAATCTGGATATATTGAATATGTTCTGGAGACTACTGGACTGTTAGAAGGGTGTCATTAAAGGAAGAGGTATGGTTTGGAAGTGGTTTGAGCACTGATCCACAGCTGTGGTCCCTGGTGCAGAACTCACTCTGAACAGAGTAAGAACTGGCTCCAAAGTTGGGTTCAAACTGAAAAAGTATTTTTAGAAGCACAGTTCTCTCCAGATGTGGAAGTGTGAGAAGACTTTCAGAAAAATCTGCTGTGACAGAATTTGTGGACCCTCTCGAAGCAGGAAATTAGTGAGAGGCTCTGGTCTTCTACATTTTTCAGCCAGAGCATCAGGCAGGTTGGAAATACTTCTGATTGTTGCCAGCCTCAACATCATCATGGAAAAGGACAATTTTGGACAAAATGGAACATCTGCTTTTTTTTCTTTTCTTGTGCTTCCAGGATCTCTAGGTACCTATGTCTTTTCTTGCCCCATGCTTTCTCCCACCAGTTTTCTTCAGTGATCATTACATGAATGGCTAATGAAGCCAAACTCATAGAACAAGAAAATTCCAGAAGTGAGGCCATCTCTCCCCTTACTTCCCACCTCCGACTCCCTTTCTTGCAGGACCAAAACAGGAGGCGCACTTGTGTCTATGGCTTGATGAGGTGTTCCCTCAGACTCATGTTTTCCTAACACTCCAAACGGACCTTGCTCTGACTTTTTTCTGCCCGAGGTTTCCTTGGCTTTCTCCCTACTTCTTCTGTCTGCACAACCTCATCCCTTTTTTCATCTCGCTAACTTTTCCTGCAGAAGAAAACCCCTGAAGAAGGAGTAATGTGAGACAGCTCTGCATGCTGGGCTCTAAAATTACTGTGGTTTGGGTGATTTCAGCAACTGTTATGAGGCAGTAAATTATGCAGAGAGGAATAAAGAGGACAGATCATACAAAGGAATTAGCTAATCTGATAGGAATAGCAGCTGGTCCTCATTTAGCTTTCCAGGTCTTTGCATAGTTGGGGCTTCCTGCACTCCTTTGGTCTATGCCTGCGTCACGAGTAGGATGCAATGAATATTGGACTGGTGCTCCTGTGATGATTCACAAAAAATTAAATCCACCTTTCCTTCTCAGGTCCACCTCACTGTTGAAAAATGAGCAGGGTAATGGCAGGGTGGCTTTAGACAAGAGAAAGGAGCCCACCAGTACCCTAGGTCCACCCTGCAGAAGACGACCTCTGAAAGGCAGCAGCTCAGCCATGCGTCAGCTCTGGAGCTGCTCCTTAGCGGGATCCGACTCATTTCACAGACACTTCCTGAGCAGAGGCACTGTCATGCCAACACCACCTTCCTCTCTTTGGCAGAAACAGAGCACTTTGAGGAGCGAGAAGCGAACAGAAAAAGTTCTCTTTGGACAACGCTTTGGAAATCCCTCATCACCAGGAGTTCAGGACTATTTAAGGAACCACATGCTCTTGTTAGGACATCGCCTTTCCTCCCCTGATGGTACTGCTTTATCTTATCCCCACCGAGTCCTGCCTTTATTATGATTATAAATGAGAATCCATCTTGGTTTATTGTCTCTGACACACCCAGCGTGGTGAGAACATAAGGTAGTAAAACACTGTATATTTGTCCATTTGTCTGTGTGTCATCTTTCAGCAATGTCTCATGCCATTATGAGCCAGATGGTTGGGGTGAATTTTCACAGAAAAACGTTATAAACTTCACTGCATGCAAAAGGGGGAAAAAAAAAAAAAAATTCCTACAGTTTTCTCCTGTGGCAAAACATCAGTGAGTGCACCAGGGGAAAAATACCCAGTTAATTCTTCTTAAGGGCCCTGGTGAGACTTGAAAAAACATTCTGCAGTGCTGGTAGCCTCAGAAGACATGATTAATTGCAGATGGTGAAAAGGTGCATGTTCAGCTTTAACCGAACTATGTGTGAGGACTGGATGATTGCTAAGTTGGTATTCAAGACACATGGGGAAGGCAACCTACTAGGATCTTCAGCTACAAAAACAAGATTATATATATACCTTTATATATATATCATATATGGCTTAACAGCTTAAATTTAAATGTGTATACTGAAGTTTTACAGCAAGAACATACTGCGAGTGGAATGGACCAAAGTGAGCAAGATTGCTGAGAAAGGAGGGAAAGGGAAATAATGTTTTGCAGTTAGCTGAGAATGCAGAGGCATAAAAAAGGACTTCCCAATGCTGACAATAGCAATTTGTAGATTAATATATGTGGGTGATGCTGCAGAGCACTGAGGGGGATGTAATGGTGGAAAGATCTCCGACACGCCATTAGCTGTTTCTCCTCACTAGCCTAGGACAGGTCTCACTTCATCAGAAAATGTCTTGAACAAGAGTATATATGTTGCTTTCCTGAGTTGTCTTAATTGGAGGGCCAGTGTCAGATATTGGGATGGTAACATGGAAAAATCAGAGGCCAGTTTCCACTAATCTAATCCATCAGTCTGTCTGCAAATCCTGTTTCATTATTGTAATCTGAGCTTGGAAAGCGACCCCAAATTCAGCTTGTATTATAAAGGTCACCTTGATGTCTTTTCTTTAGCAATCAGAGTTTAAATCAAGTCCCTTAACCTTTTCCCAGATTTTAAGCAGGTAATGGGCAAACCTACCCAGATCAATACCCAAGTGCAGATGAGCACCCAAAGTTCAAAACTTCACTCAGACTTCTTGCATTTACACAGCCAGGCTGCGATTCTTCTGCAAACGGAGCTCACATCAAGTCATCCAAGGTCTCCAGACTAGAATTGTAAAGAAAGTAGACAAAATTAAAAAATAATGAAGGAAAAAAATAATTACCAAGCTGTTCAAAATCACATCTTCATTTCTGGAAGGAGTTCAATAAAGGAAAAGATTCTTATGATGTCCAGCTTGCTTCGTTTATCCTTTCTTCACAGATAGTGCTGTATCTCCATTGCATAAATTGCAGTCTCCTCACACTGTGTCTCCTCCAGTGTGGGTACATTCCCAGTGATGCTCGCGGTATCGCAGAAGGGTCAGAAAGGTCCTCTTTCTCTCTCTGGTTCTCTTCTCTCACTTGGGATTCCTCTCTCAAACACCTCCTAAACCAGAAGAGGCACTAGGCACGTTTGGGACCTTGGCTGTAGTCAGCACTGGTGAAAAATCACTCATGTCCATGGTGTTACAGCAGGGATGACTCTGGCTCCTGCTTCCAGCGTTTCCTTGCGGATCGTTAGCAGACATTATGAAAAACACAGATGATTAAGACTGATTGAGGACACATCACTTTTAACCTCTT
This sequence comes from Athene cunicularia, assembly GCF_003259725.1. Taxonomy (NCBI): domain Eukaryota; kingdom Metazoa; phylum Chordata; class Aves; order Strigiformes; family Strigidae; genus Athene; species Athene cunicularia. The sequence continues at coordinate 15,667,120 of NW_020799112.1, forward strand.
TCCAATTGGAAACACTTCTAGCTATAGCTCCTTTCTGTCTCATGGTTTTAGAACAGTTTTCCGTGCAGCGTCTTATTTTAAATCCTACACCAGCGCTTCTACTCCCAGTCATTAATCTCTGATGCTGGTCCTTGTCAAATACTTGCTGAAAATCTCAGTGTACTGTATCCACTGAATTTCCCTTATATATAGTGGCAGTTAGATCCTTGGGGAACACCAGCAGATTAGTTGAGTGTGACCTCCCACTACCTCAAGCCACGTAAGTCTGGCCTTCACAGAGTGTTGCTTTTCCAGGTATTCTCCCACAACATCCCTTAAAGTTTAAGAAGATTTCCAAGAGTTTCCCAGAGCAAACATCAAACCTGCTGGCCTGTCTTTTGTCCCCATTATGTCCACCACCTTCCAACTCTTATCCATCTGCCCCATTTTAGACAGGCAATTTAAAATGTCAGTGAATAGCTTGTCGAGTCATGTCCATGCCCACAGGTGTGTAAGTTATGGGATGTGCTCTCCATCTGTAGAGGATTCTCACCTTGTCCCATGCCCTTGAACAGCTGGCCACTGATATGGGGACATCTTTCTCTTCATCCTCTATGAAGTTGGATGCAATTTTGGCAGATGAAAAATATTTAATAATCCTTCTCTCCTCTTATCGCTGATACAAGCTGGCTTTCGTTCTCTGTCATCAGTCTAAGTTCTCCATATAACACTCTGAAGATAAGCAATTTCTCCTCCGTAACCTCCGTACCAGCTCACAGTTCTCCTGAAAACTCCAAACCCCCCTTTGCTGCGAGGCCTGTTTCATTGTCTCTCAGAGATACTTATGTGCAAAAGGACCTTGCTGTCTGAAATACACCTTTAGCATTCCATATGGCTACTGCTTTCTTTTCCTTTTTTTTAATCCTGCTTTCTTCTTCCTCCTCCTTTCACTATGATACTTCAGCAGTGCTTCAGTATCTCTTGCTCAGACAGCCTGGCGTACATCAGTCCTTTCATCCCTTCTTTTATTGTCTTTATTTTTACTGGACTGAATGTTTAGGACAGGCATCCCAACTGTATCTTAAAGACCTGCATTAAAGCCCAGCCAGCTTTCTCCAACTCATTTTGCATTCCCTGTAAGCCTGCTCACTGAGAGGACAGTGGTTTTGTATGCTGCCCTTTCTGCAGACCCTCCTCAGCACTTCAGCTCTGCAGGGAATATAATCACTGCATCCTAGATGCTCTTCAATTTCAAGTGTATTTATTACAGCTGCTCAATTTCCTTTAATCTGTCATTTCTCCTTCTCCTCCCCCCATGATTGGCGCCTTTTCATTGAACTATAAGTGCACTGAAGGAGGCTTTTACCTCTGACCCTCACTGCCCGCTCCAGCCCCATCCCTGCACTGACTCACGCTGGGTGCCTTGTGCACTGATTATCGCTTGTTACCCGTGTGGCTTAACGAATGCGCCAGGCCCTTGAAAACAAGTGCAAATGTTGCAGACAGCACGCTCCCACTGGTGACCCCTCGGGACTAACTGAGGGAGAGAAGACAACACTTTCATGCACAAATTGCCGGTATCATCAGCACCGAGATGGAAATAAAGACCGAGAAATTCTCCCAGGCTTGTCTGAGAGAAGGAAACCTTAACGACAGAGAGTGCCCATGTCTGCCTGAGTCTTGTAAAAATGCTTATTTCTGGCGGGGTAGAACTATGTTTTTATGTAGGGGATGCATGTCCCTTTGGTGACAAGATGAGGCGTAAAACCACAAGCATCCTTTCGGAGCTGGAGCTGAAAGAGCCAGAGAAGCCCCAGTTGATATGAAAGACATCAACATGCCTTCCTGTATGCTAAGCTGTGTGAGCACGCACACACACCAAGGTTTAATTGGTGTATTAATGTATGAAAGCACTGACACAAACAAACAGGGACCGCTTTCATAAGCTACGAAATCATTGAGTACATTGTAATTAGTTGAGCTTGTTAAACCTCTCAGTAAGCAATAGATAGCATGGGTCTGATGCCCCCGTGCCTTAGCTCAGTGGGAAAGACAGGCAAGTGCTTAAATATGAAATGAGTTCAGTTCTTAAGTGAACCCTTACGAAATATAATTTAATTCCCTGTCATAGGGAACTTCTGCCCAGGGCAGACACAGCTGAAACCAGTGCCAGGGTCACAGGCTTGTCTTGGGGTCATTCTTCCCCTGGGGTCCTGTTCCCTGTCTGGGCACGCACTCCCACATTCTTCGATACGAGCTGCAGTAGCCTGGGGAAGACAACACACTTGCCTCAGTTTCCCTTCCTGAAAAGGGCCTCCAAACTATATCCATAGCAAGTCTTACTGACTATTGATTGCAAAAGGGCTCTAAAAATCTTCAAACAGGACAGATACAAAAGAAGGGAAGCAACACAACAGGACAAAACACCACGCAGACAGCATTTCCCAGTAGATCTCAAAGCTTTACAAACTAACAGTAGACTCACAGGAGTCCTTTCTCCTTTGCAATCCTGTCCTTCCAACTCACTAAACGATTTCACAGGAGCAATCTCATGCTTCAGCCTTGACTGGAAGGGGTTGGGGTGAAATGCATTTCCCTGTGCTTACCCAGGCCCTTTATTTGTGTACCAAACCTGGAACCTGTTGGGCTAGAGGGTGTAGGAAGCTCCCTAAGGATATCCCTAATTTGGTTAGAGAAGAGGAAATAGCTGCCACGTGCTCACTCCATGACCAGGCAGCTCCCAGGCTGCACCTGGTAGTTTCCAAGGAAAGGTGGGAAGGGCTGGCACTGGGAGCATGGGGGAGAAAGCACCGTGCTGGGCACAGGGAGGATGTTACCTTTTCAAATGTTGGGCATCTTTCCTTGTGACACCTCATCTTTTGGGTACTCTGGGGAGGAAATACCTGGTTTCTGAAACAGGTAACAGGAGCATGAAGCATAAGGCTGTATCTTAGCATCCAGGATGTTGATTTGGATGGGGTAAGGAGAAGGGAATACATTCACGTAAACTCCGTATGACACAGTGATGCCACCACAACTTTCACAAGCTGACAGAGTGGACCAAAGTAGTGAGAGCCAGGAAACCATCCAAAACACAGACCAAAAGCTTTCTGCCCTGCGAGTCATTATCTGGACTCATGCTGTGATCACCCTTTTCTCACACCCCGAGGAGTCCCAGGACAGGGGACAACTCAACACGAAAACTATCAGAGCAGGCAAGACATCTCTAGGGTTATTCAGCATCCCTGTATGCAGAACAGGCAGGCAGGGCCTTAATTTTATCCCAAATTCCAGCTTACACCCACAACAATACCACCTATCCACGCGCTCCTGCACAGTCCAGCTGGCTATCCAGCACCTGACTTAACTCTCCCCCCGCACATCACCACGCACAACGGCACCTTTCAGAAAGCGGGTAGAGAAGCTCCCTTAAACACCGCCTCCACGTAAGTCCACCACAGGCACTTGCAGTTCTGCAGCTCTTCCTAAATCCCAACTGGATTCTTCTTTTCATCTTTGTTCTGCTCCTATTCTAGTGCTGAACCCCAGGCCTGCTGCCTTGGAGCTTCCTCCAAACACTGCATTCATCCATTTTTAAAGGTGACCTTCCAACTTTAAAGGAAGTTAGCAAGCCTCACTGTCTTCATTTGCCCTCTCCTCCTTTTCAACCTGCTCTTTATTATGAATTAAAAAGGGGCCTGAAAGGTTTCTATATTAAAAAATAAAAACTTTAGAAGGAGCGCATGTTTCCAGATCATTTCTCTCCCAGTTTTTGCAGCAGCCTTCTTGGATGTCACGGCGCTTGCTTGCTGCAAACTATCAACTGCCAGCTCTGATGGTGAAACCTGCTTGGGTGTTTGGCTTCCTCCCATCCCCATGGATGCCTGCCATCCTCACCCCACCACTGGCTTCCTCCTCCCTCGTGCTGTCACTGCTGTTTGGCAAAACAGTGCCCTGAAATGTTCTGGGTGAAAAATAACCTTTCAGGGAGCAGGGGTGGAAGCGGGGTTATTTTTAACTTGGATCATACTAGACACCCAGGTTACACTGTGGCCTCATAAGCTCTTCTGCTGGCAAAAAAAGAGCAGCAAATAAATGAAGTTCTCTTTATCTCACCTTACTGCCAAAGCTACATCCTACAAGCCCTGAGGCTGTACAGGAAAGAAAGGGAAAGTGTCTCCAGCCCTTAGCAATAATAATATTACTCTCGCCAATGAATTGGTCACAGTAATTAAAAAGGCAGTAACAAAGCAACATGATAGCTTCCTGCTGTTGTGGTACAACGTTTTGCTATTTAATCAGGACAGGCAGGACCTGAATTTTTACTGCAATAAAACTAAAATAAGAAAAGACAACTATGATTTTATAAGATGATAACTCAACTTTCAGCCCTGCTTTTAGATTACAGAATCAAACAAAAAAAAACAAAAAAACAAAAAAACACAAAGAAAAAACAACCAGCCAACCAACTCTCCTCCACCAGTGTTTTCACTTTTTTGTATTATAAGTTCTGGTGCTGTTCAGACTAGTTCTGTTGAATATTTCTTTCTGCCAAGAGGTCAGGATGCCACAAATGAGTGCCACACAGCCACACTCTGTATTTAGTCATCAGCATCAGCCTCCATCCCAGAAACCATAGACACTTTCTGTGCCACGGACATCTGGCTGCCAGGAACAAGGCTGACACCCACAAACTCGTTGCTGTCCACCAAGTGACCACAAATGAGCAGGAGCCCTTATTCACAGTTGGCTTGTGACACACTGAGTCTGGAAGTGCCTGACTCAGTCAGAAAGCAGCCAGCCATCTCTTTCCAAACCATTCAATTACATTTTTCCCCTGCTACTGAGTGCCAGACCCATTTTTAACCCTTCAGCACTGATCCCAGAGCATACCTAGGACTCTCAAATTCTCCATCTAAGCCAACAGATCCATGATTCTCCCAGCAGGCCTGCTGTGCTCTCACATGCTCACCAGGACATACCCGTAACTCTTTTAAAGGCCAACCATCAAGCTGCACAACGAGGGAAGCAGTTGATTGGGTTCTTGCTAAAATCACCTACTGAATGTGGGAGAGTACTCAGATTTTGGGGAGAAAAGAGGCCTTCCCAAAGCAAAGGCAGGGCTGCAAGGAAAAGGTGCTACCAGGTCAAGATTTAGTACAATAAATAATGGAAGGTTCCTCGCCTCATACCCTCAGCCTTTCCTTAGCTCTGATGTTCAGTTTCATCTTTGGGCTATGAATGATTCATGGAGCCTTAAAATATATATAATCTATATCTCCTAGAACAAAGAGTCTTTATTCAGGGGGTTGTGAGGGAGCAGGGAGCAGCATGTGTGATGCCTGCACTTGGGCTGGAATGTCGCTTGGGAAAGGACCCTTGTGGCTCCCCGCTTCTTTCCAAACCCAGAAGCTGCTCTGAGCTTGAAGCTGAGCTCTGTGGGAGGCCGCAGCTCAGTCTCTATGACACAGGGACATGCTTGCTGCTGAGGGTCTTAAGAATTGCTTTCTTGAATCATGCCCAGGACCAGCTCAGAGACAGGCTCTTCTCATCCATCCCTGGCAGCCAGAGTGTACAGATACCACCAGTGCGCTGTAGGGGACTTAACATCTATGCAGGATTAGAGGTTGGGAAGCTGCAGCAAAAACTTACCTCCATGTCATGGTGTAATCCACTGAAGACTTTACCATCCTGACTTTCAGTTCTCTGCCTCAGGCAGGAGATCACATGTAATGATTGTGTCTCTTCCCTTAGAAATCCAACACCAACTTCCACCATGAATATTTGATACCTACTATGCATACAAACACAAACATACACACACCCCTGCACCATGATCAGTGAACATCTACTCCAGACAAGAACATCATTCCAGGCAATTCCAAGGACGTTATGTTAAAGTAACCTCCTTTCCAACTGAAGAGATGGCCGTCCTCTGATTTCTTGTCAGGGAACCTAAGCATGGGCATGGTAAGAACTGGTAACAGTTCCAAGCCCATGAGGATCTGTCCTTACTCAAAAGGGAGCACAGGCAAGAGATGGAGAGGTCTCAGACGGGACAGCCTTGGCAGCAAAGTCCTCTGTGGCTCATGTCCAGCAAGCTATGGGATGCCTCCTTCCCTGTGTTGGCAGGCCAATAGCCCAGGTATCTGGCAAACCTGAGCTCTACAGTGCTATAAACTAATGGCACAGAAATGCCCCAAAAGGTTGAACCATCCCCTCAGGGGATCGCCCAAATAGATTCCTGTGCAGCCCCTTTGTTTTCAGTGGCCCTTTCAGGATCAAAGACCCAGGTTTCAGTCTGTGCTGTATCTACAGCTCATGATCACACATTTCCTTGCTCTTTGGAGTCTTAGAGATCTTCTTCCTTAGAAGGGACATTGTTGAACCTTACCCATTTGGGTGTACCTGATGATATCTTTTATGCTCATGAGTCTTCTTTATTTCCTAAAGATCACTCTTTTTTTGGCGAGAGATGTTCTTCTTCCCTTGCAAGACTGCTATTGATATCCATCTGCCATTTTCTTTGAGGCTCAGGCCAGTACCACTGAATCCAGGGAAGGAAATTTGGCACAAGATGAGATGCTTCCTGCATTACAGTCATGCAGAGGAGCTTAAGGGCCTACACAAAACAGTACCCAACTCCCGGGAGTCCCCTCTGAGGTTAAGAGGATTAAAGTGAACTTTCAGTCTAGTCATAGGACAGTATTTTCATCCAAGATGCACTGTCAGGGACTTTGCTGCTGCCTTCTGAAGCTGTGGCTATACAGATCTTCTGTTGGGATTGAGTGGCAAGTACTTCATGTGGCTGCAAAAGAGGCGATCCGTCTGTAATGCACACTCTGCTGGCACCAGGCAGAAGGGTTAAGTCACAACAGAGTCTTTTTTGCTTATTGTTGATGAAAATAATTGACTGACACTATTAAGTAGCCACCCTTGCAGTTCTGTGCTCCCGAGCTTTCTCAAGGAGTGAACAGTCATGCCAAACACCTCCCACAGCTTTGCCATACCTGCTGGCACCCCGGCCGCATCCTCCAGCCACCAGTCCTGAGCTGGGCAGTCAAACAGGAGCCATGGTGGGCATTAACCCCCATCTCCAGCAGCACGTGGCTATTCTGGTTTTCTGCTCGTGCACAGTGCCAGACCTGCAGCACTTCCAGCCAGAAGAGCCCATGCTAGTGCCTAAGCAGGGACTGACAGTTTCTCACTGATACTGTCTAATGCAGTCAGTTATCCTTTATGCATTTAGAACAGATCTATCAAAATAATTCCTGTTAGAGGTCTGAATTCAGCATATTACACACAATAGCTCCCTGGAAGGAGAAAAATAACACTTACCTGTCTCTAAGCAAGTCCCTTCTCAGTCGCCTGCAACGTCTGTGCGTTGTGAGATGTGATGGCTGTAGGGGACATGTACCTCTGGAGTTGTTCTAGCAGCACTGAGTGCATGACTGGAGCTTAAACACTCTTAAACCTGCAAACCCCTCTGGCACCGCTTGATGAACAAATTTGTCTCAGGAAACAGAAAACAAACCTGCAGCCACCTTCAGCAATCTACGAGGGACTGGACCAGGCGCTACCAAGGAAGGAGTGATTACAGCTGCTTCTATTGTCCTCAAACATTGCGTGGCACTGATGCAGCAAAACCAAAATGTTCTGTTCATTCAGAATGTCTCTGAAATTACCAGGTAACAAGGCCTCATGAGGAAATCTGGGCAGAGTTACAACTCTTTAGCCTGACAAGATGAGCTCACATTGGTGGTGTTTGAAATGTGCATACTGCATTACCATGATGCCACCTTACATCCCTGTTATTGGCACCAGGGACGGAATCCCAGCAGGACCAGGCCCTGGACACACGCAAAACATGAACTTGCAAGACCATGAGCTCCTTCTCTCTTGTACCAGATGTTGCAATAAACTCCACCACCTCACCCCTCTATTCCACAAGACTGAAAACATCCCTCTTTCCCTCTCCCAATTATCTTAATAAACAGCCTGAACACATCTCTGACTCACTTAAGATAATGACGACCTGGACATGATTAGTTTGTTTAGATATCCTGGCAGTTTACTGAGCCTAATGTGACTCCAGTCTGTCTCTTTCTGACTTCTCATGAAAGAAGCTGACCTCCAGCAGTGGCTGCACTGCGATCAGCATCCCACATAAAGATCAGACGCAGGCTGCTCCCAAAATTCAGGCTGGAGCCATGAAGGCTACTTGATCTGAAAACAAGCTCTTAACTACTCCAAAGGCCTGAGCAACAGCAGTTTTTCTTGCCTGCAGACAGACCTGGTGGGGTGGTACCAGTTGCAAGATATGAAACAGAAACGTTGTTAAGGACAACTCCAAATACCAGATTACCTAAGAGCATCCCTGAACATTTCCGGCTGACTGTCTGAAACGTTTATTCATCCAACCTGAGAGCAAAAGCAGCATTAGTCAGTCAGTCACACAATATCTGAAGCAAAACCTTGGATAAAAGAGGCCAAATAGTCTGAAATCATAGGCAAATCCTTACAAAAAGCCAACTCATCTGCAGGAATTGGGCACAGGTCACAAATGACTCACTAGCAGCAGAGCAAATCATTTAACCAGCGCTTGGAACTAATCTCTCCACTTTGTAGAGAACGACCAAAATTTATTTCTGCTGATTAGTCAGCAGTTACCCTCACAAGATCAAAATTATTATCAAAGTTCAAATGCAGTTGTCTTGTACTTGCACTCTGCTTTACTGCTGGAGAGACCATCATCTTCTCTTAGTGAGGGAATCATCCCTCATTTATTTACCAGGGCTAGGAGTGCAGGTTAAGATTTATTCTAGCTCTTAACTTGACAAACTCAAAGCCTGAACTCCACCTCAAAGTGCTTTCTGGCAAAAGCTCAGTTTACGGTCTCTTGATTTTCTGTACTGATTTCAGTAAGAACAGGCATTTACCACTTCTCTAGAAAGCAATTACTAAATTCTAATAAGGAAGATGGACAAACAACCCCCAAAATGCCAGTGCTGCCTCCAAGGAGGTGAAATTCAGAACTGAAGAACATCAGGAGCTGACACAACCAAACTGAGCTCCCAGCAGAAGCAGAATGGCATTGTATCTGCACCCCTAAGCCCTCTGTGTCTTCTCCACATGTCAGTTTACAAGAAGCACAAAGGAAACCACATCAGGCAAATTAACTTATTTTCACCATTGGGTTTCTTACGTTGTTTTTTAGTGGTCAAAGCAAAGCAGTATCTACGTGATCCCCCGTCGTGTGGACACAGGGTAGGATGTCCTACAGCCTGCAGTGCACCTCTGTGGCACAACAAGCTCGGATCTCCAGAGTTGTGGAGCCAGCGGCTGTGGCATCAAACCACATGCTAGCACCACCAAGGACCCTGCCTGCCGTAAGGAGAGTTGAGTGTGGGGGACATTGGAGAAACCACAAAAGATACAGGCAAAGCAAAATGCACCCCAACAGCAGAGGAAGATGCGTCATTGCTTCACCAGGTAAAGCACCTTTTTCAGCTGTGTGTGTGCCAGTTTCCTGTCATATTCTTTCCCCTCCAAAGTGGCTGTAAACACTTTCCCGCAGCCTGTTAAACTTTTCTGCCAATTGATCAGGGTCTGCAGGCACTGGTAAATACAGTTAATAAGGACTCTTTGACTCACTGCATAAACCACACCACAAGTGCTTCAAAACATTAAGCAAAAATGAAGTCACCCAGCATTGATTTCTTGCATGTTCTCTTCCTGCTGCTCATGCGGACCTGTGGTTTTTAACTTTACTACTGTGTCTAGGCCTCTTTATCCTCTGCTAATGCCAGGGCTTAACTCTGAGGATCTGCAGCTTGTTCTGGGTACGAATGAGAGCGGAGTGGTGACGCACTGCCGCAGTTTGCTGAAACAGCAGAAGCACCTTCTTCTGACTGTCCACAACTCCTGGGACGTCTGCCCCTGCCTCCCTGGACAGCAGGGCTGAGACACATCTTGAAAAGGCCGAAGACCTGGTGGTAGAGAAAACCACCATCTTCAAAAGAATCTCCAGCCTCTTGGGAAAGAAGGGCTGACTCTTTAAAAGCACATCTAGGTAAACAGAAGAGCAGCAAAGAACATCAAGACTCAGCTGGTGCAACTTAGATAAGCAGCTATAGAGACTCATTATACCCTGATCATGACCTGCAGCATCACACACATCAAACACTCGCCTGCAACAAGTCCAAGCCCAGGGTCCCACCAGGCCACGTGTTGCTTTCATCATGCAGAGGGGTATTGTGCCAGAATCATACCATGTCCATCACACTCACTCCAGGCATGTACTGAAAGAAATGTGACTCCATCCTTTTAGAGTCAAAACACAAGGAAAAGAACTTTGCTTCTCTGCTTGTACACATGCAGGCTCCACACTGTATAAGAAATGAGAAGGCAGGGTTGTGATTCTCTGTAGAGGCTGATACGTACCACTGCCTGCATCAAACCAGTACCCCAAGCTCCTTTGGTAATAAGCTCTCTACACAGCTCAAGAGTTTTTTGAAGCCAGTGTGGGGAGGGAGAGCAGGACAGCAGTTATCAACTCAGCTGTCTTGAAGAGCACGGAGCCTTCACATGAATACATCAGGCAACAGAGGTGACCAAGAAGCAAGCACAAGGAGAAGTGCCCAACCCCTCTACAATGCATGTCAGATCCCACTGGCATAATTAAGCTAGCTCCTTGGGAACTGGCAGCATCAAAAACATTCTGGGAACTCCTATGTAAGGAATTCAATTGCCCTGAAATACAAAGCAGAATGAACTGAGGCTGACCATACCAGCAGCTAAGTAATTGGCTAATCAACCTGTTTGCAATGTTTCTGGGCTCTGAAGCCTCATAACAGACCCTGAAGTAGTGGGGAGGAAAAGGCAGAGCTTCCAACACCCATGTTTGTTTCCCACAACTCAGAAAGGAAAGGGAAATAAGCATGAAATTTGATATAGCTCATCCCATGTGTAAGGTTTTATGTCAGGAGACAACCATTTGTCTCAGGCATCACAGACATCCCTGGGAAGGTAAAGATCTCAGCCATCACCTAATCCTGTGAATCGCAGCACCCAGTCACTTCTAGAAGCATATTCATTAGAAGGGAATAGCATACAGAAATTCACTCATAGCATCATTTTGAGACATTTCCTTGAAAGTCATGCCAGGAAGTTACAGGAACAGAAGGATGCTGGAAAACATGTTTCTATTTTGCTCCTCAAAACTCTCACCAGGTTTTCTAAGAGGGTTCCAGCACCATCCACCAAGATCAGCTCAAACACACCCCCAGCCTCATGCCCACAATCATCTGCAGGTTGGCACAGCAGCTTTAAGTCACATAAATTACATCTCCTGTGAACAATACTAAGACACAGCAACTAAGACGCACCCTCATGCCAAGCCCCGCATGCTGCAGAGTGGTTCCTCTCTCTTTCTGGAGCAACCAACCATCCTCACATGAACTCCTGGTGAGGAAATCAAGTGCAGCGTTCTCCTGTACCCCACAACACATCCTTGCTAGCTTAACAGGAGGCTAATTGTCCCCAGTGAAGGGATGACAGTCCAACACCCAACAGAAGAGCAATTTGCACAGCCAAGTAGAAAGACCTGCCGCAACAGCATGTCCTGAAACAAAAGCACTGCTGCCAGAACAATCTTTTGTGTCAATCTCACTGAGAGATACGTCTCCTAATAAAACTCCTTCCACTAAGTGTAGAAACTTGTCTTGGTAAATGCTGACACTATGTCCCAGCATTACCACCTTGTTCATGAGAATATGACCACTTTGAGCCACAAAACCCAACAGGTTGTCAACTGAGATCACGAGCAGCTAAGCTCTCAGGCAAAACATCTTTGTGCCTGATGAGAGTGACAGAAGCAAGAGCTACACCTGAGCAATATTCACATCATAACTGTAAAGCCCACCCTCAGCACCCCCGAAAAAGCAAACAAACCAGACTCCCCACACATGGATCATCTCATGAAGAAGTAGACTATAGGACGTGTCGTTCTGAACTTTTATTTATTTTGTCTTCAAAGAAGAGGCCTGATGCAGCTGTTTCGTTAGAAAATAAAGTGTTTATTAAGAAACTAGACATTGAACACCCCTATAGTCTCTGTGAAAAGGGACCGTCCCATTTCCCATTAGCACAGGATGATAGTTATGGCAAGATAAGAATGCTCAAAGATGGAGGAGTCTCATTGACAGAAAATGAGGTAATGATTTACAATAATTAAAAATAAAATAAAGTTTTAAAAAAACAAAACATCCTTAGACTTGCTACTTAAAGCCACCAATTGCAAACGGCCATGACTGGCTTTCGTTTTAAGCAGTGAGGAACCAGAGACTTTAATTGGTGTTAAACAAATTGAGACATTGATCACAGTGGGGAGAACTGCTTTAAATTATGCTGTACGGTCCGGAGGATTTCTTCTAAGCAGAGATGGACCTGAGCTGTAAAATTCAACCTTTCCTCTGCTAGGGTGTTTGGATATAGGCTTCTGGTCCAGGCCCACAGATGTATCTCTACGACTGATACACACAGTTGAGAGCAGAGTCCCCTGAACAGTGCTAGGGAGAGGAGACAGTTCAGACGGACAAGACATCCCCAGGTCAGGTGGGCGACTTCCAGGAGATGGGGAAATTCAGTTCAGACAAGCACCCAGTGATTCACACGCTTGGCGAACCTCCTCCTCACTCTGAATCTGCAGAATTGAGGTGTCAATGACACATGGCCGCAGGTCCTCTCTGGCAGTGCACCTCTTGCATTTCCAGCTCCGATGCGGGCAGGAAACATTGTTGGGAGTTTTGGTCATGGTTTCAGAAGCCATCCAACCTGAGCCAGGCCTCCTCATCCTAATGCAGATGCCCCCCTAAGGCATGTCCGTTAACTTAAAGCAATCTGCTACGGTTTCTCCTGTACTCTTCTATTGCACTTTACCTTTTTACGCAAACGAACTGGGAGAAGAAGCGGGAGAATGGAATATTCCCAGGGACAACCCTATGGGAAAGCTGCTAATAAAACCTCCTGGCAATCTCCAGGGCGGTTCATGCAGGTCACCTGTAAAGGCAGGATAAAGCAGAACATCCCATTCTGAGGCTTCTGCCCAGTTCTGGCGGAGGGGGACGGTGACTCTTTCCAGCAGCAGCGACCCTTCAGGGCTGGTGATTTAGAGACATCCCTGATGTGATAAGGTCATCTCGGGCCACCAAGAAGGCAAGCAAAGCTGAGTGGCTGGTGAGCAAGTTCCTGGTCCAATTCTCCTCTCAGAAAAGGATCTGGCCACACCTGAAGTTTTTGGAAGGTTTTTTCCTCTAGAGAAAATCTGCCTCGTTTATAGGTTATCACCGATACGTGTGAGCAAATCTGTACTTGCCGTACATGCGACATCCAGAGTCCAAGGAAAGCCCTGCAAGTTGCCGCAAGGGCAGCTGGCTTCTCTTGAGGACAGGATCAAAGGGTTTACTTTTACATCTGAGAGGCTTTGGATGAAGTAAGACAAAAATGGGATGGGAGAGGGTGAGAGAATACGAATATTGGCCAGAGAACAGGATCGATATTCCTGTTTATGCCAGAGAAGAAGCAACAGAATATTTCATTTTCCTCTCCTTCAGTCAGTCAGCCTCAAGCTGATGGTTCTGGGTGCATGACTCCGTTACAATCAATCTCTAGTTGGGTGGGAATACAGGGGAGAGCTAAAGGGGGCTGGAAAAGGCCCAGCAACTGGGACCTGCGTGCATCTGATATGCTTTTCCACTTTGCTTACTGCCCTAGTCCTGGCAAGGACACAGACCCTCCTGCGCTATGGATTCTCCATCCATGCGGGAAGTCCAGGCAACTCCTCAGATAAAGCTCATCATTCAAGCAGCAGGGAGAGACCAGAGTACGACAACGATATAGTCAGATCCAACGAGCCGCTCTAACACACACAGACAGACAGACAAACAAAAAAAGCCTCCTAGAATATGTGCACTTCAAAGATAACCACATTCTTTTCCTGTCAGAGAAGTAAGATTTTTTTTTTTTTCTTTCCATTATTATTCCTTCCAACATTATTTTCTGTGCAAGAACTGGGAGCGGGGCTGCCTTTGTTCTTACCAAAAGTCTTCGTTCTGCTTTAGTTTCTTCCAGGCTCCCCGCCTCGGCTCACTCTGGGAGACCTCCCATGGCGGTGCCACATAAGAGGTGATGGCAGCATTCACTGGGTGTTGCGAAGACACAAGCTTACAAGGAAAACTCCAAGCAGGGAGGACATGACTAAAGATGTCAGTTTGGTTGGCTTGGTTGGTTTTGTTTTGTGTTTTATTTTAAAGCAAAAGTACAATTATTTACTGTATTATTAGGATGACTCCTTTCAATTGGGTTTTAATTCTCTTTATTTGCTCTCATTGCTGCTGTTGTGCCTTGCAGGAATATTTAACGAACACAGCGACCATTGGAGGAAAAGAACAACCCTGTTATCTGGTGACAGAAAACCACAGTTTCAGTTGGCTTTAACGTGTGTACAGGCAGGGCTGTAGAGTCCTATTAGGAGGAGACCTCAATCCATACAGACCACGCTTACTGCTTCCCACCATTTTGAGGGCACAGCCTATAAACTTGACATCAGAACAGGGACTTTTAAGGAGTTTTTAAAAGCCATGACGTCCTTTGCTGAAATAAACACTGACATCCTCAACATAAATGCCTTGGTTAAGAGGTTTGGAATGTCCAGGGAGGCTTATTGGATTCAACATAATTTCTCTGAAACCTAAAGGGGAAAAAAAAACAGAAAAAAGAAAAAAGCAAAATAAAGTAAACGAAAAAACAAAAAAGAGCAAAACTAGAAAAAAAGAGAGATATCGACACACATGTAATTATTAAAAAAGAACCAAATGAATAACCAGCAAACGGCTGCCATTAAATTAAAACCAAAACTCCCTCTCCAGGAGGGCTACCTCACTCTGTCTTTCCATAAAGAACAGGCAATTATTTCAAGTGGTACGTGCAGGCACAAGTGCTCTGAGAACGAGGGGCATGCAAGTAGTCTGGACAGAGAACTGGGAACAACTCTTTTCTAGAGGTTCCCACTAGTCAGGGGTGGAAAAGTTCTAATTCCATATCTAGTCCATCTTCCTCCTAGGCAGGGAGTGAGAAAAACAGAGAATCCTTCCTAGGTCTACTTGTCTCTCGTGATTTACTTAGTTTGGCTTAGCATTTCTGAAGCTGAAGAGTAGCACTGTAAGGCTGGGGAGACCTGACTCTCACAACCCCACAGACTTCCTTAGCCCCAGCTGTCCCATCTACACCAAAACCTGCACACTGAAGGCATCTTCTCCTTACACAACCCCATCACTTTAAAAGTAATTTGAAGGTTTAGGATTTGCTGGAAATGCTGGCCAGATGAAAAGGAAAAGTAAGTGGAGCAGAAAGCATGTTTCTTCTTTCAGTCCCAACAAACTTACTGGGCAAATATGTTTTCAAGGGCTGTATTAACCATCTCTTCGTACTGCTCCTGCTTTGGGATGCCCCAGCCAGGGAAACCCACTACTAGCATGATTAGACATTAATTACTATTAAAGATGAACGTTATTATCTGAAGTGCAAAAAATGCAAATATTCGGGACTTGCCAGAGAATAGTTCTCTGGACTGGAAGGATAAAACCTGTGGTGGAGTGCTGGGTATGAGGTCCAGGAGGGAAACCTTCTGCTGAGACATACAGTCCCACATCCTTCTCAAGGTCTGACTGAAGGAGGGCACGTTCTGGTTCATTGTTAGGACACATCCTGGTGTTTAACCTACATTTCTTTTCTTCCTGACTTGAACCCCTGTTTTCTATCATCTTTTGTGCTAAGTCCTTCAAGTTCTTGCAGAAAATACCCATGCATTTGTCTTCAGGTGTCAGCTCATCATTTTTTACATTACTTTCTCAGACACCTGTTTGTAACTATTCTACAAGTGAGGCCATTCCAATGGACTGGAAAAAGACACGGCAGGAATAGGCATATGTCACTGAAGGTAGATGCTAAGACTACAGTGAAGTTGCTCTTAGCTCAGATCAAGTCTGTGGACATTAGAGGCCTCTACGCTTACCAAAATCCCCAATATAGATTCACTGAGTTTCCAGGACCAAGACACACATGGCAGCATCCTGGGGATTGCTCTAATCTGTCCCAATATCTCATGGGCCCAAAGGGTTTTTCCAAGAAAATTACTGGGATGTCTTGGCTACAAAATTTCTCTAAGGTCTGGAAAATGCTCCTGCTCCTCCCACAGTCACAGGATCTTCAACAAATCAGGTAAGTTAGCCCAAGTCTGGCATCACTAAAGAAGCATGGATCAGCTTGGATGCCCTTGTAAATTATCTCAATAGCAAAGGTGCTTTTCACTAGACTAGGAACAGAAAGTTTCTCACACCGTATCTACACCAGCCAGAAAATTGGGATTTTTTTTTTTCCTACTTCTTTCTATTTTTAATTTTATATGTATTTATATTTCTTTCCTGCACTATCTTATTCCATCTGCTCATCAAATGCATGCCTCTTTTGATAACCTGAGGATGCAGACAAAAGCTGTTTGTTTAGTTTGGAACTATTTAGGCATGTTTGGGGGAAACTATCTGTTATTCTCAGTGGCCCTGAAGGGCTGATCCACATGGGAGAGTAAGCAAGGCTCAGCTTCAGTTTATGTGTCATAGACAAAATTCACAGGCAAATTCCAAGTGTTGAAATATCATTAGTAGTGAGAAGCCTTGCTCAACTACCAGAGACAAAGCAGAGTTTAAAGGGCTGGTGCTTGGAAATGTGCATGTAAACTAAGTTAATTTCTTATCAGAGTCACTGGGAGACAAATAAATATGGCATCCCTGAACATCACTATTTATTGTGTTTTGTTTTTATAATATAAATATATTTTATGGCCATCGAAGGATAGCTGGGAAAGTCTATACTCTATAATACCAAGTATCTCCAAGGAGCACTCCCATCTGCTTTATTTTCTTTGCATTTCTTAGCTCTGCTAAATTAAGGCAATTCCACTCCTGACGGACAACATCCAACAGACCTAAAAGCCCACTGGGGACACACAGCCTCAGCAAAGGGACGTGTGAAAGATCAGCAAGACTTAAGGCTGGGGACGCTGAGGGGTTAGCTCTTTGTTGTCAGCACTGTGCTGTGAACCCCAGCTGCAGGGATCTCCAGTGACAGCAGGGTTTTGCAGAATGGGACTGCAGTAGGGGTTACCCCAGAACTGACACGCAGTTGTGACTGAAGGAATGGGACAGGAGGACAGCCTACGTTTCTGAAGCTTAGGGGCTGAACACACATACTGCTCACTTGGGAAAGCAATGCAGCATCGGTCATTTTGGCATCATCTCCTTCTGATTTATTAAAGTCCCCAAAGAATCTGAAAAAAAAAAAAAAAGCTTCTCTCCTCACTGTTTTTCTCTCTTTCCTCACTGCTGCCTCCCATATTGCACTGCTACTTTCAACCCCCTTCTCTTGTATGGAGCAGAAACCAACAAGGCTTTTGCTAGGTTTATGTCTTCACTGTCAGATGTGAGATGGATGATGTTCACTGAGATGTCCAGGGTTAAAATGGGTGAATCTCAACAGGTTCAGAGTTTGGATGCTGTTATGATAAATGTCATCTTTCTACTGTCAAAGCTATTAGCTCCTGAAAAACTAGCTTGGAAATGTCTTAAAGAATGTGGGGGGTTTGCTTTAGTTATTTTTTTTCCAAAATAAAAAAAATTTAAAAAAAAAAAAAAAAAAAGAAAAAGAAAGAAAGAAAGAAAGTAAGAAAGAAAAGTGTTTGCCTTCTTAGAATGAGTTGGGGAAATTTTAAAAACAATCCTTTTTGTGGAGTTTCACATTTGTCAGTGCTAGCCAGAAAATAGGAGGAAAAATACTGTCTTTGACATAGGTTGTAGATTTGGAGAGAAACTCCCATGTACAAGCCTGAAAATAGTAAGGAGGTAAAAAAACAACCCCACCCTGTAGATTCAAATCAAAAGCATCTCCAAAGACCTACAAAATTGTGAAGGGTCTGACACATTAAACTTCATGCTTCTCCCTGTTCTAGTGAGAAAACTTTTTAAATTAAAACATGATACTGTCTCTACTAATAGCCATGGTATGGTAGTGGAATAAATGTATGGAGAGTGTTGGAGAATAGGGGCAGAGAAATGAGCTCAGATTTGCTGTGCAGGTCTAACAGCTTGAGATGGAGGGGGCAGATGGGGCATTTCTCTAAGCAGGCTGGAAGTATGTGGCAATGAAAGGACAAGAAAATTGAAGGCAACCAAACCATGCAATCAGTTTTGTCCTCAACACTGGCCATCCACTTAGTCCTCCAGAGCTGCCTTACATGTTTCCCAACACCCTGACTAGTGGATCTCAGCCACTGCCCCATGCAAGTACCCAATCCAGCCTACAGACCGTGCCCTGCAAGGAACACCCTTCCTCCACTGACCGAGAGCAACACTAAGGAGATAAACCAGATAATTTCACCTCTCCTTCACTGTTTGCTTTCTGTAAAATTGCAACCATTCAACCATACCATGCTTCTAGGGCTTTTGAGATCTGAGGCTGCTCCAGGTCACCCGAGAAGAGCAGCAAGGAACATGACATGGGGAGGCAGGGAAACAACACAGCAAATAATACACAAGTCCTCACGTCAGCCCCATTCACAACAGCAGGCATGGTGCAGCCCAGTTTTGAAACCCAGGGATGGAAACTGCTTCTGAAACAGCAGCATTAATTGCTGTGTGAATGGATGAGAAAAGCAACAAGGTGCCACGTAACGCCTAGCAAAAATGGGTTAAATAAAAATGGCAAATTAGGGGCAACAAGCTGGCCAAGCATAACACTGCTATCCACACAGCCCACATTAGGCAATGAAGCTTTGATCTCTCTTCTGTGTTACAGCAGAATTTATGATATAAAGGAAAAGCAATAGGAGACTCCAATAACAGAGTACATTTTATCTTCCTCTATGCACAGATATGAAGTATGAATAGCATCAAAGAAGGCATGAAAACCATCAAGCCTGGCCCGCATCCAGAGCAAAAGAAACAGCCATCCATCTAGTCAAAGCCAAGACTGATATGTCTATATTTGAGGGAAAAGCAACACAGCAGTCCAGGTTTCCCTGTCATGGATGGGTTCATCTGCAGGGCTATGATACAAACCCCTCTTTTTTTACATCCCCCTCAACATATACCAGGGCAAGATGCAACTCAGCCTGGGGCCTTGCTTGCCACAACAAAGCAGGTCACAGAAGCTCCAGCAGCAGCACACCATGAGGTTCTCCCTGATGCTCTCAGCTGCAGATAAGCACATCATCTCCTCTACTGTCCAAGGTAAAGTCAAAGAGCCTAGACCTCCTCTCATTTACACCAGCCCAACACTGTTGACCACAATGGAGAATCACAAGAAAATTCAGCCCACAGATGAATTTCACACTGAGACACAGACCTGAAGCAGATCTTCAAGTAGATTAACAGCTCTTTTAAGATTCACAAAAAGGCTCTGAGAGCTACAGAAATGCTTATGATCATTTTCATGGAAACAGGGTCCTTATTCCCCTCCAGAGCAGCTCACCTTGTATCTTTGTTCATTTTCCATGGTTTAACCTCAGGCATAAGAGTCTCCCACTTTAGTCAATGAGACTTCACGTCACTGGAAACCTCTTGGGGATGTGCTAGATGGAGCTCTAGCTACAGTTTGTGGCATCTTCATCTTCTCCACAACCCAAAATCATGAGCAGGGAATCGCAGCACTGCATGTGTTTTTGAGGGCAGGAAAGGGAAGAGACAGGCTGAGAGCAAGAGAAACAGCAGAAGCAAATGGGTCCAAAAGATCCCATTTCCACACAAATTTCTCTCATGCTTAACTAGAGCAGAGGAAAGGGAAGGAGAATACAGCAGGCACTCAACAGCTGAACAGTTTCTTGAGAAAAGGGCAGCACTCGCAGTTTTCCACGCGGTGAACTCTTTAAGACTATGTAAGATTCATTAAACCTTTGGTCGGAGTAATTCCAGAATCCATTGCGTTTTTACTGTTGTCGTTGTTAATGTGGGCCATGTCCATATTAGCCGGGATCACAAGTTTGTTTTCTCTGGAACTCTTTCATGGATGGAGTAGTTCCAAGATATTAAATGATGTAGCCTGATAGCTCAAGAGGCAGAGCTCCAAGATTCCCCATCGATCCCCCCTCAGAAAAAGCCCCAGAGTAGAAAAGCACTTACCAGGGTATAAAATAAAAAATAATAAGAAAAAAACCCAAAACTATTTAAGACCAAGGACAAAACAAAAAAATGGTATTTTCAGGTCTGAGATGCCCTGTGATTTGAGTCAAAGCTACCCTCCCTGTCCAGAGGTACAGTCAATGCTTTTCTCCAGACTGCACAGAGGTGCAGCTATTTAAAGCCACTCAGAGGCCCACTGCATGATGGAAAGCAGCCAGATCAGTTGGGCCTCATTGGTTTTGTTTTCATTAGATTGAAGCCAGAGTATGTGAAATTACTTGTAAGAGGACCAGGGAAGGGGGAAGGACTGGGCACCCAGCAGTTTCACCCACAACATGCAGAGCTTAGACTCTGCCTCATCTAAAACTTACTGGGTCAGAGAGAAGGTACCTGAGCAAAGAGGATGGCTGTTTTGTCCCTCACAATACCCACAGCCGTGCAAAGGTGCATGGCAAAGCTCTTGGGGTTTATACGTCAGCCATGAAAACAAGCTGCAGGAAAGCGTTTCCAAAATGCCTGAAGAGTTGGGTGGTAGCTGACATTTTGGACGTTACCAAGCTGTTGCCCTGCCTCTATCCCTCTGTGTGTTTGCACTGCTAACATCCAGGAGCCTTCTCCTCTACAATTCTCACCGCCTGGAGCAACAACCATGTTTTTCTGCGTCCGTGAGTCCCTGTTTCTCATTGCCGTGCCCTCTCTCTGCCTCTGCACTCTACAAAGCCCATGGGACCCAGCGTGAAAGATCCCATCCCAACAAGTAGTACATCATTTTCATCACTTTGGTTTTCAAATATATTCTTTTGTCAATTTTTAATTTTTTTTTTTTTCCAAGTCAGCCCTCAGAGTGCTGCCAATTTAAGCACTGTGCACAGTGTTACAAGAGCTTCTCATTTCCACTTTGCCTGACAGGTATCTACATCGCTCTGACACTGCCTCTGTTCCCCAGCCGCTTCAGATAGCAATAGTTACCCTAAGCATTTTACACGGAGTTATTGAAACTACTGACTAATCTGCCCAGAAATGAATATCCACTGGGAAAGAACCTGGTTGGGCTCGTGTTCCTTAAATGCTGATTAATTCCAATTATGGTACAGCTGATCTACCAGTACTACAGATTGCCACATCAAAGAGCCAACCAGCAAAGGAAGCCCCTGAGTTAGAACAGCAACAGCCTTGTTGCAAACTTCCTTTTTAGCCAGACAGCATTTCATAAACATTAATTTGTTACGCCTTGCTCATTCCCTGGGGAGGCAGGAGCTGTTATATTCATTGCACAGATGGCAAAATGGTGGCACAGAGCAGGACCATGGTTTCTCCAAACTCTCTGCGGGAACCAAAGCCAGTCATGGGTACTCAACAGGGAATAACCCCAGCTCCCAGGCTCCTATCCTCTCCAGAAGCTCTGGGGTCTAGAAGGGGACAGAAGTGCTTGGTAAAGTCAGATCATCGGGATATGAGAGCAGACACCAAAATGAGACATACATGGTGGATAGGAAAGCACACAACTTCTGCAGTCTGCAACTGGGACCTTCCCTGCCCAGGCAGTGCCAACGATGCTCTCCTGCTCTTCAGAGGACAGAAGGGGCTGGTGGAGAAGCTGATCAAGGCCCAGGATAAATCCTTGCTTGCTCAAGTCTTTTTACTCTGCTATCTACTGCAGCAATAGATGGTCTAGAAAGGTGAGAGCTGCCCTCCAGAAAGCCCAGAAGCAGGACAAGCCAAAGAGCATGAAGTGTTGGGAGGAGCTTCCTGTGGGGAAATGCAATTTTGTGGAGTTTACAAGCTGAGGATGGAAACTGAGGAGTGTGGGAGATCTCGGCAGGCAAGGAGGCAATGAGCACTAGAGGAGTTGTAAATAGGAACACGAAGAGCTGAGGGTAAAAACAACGGCGAGAGCAGCAGGAAGCCTTAAGGAACAAGGGTTTGTTGATTTTTTTAGGCCATTTGGATGCTTCGTTGTCTGGTATTACTGTCTGTGCCACGCCAGCGCTTCTACTCTGCTGATTGTTTTGGAAATGAAGGCTGCCACCACAGCTCTTCTCTTGATAATTGCTCCACTAGATGGTTTTTGAAATAAGTTGCCTTCTACACCAAAATATATCAGAAGAGTGTCATTAATGTTCCCAGGGTAGAGCTCCCAGCTCCAGATTTTATTTCCAGACCATGTTTTGGTACCTGCCAGTGTGTGGCAAGCTCTAAAACAGACACCCCAGGTCAGGTTGTGCCTTCCCCAAGGGAACAGGGGACAGCAAACAGAGGAAGTTTGTGCTGGGATCATGCTGGTCCCAGGGAACAATTTGGGTAGCGCCAACCAAATGAGTGGCAGGTATTTGTGGGAGCCTTCATTCTGCAGGAGGAGAGAAAGGGTTTTGCTCCCACAAAACACAGTGTGTTTTTGCAAGAGAAGGTATAAAACACCTATAAAGTTCCTTGCAGCCAGCAAAGCAGAGATGAGGTGAGTGGGGAGCCCCCCAGGCAGTGCACCAGGAGAACCTCACTCCACACTGCTTTGCAGAGCAAGGTAGAACTGGCACATAACAGAAGGACAGCAAATGAAGACCTAAGCCCAAACCGTGTGGCTGTTGTGAATTAGGAGTTTTCATTCAAAGAAGGGAGGAAGGACCAGGGTTTCTTTCCTACAAAGTTTTTTCCAGCATGTGGTCTAGCTATGAATTTTTTCTCTGGCAGTCAGCTTAAAGCCTAACAAACTACATGACTGCCATACCCTTCTCTGACCTAGTTTCATTATGGGTCTGAAAAGAAGTCTCTCTCTCTCCCTTCTCCCTCTCACATCAAGTCATCTAAATGCACAAGGTATCTAAAGTGCTTCACACCAATCTTATTTCACACCATATAATTCTGTGCAAGCCTTTGTGTCTGTCCAACTTGTGTTAATTGGCATGTGCTGATCAAATATCAGCAGAGATGAGGGACAAGGAAGGAGCTGAGCTTCCAGGCTTCCAAACAGGGAGGCACTACAGCATGGAACCTCCCAAAAATGCAGCTATCCAAACCCCATTTTCCCTCTGCCAGAGGATTTCACACTTGAGAAAAATGGACAAAGCTTTACTTAAAAAACCCAAGTTATTTCCTATTCTCCATCATCTATGATCAGAAGTCCTGCCTGCTACCACAGCCAGGACATGTCCTCCTTGACACTGTCCCACACAACATTCTTGTCTTTAAATTGGAGACACATGGATTTGATGGAGGGACCACTAGGTGGATAAGGAACTGGCTGGACGGTCACACTCAAAGAGTTGCAATCAATGGCTCGATGTCCAAATGGACACCAGTGACAGGTGGTGCTCCTCAGGGGTTGGTGTTGGGACTGGTGCTGTTTAGCATCTTTGTCGGGGACATGGACAGTGGGACTGAGTGCACCCTCAGCAGGTTTGATGATGGCACCAAGCTGTGTGGTATGGTCAACATACTGGTGGGAAGGGATGTGCCATCCAGAAGAACCTGGACAAAGTGGAGAGGTGGTCCTGGGCAAACCTCATGAAATTCCACAAGGACAAGTGCAAGGTCCTGCACATGGGTCAGGGCAATCCCAAGCACAAATACAGACTGGGTGATGAGTGGATTGAGAGCAGCCCTGTGGAGAAGGACTTGGGGGTATTAGTGGATGGAAAACTGACTGTCAGCCAGCAAAGTGTGCTCACAGCCCAGAAAGCCAACTGTGTCCTGGGCTGCATCAAGAGAAGTGTGGGCAGCAGGGAGAGGGAGGGGATTCTCCCCCTCTGCTCCGCTCTCATGAGAGCCCACCTGCAGTGCTGTGTCCAGCTCTGGGGGCCCCCAGCAGAAGAAGGACATGGACCTGCTTGAGTGGGTCCAGAGGAGGCCACAAAGATGCTCAGGGGGCTGGAGCCCCTCCCCTGTGAGGACAAGCTGTGGCTTCCCCCCCCCTGGCAGGGTTCAAGGCCAGGCTGAATAGGACTCTGAGCAACCTGGGCTAGTGGAAGGTGTCTCTGCCCATGGCAAGAGGATCAGAACTAGATGATCTCAAGGTTCCTTCCAACCCCAACTATTCCATGATTCCTCTATGTATGCCATTCCTCAAAGCAAGAGCTGCCCACAGTGGGGCAAAAACATGCAAAAACATCCACTTCTAGTCGCACTTTTATATATGCACATGCAACTACATGTAAGAGATCACAGTACACAGCCCTGAATTCAACATCAGTGCCAAAACTAGCCCATGCACAGAGGAAAACGAGCTGAGCGATATCAAAAGAGACAGCAGAAAACAGCGAGAGTATGCACACAACCTGCTGCATGTGGGACACGTGGGATGGCCAGTGGGGAAGCGTGTGAGAGGAAAGCAGAGAGAGATGCTGCAGCACAGAGCACGTGGCAGGGAGCAGAGGAGTGCCGGAGAGGGGCTGGAGAGAGCGCGAGCGCACACGTGTGGGGCTGAGAGCATAACGCTACTGAACATTTACTCTCACTTTACATTACGGATTTAATGGCTTTTAACAGGAGACTTTGTAAGCGATCAGGAATTGGAACAAAAGGAGCTGGGGGAATAATTATTCTAACCAGGGGAGCTAAAGAACATGGCAAAATCGCGTGCTGAGCAATCATGCTAATTAAAGGCACCCAGAAGAATCGGGATAGAAATGCCAAATGGTTTTCACTCTGCTGCCCTAATCCACTAACTGCCTCGTCACTTTGACTCCCACCAGCTGTGGGAAGGACGGCTATAGGTGAGTTGGTTTGTAGCAATAAAGGATGGAGCTAAACAAGTGGCACAGAGGGGATGGTCCTCTCTGCAGCAGCCTGGAGTGATGCTTGGCCTGTCAGACTGAACAGCAGCTCTTTGCACCAGCAGCCTAGGCGGGGACCAAATGCCCCAACAGCCTCAGGCTGAGCAGCAAGGATCCAAACACACTTCCCAGAAAGCAGAACAGCTGTTGGCACCTACCAGCATGGGGCTAAACAGAACCTACAGCCACAACCCTGGTCCTTTCAGCCCTGCTGTATGACTGCCTCTCTGCAGTTAGCTGTGTTACATGGCTCAGTACATTGCCTGTCCCAAGCTATGTCCAGGGAGTGTGTTTCCAGTGCCACACCAGAGCTTTGGCAGCACTGAATGTGCTGTTTCCCTGTCTCCAAAGCTTTGGTCATCACTGGGTTTGGTCCATTCAGGTTGGTGCAGGGGATTTCCGATGGGTAAGGACACCTTCTAAGCAATGGGTATCATCCTGTTCTTCAAGTGCTTAAAATGCCAGCTGGGGTCCATGCCATGCTAGCATCAGAAAAGCAAGAACTAATACTACAACACGGGCAATTTTACACCCAGAAAAAGTGGAGACTAGGAAAATGTTCATGTTGTAGGGAAAGGAAATGGACACAATATTGCTCCAACAGCACAGAGGCTTTACAGACCCAAATAAAAACTCCCATGCACTCAGCCTTGTGTAAAACCCAAGACAGATTCCTCAAGGAGCTGCTGGGTCTCAACCTGTTTGGGATGTCAAGGGGGGATCTTCCTGTGACATTGTTGGAATCCAAACGCAGACTGGCGTAGAAAACACGATTAACAGAACAAGACACACAGCGATGAAATCACTCGCTGAGTACAAAGAAGTGTCTCTGTGTCCTTTCCAACCTCCAGGAGAAGGTCCGCCTCTGATAACCACTTGGGTAAGACGTGAGTGCTTTTCTCTCCAGCAGTACAGGCCTGGGTTTTGTGGCAGCAGTTGCCTGCACCGGCACAGAATGAGAGCAGTACGTAGCGGGAGGTGGGGCATCAGAAAAGTGAATGCGAACAATTTCCATCAAGCAACATCTTTCTATTTAAAAAGCAATGGTTTGTTTGTTAATCAACAGGTCCATTAACACAGAACAAATGCCTCTCTAATGGACACCCACAGGATCACGGGCTGAACTATTTGTGTGTGGCATTTTTTGATTGATTCACCCTAAAGATCATCAAGTAAATGAGAGAGGATGTAATATTTCTGCAGGAAACATTCCACAGCGGATACATTGACTGCAACACTCAGCCAGCTGCTGTGTGCCAGTGTCTTCTTAAAGAGATTTCATATTTGATTCTTTGATTAAATATTTTGAAACCAAGAACAAAATAGGGACATTGGCTTGACTGTGCCAGGTGCTTGGCCCATGGAGACCTGGTATCCTGCCAAGGAGGACCACACGAGTGGTGAATGTCCAACCTGCTCCTTTTCTTCCTGCCCTCAAGACTCATAATCCTATTCCCTTGGTCCTTGCCCGGCCACACAGATCACTGCCACTCCACTTCTGGCCTCTTCCTGTCACCGCTATATCCTTCACCCAAGACAAGGGAGCCTGCTTGGTGACACAACAGGAACACAGATCTGCTGACTTATTTATTCAACTCGCTGCAAAATCATGGTCCATTTTTGCCTGCCAACAGCTCTCTGACTCCTGTTCTCTCACCACAACAAATCCATTTTTTATCAAATGCCCAGTGAACATCCAGTGGGACAGGAGGAGACAGGGAATGAGACAGGAGGAGACAGGGCTGAGAATGAGGAATACCCTGAAAACAAAGGAAGAAAGTCCAGGACCCACTAGGAAAATAGCAATGAAACCATCAGCTAAACAATTTGCCACACCAGCAATCCCAGCTGGCAGAAATGGCACATGAGCCAGAGCTAAGCCCTTGCTGCAATCTTGTTTGCAAAAGCAGGTTTTTTTTCCCACAAAACAAATGCTGGGCTGACACCGCCTTTATGAGCTCCTGAAGAAATACTGTCTTCTGAATGAACTCTGCAAAAACACAGTGATATGTTGGGCGATGTGGTGTAGGAGAGAACTTTTGTAAGTAGGACTGATGGTTGGACTGGATGATCCCAAGGGTCTTTTCCAACCTGAATGATTCTGTGATATTTCCAGTTTATGAGCAAGCCCTGTCACTGCTCACCAAGCCAGAGCCTTGGAGCTGCTGAAGTCATGCTGAATGAGACCAACAGGGCCAGGAGACCCAGGCTGCTGTCACCGCTTCGGAAATGACAAGCTTATTTCACATGCAAATGAGCCACACAAATTGAGACCAGACCCTCCTTTTCCACTCTGAGCTACTCATAAATAACAGAGGTGTAAGGAAGGGTAAGGGTCTTTGAGGCAGGTGAAACACAGAGGTACCAAGGACTGAGCATCTAACTGGAGACCAAAGGAAAAAGCTAAACACACATCCAGCACAGGTAACCCTCCCCCGGAGATAGGTTCCATCAACAGCGCATCCAGTGTTTTGGAATAATGACTCACTGAGGCAAACCAGAGGTGCCAGCAGATCAAATGAGGACCTTTCTCTGTTGTAGCTTCCATCCTTTCTCTCCTTCAGTACAAGCAGGAAAAAAAACCCAAACCAAACCAAAACAAACAACGTAAAAAGAGCCTGCAGGTCCCAATTCAACTATGTGTGCCATCACAGCCTCACAACCAGGCAACAAGGTAAGAGCTGCAGGTATAAGCTTGGTCATGGATGTCGGGCTCCTGTCCCCACTTACTTTCTTTACAAAGAAAACAAAATCGAGTTTGTATCGACTACTGAGAAAATGAGACAACATTATACAGGACACGACCCTCCGCAATCAAATTAGGTCACTGCAACACCATAACCAGCATGGAATACGTAGCCCTGATAGCATATAGGATCAAGGAGAACGATTTTATGCAGCAAACATTGAAAGACAAAAATGAATCATATCAGGACATCAAGCATAACCAGAGTGTGAGATAAGTTTGGAGCAGAAGGAAGGAGCGGCACTCCTGTCTCTTCCAAGCCCTTCCTGTGTCCCCATTCCAACTGGCCATTTCTCAGAGCTGGTCATTAAAAACATGGCAAGTGCTAGGAAATACATTTGCAACTTCCTGCACAGTTTCCTTGCTTCCCCTTCCCAGAGCTCTGATGGTTTCCCCAAGTGTAAAGCCCCTATTTGCAGAGCAGGTTTCCAGCTGTGGCCTTTATTGTGTCAGTAAAATGCCCAACATCAACACACTCAAGGTGCTGATTTCAGGAGTGCTGAGTTCTGTTTAGATAGGAGACTTAATGTTCTACTTTTACTGTAATTCACCACTTCCGTATCTATGCATACAGTGCACACAGATCATCAGAAAATAAAAACCAAACACACGGTCCAGCTGTTCAGACTTTTGCCTTCGTGGTTTGGCAGGCAGCTCTCCTCCCATCTGCCATCTCTCAAACATCCCCTGTCCATGCCTCCTCAGCATACCCCTACACAGGTCACACCCCATCCCAGTTCTCTTATACCCTGAGCACTTGGTTTCCCATAGGAAAGTCCTCACCACCCAACTGCTGAGCATTCACCATCAGAGACAACTCCAGAAAGTTGCTCCAACCCAAACATCCCTCTACGAGAGGGGAGGGAGGTCTCCAGCCGTCCAGGTGCACATGTTGGTAGGTATTTATGATGATGTGAAGGCCACCACACGTCTCTGGAAAGGTGAGGGTGGGTTAACACTAGGTGTAAGCAACAGTGCTGGTCATCGCCGTACCGGGAATGTGAAGATCTAGATGTGGTGCCTGGGCTCTGTGTGACTTGAAAAGTGAGTACTGCCACCCCAGGCAGGTCAAAACCCAGCTCAACACAACTCCCCGAGAGCCTTTTTCACCGCACCAAACAGAGGAATATGCACCCAATATATTCATCCTGCTACATGCAGGAAGGAGAACACAAACCTTCCTGAAACCTATGATTTACATAGCAGTCTGTGGCAGTGGTTTCCCAACTGCATAATGAGTACATTAACTTTAGCTAAACTGAATCTCCAGAGATGAAGAGATGAAAAAGAATAATCGAAGCAAACTGTGATAGAGTTTTTGATTAAGTAGCTGATGATCAATAAAAGTTATCTGCAGGGCACAGAGTGTTAATGAGCTACCATTCTTGTAGCAAAGAAACACCTGAGCCTACGCTCCCCACTCAACACAGCCCACAAAGGTCAGCAAGACCTGGTCCTCCAGGACTGACAACGCAAGAACATGAGCTATGGAGTCCACAGGTCTCCCCTGCCCTCGTTCCTGTTAAAAGGGTGATGGTGGAAGAAGGAAAAGAAATAACATTAAAGAAGAACATGGCTAGAAAGAGACAAATGCAAAAGGTTAACAGCCTGATTCAAGGCTTGAGATGTTATGTTTGGGGGGAAAAAAAATAAATTGAAAAGGCATTCATAACCTTCTCAGACAGCTCCATTAATTTAAAGAGGCCTTAGAGCTCTGCAGCTGTAACACCAGCATCTAGCACACCAACAGCAGGGAGCAAGAAGGACCAGCCAGCCGGGCTACCAACTCTCTGCAACCAGTGATGCAAAACACAAAATGACCCACAGCACATCCTGCAACTACTATCCCATTATCCTTTCCCCCACAACGATGTCACTGCAAAGAAGTATTAGGTGTTAAATTCTAATATTTATTAATATCTTAAAATCATCCCCAAAGATTCTAAGGCATTAAAGAGTGGACTTTATAGAGAGTTTCTCATAATAATGTAGCCACCTGTTTAATAGCACACAGCAGCAAGGCTGCACAAGTGTTTCAGAAAGCAAGTGGAATGGAGAGCTTCATATTAAAGCAACAGAGAAGAGACAAGGCTCAGATCAACAGAGACATCGAATATCATTACCTCTACTTGAATTTAGCTATCTCACTGTAACTGATCATTTTACTCTTCCAGAAATGTCCAGAGAACTGCCAGTGACCACAGGGAGCTGCTAGGATCTTTGCATTACATTTCTTCTCAAAGTTGCCTCCTCTGACAGCCTAGCCCAGCCTGCCTACGAAAGGGATTTGTTTTCCCAAAACTCACTTAGACTTCCCGTCCTTGGAGAGCCTAGGGAAAGCTGAGAAAAAATCAGCAGACAGGATACTCTTTCTGGAGTGTCCCAAAGGGAACAGAGGGGATGAACAGCACATTAGGATTTCTCCCCCAATTTCTCAAATTCTCACGGAACTGGGGTTTGCAATTGCCCTCTGCAGAGACCACGTCAAGACAGATCATTAATACTACTCGATGCTGAGGATCTCTTGTATTAAAAAAGCACTGCAATTACTTAGTTCAAATCACTATATTAGTCATAGATCCATATCTATCATGGATATAGTATTTACACTGCTTGGGGAAATGTAATAAATAAGGCAGTAAGAGCTTCCTTCCTCCAGGTCAAGATGAAAGTCTGCATCTTGGCGAGCGGTGCTTTCCTTGGGCAGCAAGGCTTGTATCCCAGGCTCCCCACTCAATTCCTTCAGCCAGAATCCAAAGGCAAGGTTAAAAAACCCTGCTCTTCCTCTGAGCCCAGCACTCGGGCTCCAACTGACTCCAACTGAGAGGGCCAGGAGGCAATGCCTAGGTGGAATGAGGTTAGCAGAGCTCCTTGGGGGCCAGCAAGGAAAGGTCTCTTCAGAATCAGTTGAGAGAGCAAAGCAGAATCATTAGACTGTAGCATGGCTGCCATGAAGGTAGAAAGGGAGAATTTGATCTAATCTATCTGGAAAGGAGAAGGAAAAGCTCCGAATTGCCATTTTGTGGGATCATAATCTACAGCTGACAGCTCCAAGAACTTGTTTGTCTATCTAAACTCCTGACTCCAAAAGCCTGGCTGTGAAAGGACTTCAGGTGGTGACTCATAAACATGCAACACGGTCCAGCGGGCTGAACATGGGCCAGACTGCTATCTGTCAGCAACCTGGTGTGACCTTGAGCAAATTGATGTATTTCCAGCTGCCTCTCCTCATCCATAAAATGGAGATGAAGATGCTTGGCAGCCCCTTGATAGGCTGGAAGGAGAAATGCCTCTTTCCAGGAAACAGGGGAAATGCACGATGCCAGGTTGCTTCTCCTTGCTCAGAAGAGGATAAAATATACCCCACCCCTCAAATACTCAGCTGCCTGCTGTGCTCTCAGTAAGGTTCCCCTGACATTTGGGCTCTGCTGGAATCTGGCATGAGAACAGGACAGTCTCACCCCACCCCATCTCCGGAATTTGCCCAGGATTTATTTTTAACACAGCCCTCACTGTGAACATTTGTGGTGGGATTCGTATGACTTCATCCCGATCTCTGACTCTGAACAAGCCTCAGCTTGGTTGTGCCGATAGCCAGGACCATCGAGAGAACAAACGGCACAATCTCCCCCACCCTGAACAAGGTGTCTAACAAGGGTCAGACACAAAGCATCCTCTCTCCTTCCATGCGTAGGAAGGAGGCTTTGGACTCCACCTCAGATGGAGATTCGCCTGCTGTCTGGGGGTAAATAACTTGTCCTAGAGCATAAGACACATCAAGCAGGGCCCCAAGCTGGGCTTAAAATTACCTTTCAAAAATCACAGAGCCTTTTGCCAAGCTCTCTATTTCTTTTTTTGTTTTGGATTGTGAGCGATGGGATAAAGCAGAAGCTGTGGCCCATCTGAGAGAAGACTTGAAGATTAGGATGCAACTTTCTGGTATATTAAGAACTCAAGTATGGCTTGAAGCATGAGGTCCTTTGCTTCAGTATACACCTGATGGCCATCATCTCCTCTTGCTCAATGCTCCACATCAATTACAGCGCAGAGATGTAAAATGACTGATCATTTCCATACAAAAGGCCTGTCGTTTATTTATTAGCTGGTGACAGGCCCTGCAGTCCAGGATGGATGCATTATAAATCAACTGGATTTCTAACCATTAAAAATTCATTCAATTCATAATGTAGGACACCCATAATTTCCTTATTAGTAGTGAGTGTGAAGGATTTTTCTTTCCCTTCCCTTGATTTTACTTTGCTTCTTTCCTTTCCCAAAGATCTTGCTCATCTGAGGATTAGTTTAGCTTAATCCTGCAAGAAGGAGGTGAAGGGGTGGGAAGGGCTGGGGGAAGGGAGGCAAGGGCTGAAGTAATTTTTTTCCTTTTTTTTTTTTTTTTTTATTGCAAATTTGCCATATATACTTGTGAAACTTAGCTACACTGTCTTTTAGTCACACTTATGGGAGACAGAGAAACTGCTTGTCCTGAATTTAAGAGAAGATTGTAGGGGGGAAAAAAAAAAAAACAAAACAAAAAAACAACAACAACAACAAAAAAACCCAGATCCCTTTTCCCTCACAAAAGAAAAAAAGGAGGTATGGTGGTGGGACAGGGAAGGATGACGTAAAACCTGTTAAAATGTATTAGCACGATAAGAACAGGTGTCCAAATATTATAAACCAGTGCATTTCAAATAGATCAAATATATATATTTAAAAAAATAGAGGCAGGCATAGTAACCTTCAGACTCAGCGCTCCAACACACTGAGGAAAAATAGGTTAGTAGGGCTGAAAAATGTGTGACCTTTTTGCAGACCCACAACTGTGACAAAGAACCACAGGTACTGCCTGTGACATCAGAAACAAATAGGAACTTGGAACCAACATCAGGAAAAGCTGTGTCTACATGAAGCTGTAAGTCATTGCTTAGTTTGAGTATTGCATCCCATATTGACCATGCCTAGCTGCAGATGGCAGGACAGCCTGGTCATTGGTGTGGTACATAGAGAAATTTTCATGCTTTCACTAAGTCACAGTTTGTTCCTGTCTCTTAAATGGATCTATCCAGGCAGGGGCAGGGAGAGGGGGCCTGAAAAACAGATGCAAGCAGGGTCCAGCACTAGGTAACTTGCAGTCTGTTTAGGAATGAGTGTGCAGGAATCTAAAAATGGATTATGCAATAAACCCTGCCTTAATAGGAGACAAACGCGGGCATCGAGAGCAATCCTTACATGCTGTGAATTCGGTGTACTTTTCACCTCAAGACACTTGCATACAAATCTTACAACCGCTACATGTGGAAATCGGTTTGCTGAATTCTCAGCTGGATCTGTTCACTTCAGTAAATCACACCAAGTTCAACAAGGCTAGTGCTTTACGCTTAACCATGGTGCAAGACAGCTGCTTCAGGCCAGGGCTTCAGGAGCACACCAGCAGAAGTGCTGCTTCCATTAGCAGCAGCATCTTCCTCCACCCCACTGGCAGTGAACCCACTCCCTGTCCACTCCCACAAATGACAAGAGCAAGACAGCCATAAGGACAAGAAGGAGGACTGGAAATGTTCAGCAACCACAAATGACAATATCTGCATCTTTGTTATATTATACAAGAAGAAATCAAGCTCCACCCTACAGGCACTGTTCCACCTGCCCCATGCTGCCGGGATGCACGAGCCATCACTGCCTGCACACACCATGTTCCCAGAGGCAGCCACCATGCCAGGCTGGGAAACAAAAGCCCCCTTTGACATGAGAAGCTCTTTAGGCAGAGTATCTTTTTACATGGGTCTTTCCCCAGCTTTCAGGACTGAAGGGAGTATTTTGGGCCATCTAGCCCAAAAGCAGCACTCCAGGTAAGTTTTAATTTTTTTAACCTCTACTGACATATCACTGCTCTGCTAGATCCTGCGCTGTACTTCTTGTCCCACAGGGCAACACCACTAATCATGTTCCTACTGTGTGTGCAGTCATGCAAAACTGCTCCAACTCCTAAACAATAGCAGTTATTTTTAATTAGGAATTATAATTTAACCAGACAATGAACAAACAACGAGAACCTGCAATCTTCTAACCAGAGGGACAACGCCTGTCTGGCCATATGATGCGTCCCCACACACTTCTGAGAGCCAGATTTTAAAGCTGAAAACCAGCCTGGTTAGACTAAAAAGTCATAACACAATGTCGCAAAGCCTGGGAGCACCCGGTGCCTTCAGGGGTACCCCATGGCCAGGTACCATGGGCACATGCCCCTGGCCCTAGGAATGCAGAGGTACCTGCAGATACCTTCCCAGCAGACAAGCATTTTTAAAATTTTTTTAAGCCACAGTAAACTCACTAAAAAGCAAGACAAACGTTTCACTGATGGCCAAAAGAAATCAGTACCACAAATCTACCCCCACACACATACACGCATCAGCTGTTTTTGTAGCGATCCACAGCAAAATTCACATAATCAATGAGCCATCGGGAAAATATTCTTGAACCCCTTTATTACCCCTGACATCAGGGCTGCCTGAGTTCGCAATAGCCTCCGGTCATGCACCACGTCGACACCTCTTGTCTTGCAGGGACAAAACCACAGGCATGAAGAGCCTTGGCTGATGAACAGAGCCCTCCTCCCTCTGGCCCGGATACCTCCTTCAGGTTTAAGAGCACCGTGGGGTCAAGAGCACTACAAGCACAACTGGATAAGAAGTACCACCAATACCTGGGCATGCAGACAGTAATTTAGGGAATGAAAACCCTTTTTATCCCCATCTCGTCCTACTCCTCTTCTCTCACCCTGCTACAATGAGTCTTGACAAGCTCTGAACACCCACTAGAAACTGGAGACACAACCATCTTTGATGGCTTTGGGCAATCCCTGGCAGGGGAACTGCCTAGTCAGGAGCATTGTGGTGTCCTTTGCCGAGGAGAGGCAGAGCTGCAAGGGCACCCAGCATAAATCCACCTGTGCTTTGGCAGCAATCAGTCGTGAGGCAGATGTGATCAGTGTGTAGGTGTCACTGTGCAGGAAGCTGAGCCATGGGGAATGAAGAAGAGCTGATTCAGCAAATGTCTTATACCATACCCATCCCATGGTGCATGGGTGCCGGGTGGGGAACACCTACACAGGGATGGTGGCGTGTGCGTGGGGGCCAGGCAATATGCAAGAGCAGTGGGAGAGTGTGTGAGCCCCTATATGAGATGAGCTGGGAGCTGGATGCAAGACATATATCAGGAGTGCACGTACACATCCTCCATGAGAGGGTGCATGTCTTGGGCAGCCCAGTCCAAACCATCTGATGCAGGGATGAGGCTGCCAGGAAGAAAGAGCAGCGTGCTGTTCTAGAGCCATGATAAATCCAGGAGGAAACCATCTCAGGGCATCCCCTCGTCTGGTTTAAGTGCTTGACAGTTCACACATTCCATTTCAGAAAACACCCCAGGTGAGCCAACACTGCTTGCTGGACACATAGACACTGGGATTAAATGGTCCAGACGAGATGCTTTTAGGCCTGAGGAACAGGCAGAGTTTTGTATGAGGAAATACTTCCCTGTCCCCTCCTTGATGTCTATTCCAGAGGTATTTCCATCATCAGGGCAGTTTCTCCAGAGGCAGATCAACATTAGCAGCCCAAAGTCGTGTTCTGCTTGATTTAAGGATTTCTCTTCCTACTGGATCCCCACCACCAGGAACGTCCCTGCCCAAAGCATCGCCACCCACTGCAGTTGTGCTGCCAGCATCACCTCCCCACGCTGGGGATGAAGTTTGCTCGGCCCCCTTTGATCCTGGGCGTTGCTACAAATATCTTCAGTAAACACATGTTAAAGTAACAGAGATAGGATCTAAAACCCAATCAGCTGCAGGAGGTAACTGGCTCGTCTGCAAACCAAGTCGGGTGCACATCACATCTGGAGCAAGGCAGGGCTGCACTGCTGGCTACCGTGGCTCCTTCTAAAGCAGGCAGGGGCCAGGCAGAACCTCTGCAAATGCAGGTTGGACTTCTGAGTTCTGGAAAACACGGATATTTCTTCCACTTGCTCCTTCAGAGCTCCATGAAATGATGCAAAGCATAAAACAGCCACAGGTAAGAAAAACCATCTGAGAGGGCTGGTGAGAGCTGAGCAGTTTGGATCAAGTCCCACTGGCCATGGGATCTCCTGTTAGCCAGATGTTGCAGCCTGGGCAAGGGGACAAGAAGGTGATGTTGGGCACAAGAAGGTGATGTTGGGCACAAGGGAAGTTCAGTTCTGCTCCAGCAGGGGACAGAAGCAGTAAATTTGGTTGTTCACACTTTTTTTCAGATACCTGCAACATCTGCTCTGGCAGCAGCCAGCCAGAGCCTGCAGGTTTCTTCAACATCCAAATCTTTCGCAGGATGTCCATGTCAGCATTTGATGCTCAGAGCATTTTCTGTGAGAGGCAGCCACAGCGCAGAAGGAAGGGAAATCTGGAGGCAGAAGCTCATTGCAGAGATCTCCAATGCCTTCTACCTGCTAGTAGCTGAGCACTGGGGTCGGGGCTTTTTCACAGATCCAAGCCACAAACTCGGGCTTTGCCAGGACAAATTAGGACACACAGAATGGAGTAGCAAAACACACATAAATGAGTCTACATCTACTCATAGGTCTGCATTAAATTCCCTAAAAGTGTCTCATGCAGGTTGTCTGAGAAAGTCATGACTGTAAGACAGTGAGGAGCCCCAGTGAAGAAGAATCTGGACCCACAAGTGCCGACTTCAGAGAAGTTATAGACATCAGGTTCTGCTGGAGAAGAGCCTGGGGCTTTCACGTTAGAGGAGAGTAAAGGAAAAGAGAAGTCTGGAGAAACTGGAAAAACAGTAGAGACCTGTGGGAGGGACTGAGACCTGTACAGCCTGGCCCCAGGCTGGGCACTGGGCAGCAGAGTGCTGCTGTCACTCCACACTGGGCTCCACATTTATATTGTGTGAAAATAATATTTGACAAATCCTCTTATCCCTGGGAAGAAAAAAAAAAAAAAAAAAAAAAAAAAAAAAAAAAAGTTTCTCTTTTCCACTACCAGCAGTTTCGGTTTTCTTTCTTAGCTAAGTAAAACTGCAAACATTTATGTCTTTATTTTTATGTTCTTGTTGTTTTTGGAAAAAATGGGAACATGAACTGACCAAAAATAGAAATGCTGCATACTCTTTAGCTTCTCATGCCCAGGATGAATCAAACACACTAGGCAAACAAAAAGAATTCACAGTGATAAGGGTAAATATCCTTCCTATTTTTGTTTTCAAGACCTATTAGAAGCAGCGGTAAGGAAATCTATTTGTTTAAAAAATATGATTTTTGTACTGACCACAATGTTCCTTTTAAACTGCACTGAAATACAAGATAAAGACAGGGTACTGAGTGAAAGAGTGCTGATGGCGCTTTTATTGTGTGATTTGCCTTGTTTTTTTCTGAAGTACTTCTTTTTAGCCGATTACCATGTATTTACAGTTACTGTAATTATATCTAATTACTTAATTAGCATGAATACGTGTAATTACTAACTTCGAATATGTAATTATGTCAGGGCAGCCTGTAATAAATGAGGTTGAAAAAAACTCTCATTAGGACTCTACGGAAGGACGGCTGCTCCACCCGTGTGGAGAATGCATCCCAGTCCCCAGTCTGTGCCAGTCCTGGAAGAGGAAAACACAGCCAGCTCTGGTCCTGTCTGGCAACAGCCTACACCAAAATCAAACCACCTGCCCCGAAGCCTAGCTTCACAGCACTGGTGGGAATTGAGCATCCACTGATGGGAGACAGACAGGGTTATACACAGGATTTTCCCCCTGATTAATTTTCTCTATTAGGGCTTGGAGTTTTTCCTCTGATTTGCGTTATTCTCAAGAAGACCTCTTTGGTCTGACAAGAAGTATCAGAGAACAGAATAACTGCAAAACTGTGCTGTGGCATTTGAGTAAAGCTTGAGATATCAGATCCAAGAACTAATCTGTATCTGTTGCATCATGCTATTAATTACTATCCTTAAAGTAAAACAATCTTCCAAAACGTTTCTTCTGAAACTTTACCAGTCTTTCATGACAAAAATCTCCAGCTACTCTTAATAACCCATTTTGCAAATTCAAATCCTGAGCATTGGGAGATGGAGCTAAGGTTAAAAGTTGCTGTTACTGCCATACTGCAGCATATACTTATTCCAAGCAGATGCTCCTTTTTTCTTCCACTGATCAGGAACTATCCATTATAATGAGCTGACTTTGCCTGCCCAGAAGGACTGATGGCCATATTCTGGACACAAATGAGTGTAGACCGGATCATGTTTTGCATTATCAAAATCACCGACCATACGATTGAGCCGCACGGTCCTACACCATATCTCCTCTTCAGATATTCTGTCCACGGTGCTTGCTCCACAAGTCCTGTTCTTCTCCTCTTATCTGTTTGTTTCCAAATATAGAGAGGTGCAAACTCATCACAACCTGTCGCTCCTCCTGCTGACATCTGCTGAGGAGATATGCCACTAGGTTTCACTTCCATGTGTAAAAGATCAGGAGAAAAAGGCTACTTCAGCCTATTCTTCTGAAATCAGTTTGCAGTTGGATTGTCCCCCTTGCCAAGCACTTTGCTTAACCCTCCAGGTAGGGCTGAGGATGGCTGAAACAAGGATTAGTTGCAAACCCTAGTGCTGCCCAGCATGCCGTGGAGTTACAGTTGAAAGACGGGGATAGCATCTTCTCAAAGATTCAATGCTTTATCACAAGAAAAGAGGGTGGTGCAGTTTTTTCCACAACTCTTCCAGAAGCCTTCAGCCAGGAAGGGAAAGAGGACCCTGAACCAAGCTTATCCCTCCTGCTTCTCTAAATCAGGCGGAAGCAGAAAGGGTCTAAGAGACAACTGCAAAAATCCCAAAAAGGGGGTGAGACCTGGCTCCTGTGCCTTTCATCCCATCGATGCGAGGAAAAACATCCCCAGCGGGGAACACATCTCTATCTCCTTGAGGACACGTTAACAAGAGCAGCCCAGAGGACAGCACTGCACGGTGGGAGCGAGACGGGCTGCAGCGCTGTGGGCAGGGAGCTGCTCTCCATATTTCAGCTGCAATTCCATTATGCAGAGCTAAGTGGCTGGGAATAAACATCCGTCATCCCTGCGTGATAAGCGATGTTTGCTAGTATAGAGGGTGACAGAAATCTATATCACATCAATGTACTATTAATACTGCATTAAGCATATAGAGTTTGCTCTCCTCATTGCAGCGCGGCAATGGGTATTGGCATGTCCTCAACCCAGACAATATCCAAGAGCACAGGGATGCTTGCAGGAGGAAGGAAGGAGAAAAGCTTCATGATGGAGAAATTACTTGCTGAAGACGTTGCTCTAGCAACACCTCGGTGCAAAGGAGAGATGCTGCGTGCCGTGGAGCACCTTTGCTCACAGCTGGACAGCAGCTCTGAGGGAGGTGGGTGGCAGGAGAGAGATGACAGCTTGCATCAGTACAAGCTCAGCTGGGCATCGAGGCACTCCCCAGCCCAGAGGAGTTCTCCTCTCTACAAGAGACACCAAATGAAGAACTGTTCGTGTCCAAGCTCTGCACAGGGGGAAAGAAAAACCCTCTGGCATGAAAACCACAGGGAGAATGGGAGCAACAAATATTCTCCAGCTCAGGTTTAAGTTGAGCAGAGCACATCAGATCAAACAAACCCCTTAAAGCAAAAGCTCCCCAAAGCATGGTTAATTTAAAAGGTGAATTATGAAACTTTCCAGCCTCAAGCAAAGCCACCAGTGAAGTCAGAAGTTTGGTCCAAGTAGTCTTGAGGACTCAAGTACAAAACACACACCAAATCTAACCCTGCTTGAGGTCTCAAAGCCTGGGTTTTGCCCTGTGAATGACAAGCAAATCTATAAAAATGTAAGGGCTTTTAGCCTGCCAGCATCCAGCTGTGCTTTGCCTCTTGTTTGCACCCGAAGGGAGTGCCTGCAGGGAGAGTTTGGTATCAGCCTCACTGCCTCACAGCCCCAGGAAACTTGGAGCTCAGGGGTGGCAATTTGCCATGGATTTCCAAGTGTGCACAGTTGTCACTAGAGCTGCATTTCACCCCCGTGGCACCTTCCACGGGAGAAGTGGCTCCAGATGCCACCCCCAAGCATCTCTGTGAATTCTTCCGATCCTAATCAACTAGCCCCGTGAAACTATGAGGCCAAATCCCGCCACAAGCGACTTCCCCTGCAACCTGCCCAGCTCTGACAAGCCCCACAGGGCAAATGCTCGGAGCACAACTTAATCCTTTGAGCTCTGCTACTGCACAGCTGCAGTAGCACCCACACCTTGCAATGGTCGGCGCATAGATTAAAGAGATTTGAAGGAGCAGAGGAGGGGAAGGTAAAAATAAAGCGGGGGAGCCCCCCCTCCCGAGCCATCAGAGTTTGTAAATCATTTTGAGATGAGGTGCTATAAGAAATGTAAAATATATAATTAACGGCACAGAAAAACCACGCTACATTCAGCTTCTCCGCTCCTGTCTAATCACCGCCCTCCTCCTCCCCTCTCTACAAACAGACCAAATTTAGCACATTAAAATGAAAATCAAAGGGAAAGCTGGGTGCATTCATTGGGTACACCCCATCACTCTGGCAAGCGAAGCACGGCGATAACAGCTCAGGCACCAGCTCACAGCACCTGGGAGGGGCTGCCCCAGGGAGACCTCCATGGGAGCAGTGGCTGCAGCTCCCCATCCCCTGACGGGAGGAGTGGCGGCCAGGGAGCAGCGTACTCCTGCCAAGCACTTAATGTTGAATGAGTTTCCACAGGTTGGGAGATTGGCCTCCTCCCTGTTTCCAGGGCCTGAGTTATGTTTCCTGCACTCATGAGTCAGCAGCAGCCAAGGGGAGAGCAGAGGTGACTTCAACGCAGCACTCCCTGCTTCCAGCTGGGCCACAGAGATAGCACAAGCTGGAGTTTTTTTCCTTTTTTTTTTTTTTTATTTTTTTTATTTTTCCACTTCTACCTGGAACCAAGACACACCAAAAGGATGAGCAATAGCAGGAGAAGAATGTTATGTGAACCTCCTGCATTGCTTGGCTTACATCTCAGAGCTGGTAAGAGGCCTTGGAGAACTCAACTACCGGCTGCGAGCTGCGTGTCGGGGAGGCTGCATGTCACCGCTCATGTGGGAAGCAGTATGAGACTCCCAGAAAAGCATCCTTTTACCCAAAGCTTTTCTTTTACACTCAGAATTTAGGAATACAAAATGGAGACGACCACTTGATCACCACCTGCTAGTCTAACGAGCCCAGTTCACAAACCAGACTGATACGGGGAAGATGCAGAAGCTTTACAGAAGCCCATGAAAACAAGACATCCAACATCTAAGCCTCCTGCTCTTTATCTCCATGCACCTGCCCCATCTATGGCCACGTGTCCTGAGCTTCTCCCTGGCCCGGTGGGGAGCCAAGGAGGCAGCCCCATAGCTGGGAAACTGCTGGAGGAGAAAGGGGAGGCAGGTCCTTTCCCTGGCCAGGCAGGGGTCACGTCCATTCCCATGCTCCCAGACAGCTCTTGCTCATGCCTGGGACTTCACGCTCAGAGCCAATGAGGCAGAGCCCAGCTTCAGATGGCACTTTCAGCAAGGGGGGAAGGTGACTGGTGGGTGGCAGAGGGAGGGTGAAAGGAGGTGAAGGTGAGGGTGGAAAGGCTTCTCTGGAAGCATCTACATGTATGTTGTGAATTCTGAAACCTGAGATTCACTTTGGTTTCTGGACCATACCAAGACCAACTCTCCTTAAAAACCTCCTCTTCTTCCTCATCCTCTTAACTTCTTCCTCCTCGCCCTCCTTCCCCATCCCCCCCCAACCCATACCCTGGTCCTCGCAGGGTGTTCTGGCCGGATCGGGCACTCACATGTGTCTGGCTTGTGGCAGTTGTGACCTTGTCGGAAGTACTGGGGGTTCTCGATGACAGGAATGCGGGTCATGCCAATCACCACCGTATCCGGGCCAGCATCCAGGGACGAGGGCGTCGTGATGCCATGGTTGATGTGATGGAGCGGACTGGCTGAATCTTCCTCTCCACTGATCACTGCCACAGGACCTGTAAAAACCACGCACGTCTGTCAGGCACAACAGAGGAAAGGGGACCGGCAAGCCCCGCTGACCACACGGGCACGGATCACTGTGGATCAGCAGTGGACTACCAGCAGCCTCTGGACAGGATGCCTGTCCTAGCACCCCAGCAACTGGCCCATCCCCAGGCACCTCACAGGGCAGAGAAGACACCTCAAGTTTTCTTTCCTGGTTTTGGGGTACCAAGCTGACAATCCTGCAGGGGTTAAAGTAGCTACAGGTGACACCACAGCAGAGATGAGTGTTGCATGAAGTCCTCTCCTAGGGCTGTCACAAGATAGAACAGTTGCTGTGGTGCCTGTATACCCTGGCATCGTGAGCTTGGCAGAATACATAACCAAGCTTAGACTGGAGAAACATCACCCCCAAAGAAGATCTGTTTCACCCCAAACCCATATTCTCTTGCCCAATGAGTCACTTGTCTCCCCTCCTCCAGTTTCACTCAGGCACACACATGGAGACCTTCAGTCAGGCTGATACCTGCAGGGACTCACGATGGAGTAGATCCTTCTTAGTTCATGCTGTGTCCTACCACCACCACAAATGACATCACCTCCCCCTTACCCTCCTGACCCTGAAAACCTCACAGCACCATCAGACAGGCAAGGAAATGAGGCAGAGTAATTACCACCACCACCCCCAGGATGGAAGTAGTGGGAGTCTCCATGGCCTCTCTGGTGTTCATCATTTGCTCTCACTGGAGAAAAGATACAGAGGGAGTTTCCCGTGGGAGGAGCCCTGTGTCATGCTGGCACACCTTGGAGGCCACAGGCACCCAAGGATGGCAGAAAAGAGAGGACCTAGCAAAATATGGAAAAGTCAGCACCACAACCTTTAGGGTGAGCTGCAACAAACCCAGAAGATTCTGTTCTCCTTGTCTCCTCTAATTCATCTGCCACCATCTCAAGTACTCCTTAACTCCCAATTCCCCATCTGCTGCGTGCTCACAGGACCTGATATCAATCCCCAATAGGCTGAGAGGGACCTGGTGGAGAGCTCATGGTGGCCCCTCTTCACTGACCCACAACCTGCTGTTCCATGAGCACGGAGCCCTCGGCACCCACCTCCTTGGTCAGTGCACATGAGAGACCTTCCTACTCCCCGGGCATCTCAGCACCCATCAGCACCGCAGCCAAGCGCTGCCCTCCTGGGCCAGTCCACACGCCTCCCCCAGGCCCACAGCATTCATGCATCCTTATGTATCTCCACAGAGCCAGTCCCCAGAACACCAGCATGCCCAAACGCACCCACATTGATCTCCCTTCTGCAGAGGCCCATCCAGTAACCGTGCTCCCACTCCTCCAGCCTCCTGCCCCAGCCATGACTCCTTACACCCAAGTGCTTGCATCCAGGAGCATCACTGCTCTAATCTTGCCCTAACAAACAGCAGGCTTGTTCCCATAGGTAGAATAAAGTGATGGAGGAAAGAAGATCTATACTTGAGAACCACACAGAGCTATTTCACAATATTCAGATGTAGCCCAATGTTTGGCTTATGCTTTGTTTTACCTTTAGACCTTCTAACTTCAGCCTGTGCTATCAGTTGCCAAAGCTGGAAACCTCAGGGGACATCAGGCCTTAATACATCATTCTCCACTTCCATCTATTCTCACCCAACCTGCCAGCCAACATCACAAACACCTCCATCACAAGGTGAAACCATTTAATTCATGCTGCAGCCATTCATGCTGTGCAAACACAGGATCCCGAGGAGTTGAGCAATGTGGGGACCGTACTGCAACCTTCCATAAGGACCTCCCTTATACACTCACATGGGAAGAAAAAAGATACTCAACTAGAGATGCTCCTTTTCTCCTGTCTGGATGCTACCAGGGACTACCAGAAGCTCAAGCAAAAACGAGCAGAGATGCCGCACTGAGGTTACAAACCTATTCAGAGAAGCTTGTCTTTTACGTACATTGCATAGAAAATGCCTCTCTCCCATCAGTAATCTATTTCTAATTGCATAATTACTTTATTATGTAGCACTAGCAACAGAGAGGGGGTTCTTCAAGCCATTTTACTCTCCAGAGCTTCTCAGAAGACAGGGCAAACACAGGCTCCATGAAGTCATTCTGCCTGCATCAATCTAGTCTAAAGGCTGCTCATTTTTGGAGCTTCAAGTATCGTTTGTTCTTCCAAGTGGGATATAATAAAGTTATTGTGTAATTAGCAGAGTCCTGGCAGCCGTGACAGGTGTTTTAGTCACAAGGCAAGAAAGTCTCTCCCTTTATTGTGAATTCTTTCTGGCAGGTTCTGGCTTTTTTTTTTTTTTTTTTTTTTTTTTTTTTTTTTATGTTACTCCCCGGGCCCACGTGACTTCCAGCTTTTGAGACGCAAAAGCAAAATTCAGCTCTTGCTGCAAGATGCCTCTGTTGGGACTACACACGCTGTATTTCTCCAAACACAAAAAAGCAAACAGGCAATTTCAGTTTGAATGACTTTTGTTCCTTCGTGATGTCAATTCTTTGCATGCAAACCGGGAGAACCGGGTTTTGCATGGTGTGCACGTTCCTTCAGCCATATCCTGGACCACTGGCTGGCCTGGGAAGAGGAAGGGGACACCTCTACATTTCAAGGTGCAGTCCACAAAACAAGTCATAAAAATATCAGCTGGTATAGACTGGTGTAAATAATTTGAGGAGAGACCATAAAGATCTCCCTTGCAGCAAAGAGGTGGGAGAGAC
Source organism: Athene cunicularia (assembly GCF_003259725.1). Taxonomy (NCBI): domain Eukaryota; kingdom Metazoa; phylum Chordata; class Aves; order Strigiformes; family Strigidae; genus Athene; species Athene cunicularia. Next base: position 15,711,608 of record NW_020799112.1, read on the forward strand.
TACTGAGGACTTACTGCTTTCTCCAAGCAGCCAAGGTGTTGTTTCGAAGGAAGGTACCTAATCAGGCAGTGGGATATGGAAGGTCTCTCTAGTGAATGATATGAAGGAAGGCTTTGCTGTCCTCTGCTTTGAGAGCAGAAATCACACCTCTGACACAAGGAGCAAAGAGGACATCTACAGCATCAGTACTGGGGGGAGATGGTTGGTTTCATAACCGTGGGTCACACAGCAGGCTGGCAAAGACCCTGCTGTGGGGACATAGTTCTCAGGGGCTCACAAAACCCGGCCAGCACTTAACCTTTGCTGTCCTTGCTTGCACAGCACCTCCTCATTTTTAAGGAATGCAAATCATGGCAGTGTCCCTCTGGCACAAGCAGGTTAGAAGGACATGGCTACATCTAAAAGATCGAGGTACTTGTGAAACTAAGCACAGCTAGCATCTATTACCCAGTGTTCTGATGGCAATATCCTTGCCAATAAACAGATCCAGAGTCTGACCTTCTTTACACTCCACAGGTTTTTTTTTCTTAGGAGGACCTTCTATGTGTGCTATCTCTAGTTTCATACCCCAAATCTGTCTGGGGTAAGAAGTAACCATGTCTCATCTGACCCACAGCTGCACTCCCCTTCCCCAGCAAACACTAGGTCCTATGGCCTCAGGCTCTTAGACATCCAGCTCAAATTGGTGCTCCCAGGCTCAGACATCTACAAGTTCTACTAACCCTCAAAAGCCTGAACTCTAATGCTCCATGACCACCGCAGGCCCTCTCCATTTGTACAAAAGTGGGAAACCCCAAGAACTGCCAAGGCAGTTGCAGGCCTAACACCACAGGGATAGCACACCACAAAGTATATTCTACCCTTGCAATAATCCAGGGATGGTTTACGGACTCTGACTGTATTTCCAGGTCTTGAAAAAAAAAAAAAAAAAAAAAAAAACTCAAGAGTCTTAAGAAACACACCCAATGGATGCAGTACATTAGCTTTCAAGCTTTCAGAAACATTTCTGATGATGGTAGGCACTGCGTTGGCATGGACTATATAACGCATCATTCAGCCAATTAATCCCAATATCCTCCACAGGATGCAACTGGATTAAAGACATAATTTACAGTTGAGGACTTCTCCAAGTTTCTCCTATTAATGGTTGTTTGGGGGTTTTTTTGGAGGGGGGGGGAGGTGTAGAAATCTGGACAACATGAACTCCTACAACACAGTTATGGCTCTCTATCACTTTCATTCTTTAATTCACACATCTTTTGGCTGGTCACAGCTGGGATACAGTTTCCTCTAATCACGAGGCCACTCTGTTGCCCATCTGAGACTCAGACAAGTGCTGGACTCACTACACAAGCCTGAGAAAAACTTTAAAAATGTCATTGATATCAAGCAGTCACCAATCTCTTTTATAGGTTTGACTAGTGCTCTGACACTCAAAATATATATAGTCATTAGTAACTCCTGGAAATAAAGCAGCTACCTAGACTTCAACTTTCTTAATCTATCTTGGCAATAGCATACATTTTTTGTTGTTAAGTAGGTAAAGAGGTTGAGTTTCTGATGTATAATGCTGATGAATGGCTTTATTTGCAAGAATTCTCAATGGCTTCAATGTATTTTCCAGGTAAGGTTAAAGGAAAAAAATGGAGTAAAAAGAAAAAGAGAGTGTAGATTTAAAGATTTAGGTATACCTTCCACTTGACAGAGAAATGGGTAGAGGGACATAGAAAAAAAAAGCCAGTTTTGTATTATAAAAATGCAGAGTATTTAATAGTCAAGGGTAGCCTGGGGTAATTCCTGATATAGCATCCTATGATCTTAAAATGCAATATAAAATATTTTGGAGCTCCTCTGAAACTTAAAATCTAAACAGAGATGCAGTAGTTGTTTCTGTGAATAACTTAGCCTATGTTATGGACAAAAATACTGTGAATATTAACTATCAAAAAAGTCTATTTGTGAATACTTTAAAAAGCTTTTGTACGTTCTGAGCATCAAACCAGTCAGGTCTATACTCTGAAAGGCTTTCAGTGACTCTCCTTCCATCCAAGCAGAGGTCTCACCAGCCAGCAGTATCCACACTACCTGCAAGGACAGTGTATAGTTCTCCACGCTAAGCCCATGCAGTTTTCCTGCCAGGGAAGCAATGGCAGCAGCAGCGATGGAGCCACAGTGCTGCAGGAGAAGGTTGGGGAGATACTAAGGATGCCCCAGGGCTACCCCTGAGTGAAGAGGCGGTCAGCCCCTGCTCCAGCCCAGCAGCACAGCCACTGCCAACCTGCCCCTTTGCAACACCAGAGGGAGAGACAACTACGATGACCAGAAAGCTGGGATCAAAATGAATCTGATGTTAAACAAACAGCAGTGAGGCAGCTTGAACATATTGCTTTTGAAAACATCACAAGTAGCAATGCTGTTGTGCTTTCCTTCCCACATCTCTAGAGCCAGCTCCACTTACCCAAGAAAGACATATTCAGACACCACCATTCCCAGACTCGTCTCTACCCTTCTTTTCTCCCCCAGCCTCCCAGTCAGGCTATGCTCCATTCATCCCAGCAACGTTCCAGCTCTTCTTCCTTTGCATTCATACTGATATTATTATCTCTGCAAATACTGAGCAAATACTCTTGCAGATAGCCCCCAAATCTCTGCTTTTCAGAAAATCTATCACTCTTTATTCAGCACTCTTCCCTGTGGCTAAACTGGAGTTTGACTTGGTGTTTTCCTTCATCTCCTTGTTTATCTGGAAGCTCTATGAAATAGGATATATCTTTTAGTCCATGTCTGTGAATCACCTGGTTCATTCAGTGTTACATGGACAACTTGGTACTTTAGAAAAATAAAGCAAATAATAATAAATAGCTTAGGGAGCCCCTGTTTGCATGACCATATCATAATGTTAAATTATTTATCAAGGCTAAGAGCTGTACTTTCTGATAAAACATAGGCTCAGGAATATAGGGTACTTTATAAATAATCATAGATTAGAGAAGATAATGGTCACTTCATATACATCAGTAACATAATGAATGCTCCAAGGCAGACAGGTGAAGAAACAACAAAAACTCCAGCTTGCTATCACAGTAACCTCTCGAAAGCAACAAAAACAATTGAAGGTGTAGAAAACATGACCTCCACGGGAAAACTGAAAGAATTATGCTTTGTGTTGAGAGGAGAAGACTGAAGGGACACGTGGTAACAGCCTTCAAATATGTAAAAGGTTGCGGCAAAGAGAAATATAATAGCTGTTCTCCATGTCCACTGGGGATAAAACAAGAAATAATAGGTTTGAATTGCACTGAGGGAGATTAGGGTTTGAATGTTTTCCCTAATGCCTAGTGGCACGGATGGTTGAGCACTGGAACAGATAACCCAGGGATGCTGCCAGGGCTCAGCCACTGTCAGGCTGGGGAAAGGACTTTTTAGCTACAGGGCTTGACACTACTCAGAGTCCTCCCAGGCTGCAGCACTCTTCACCTGCAACCAAAGAGCCCTTAGCAACGAGTGCTCTTCCCCTTGTGATGCTTTCAGAGAAACTCCAAGCAGAGAAGTGGCTGGCACTGCAGGCCATCTGGGCAGCATCTGAAGCACCGGACTGGGACAGTGAGCACGGAGGCTGCAGGGCCATCTCCCTCTCACCACCCACGCCTCCAGGAGCTGTTGCTCAGAACACCACTTTTTGGTCAAAAATGATCACTGCAAGAGCTAATTGTGCCATCCACATTTGCCCGTGTAATATAAAGGAGCCATGTAATTAACCTACTTAATTAGGAACTGTATATGACCCATAACTAGAAAAAAAAAAATGTTCTCCTAGTAAAGTGGGTCACCACACATTATATAGCAAGCACTGAAGCAGACCTCATTAAACTCCAATATATATTATATATAAAATCCCCTCCTCCTCTGACTTCAAACCTCTGTTGGCACTTCCACATTTCCCTGATCTTAATCTTAAACGCTGTTCTTCAAAGGGGCGTATCACCGACTGGCAAGTAGATAATTCCAAGGCAGGATCTCTCAGCCTACCTTCACAACTCAGAGCTGTACATATGCACATATGTGCTTAATTTACACAGATAGAAAACTAATCCCAAACTTCAGCTTACCACGAAAACAAACAAATTAAAAAAAAAAAAAAAAAAGTTTAAAAAATTCCAACCTTTTGCTGGAGCTGAAATCAAACCATCCCCCAGGGCTGATGTCTGCACCAGCAAGGAAGGGAACTGAAACTCATAAAACTATAAGCGAAAGCACAACAAATACAATTAAAAATCTAGCCGTGCTCAGAGCTAGATTGCATTTACTGTCTCATAAAAAGAGCCTCATCCTGTCAGGCAAACAAAAGGAAATCAATTTCTTAATTTTTATTGGCAGATGTGGGCATGGGGCCAAGTCAGCACCCGGTGCCTATGCAGGACCTGCTTGGAGCTAGACTGCCAGGAGCTCCAGCCCAGCCCCTGCCCTCCTGCAATGGGAAGCAGCCGCTTCCACTCATCCCTGGGGTCACCAATCTCAGTGAGAGGATGGCCCATCATGTGGCCTCTTCCCCAGAGCCACAGCAGACCCTGCACTTGTACAAAACACTGGGCTTTAACCAGACACCAGCTCTCTCTGCACTTGCTTTGTCACCAACACCTCAACCAGGTTGGAGCAGCTTTTCCCACACCCATAGAGCTCAGTTCTGTCTCCCTGCCCCAAATTCATGCCAGGTTATCCCTGCATGTTTGCACAACTACTGCAAAACACCATGGGAGGTGGAAGGCATCACTGCAGAAGCTGACCCGTACAGCACAGCTCTTGCTCGAACCACGCCGTGGCCAGCTGCAGAGCCTGCAAATGTGACAACCCCCTCCTCTGCCATGGTCCATGGGGTGCAGACTCTCCCATCAGCTTTTGGGGGAAACAGCACATATAAAAAGTCATGTCCTTGAGCTTTGCAGGCAGATGAAGACTCTGGGAACATAACTTTGAGTTCCCAAAAGGGGTACATTCCCAAACATCAGCCTCCAGATCCTCTGGCAGCAAAGGCAGAAGAAAATGGCCAAACAGCAATCCATTTTCCCCTCTCCTGAATGAGATGATGGTTTCAGGGCCCTGGTCATCTCAAGGAGGTGAAGATCCCACTGAACTCTGGGGTAAAAGGGAGAGAGGAACAGGCCCGGGGGCCCTGCACCCACCACTGCTCAGGTTGGACATGTGGCTCTTCCCCCACCCTGCTGCCACCTTCCACCCTCTTACAAATTGCAGACGCATTATTGTATAACCAAGAGCTGTCAGATCCATTGTCAGTGGGTGATCCCTACACAGGCAATCCTCAAAGCACTTTCTGTCCAGATGAAACAGTCTGCCAAAATACTGCTGCTTACAGAAGTCCCTTTCCCTCTTTACATATGGACATTTCCTTCTCTGTCTGATTTTTCCAGGTGTTTGCAGGAGGAGAAGGCAGCTCTGGCTGCAGAAGGGGATGCATGAGGATGGAGGGGCCACATCAGCCCTGTGCATCCCCCCTTCGCCCATTCCAGCCTCCAGCCACCCTGGCAGTCCTGGTATGGAGCATCACTCCAACCCCATCAGGGGTAGAGGATCCCCAAATCTCTCCCAATCCTCCTACATCCTTTCCTTCTCCACCTTTCTCAAGTTTATTTATTGAGCTTAGACATGAATCCTATAAGCACGCACACTCAGGAATGGAAACATTAACAACATTAACATCAAATTGTATAAAATATGAAGTCAGTGCATATGATGGCACAAATGCATAAATCCAGGAGAACAAGCCACAGAAAATGCTTACGGTAAAAATGATAAGACAATCTGATAATTAAAAAGGGAGGGATCTGACAAGCCAGGGCCATGCGTGACAGCAAAGCCAGCCAGCACCTGCAGGAAAGCAAAGCAGGAATTTTTACATCTAGGCTTAAAGCTCCCAGCCCAGCACTACCAAACCTATTGAACTCAGAAAGCGTATTAACCAGGAAAGGGACTGCACACAGGGCATGGGGGCAACTAGGAGAATATTTTGGATTCTGTAACACAAGGATCTGATGACTCTTTAAATATCAACAAGCCAACACCTTCTCCCATGTAATAGGGGATGGATACTGAGAAGCCTCTTCGTTTGCCAACAGGAAAAGGTTTTCCTTGCTGAGGTCAGGTGAAACAAGTAGCTAACAGCACAGACAACAGCAGAGGAAGAAAAGTATGTTTTACTCGATTTTAGCTGCAGGGGGGAAGACAGTATTTAGTGTGTGATGCCAGGGATGGAATTCAGACCCATCCTCAGTCACCTTCCATCATTCCCCCTACCTGGCTTCCCCCGTTCACTGGTCACAAGCCAGTTTTTCCCACTGCTGGATATTCATGCTTCCTGTGGGATGTGAGGAGCCAGCTGGGATCCAGCACATCCGTCTTCAGAGAAATGTCCTGAGATGGCATCTTGGCATGGCAGAGCCAACACCAGCAGCTCCCAGAGCAGAGAAACATCCACCTGGATGAGGCAGAGAAGCAAGCAGGGACGTCCTGGGATGTGGCATCTGTGTGTAGCCAAACTCCCTACATGGCCCCGCTGCAAGCCTCCTGTCCCAGTCCCAAGGTCAAGACTCAGAGAGGGTTGGTGGGGTAGGACGGGTGGATGGTGGGTACCAAATGCACAGTCAGACATCAAAACAGGGTCCCTGTTGCCTTATCTCCCATGCACGAGGCCATCATTTATTGGATCAGCTCAATTCAAAGCCAAAACCCTCATTTTCTTGCCCCAGGTCTTCACCATCCAACTGCACCCAGACCCCAGCTCCAGAGCTGGGCACCATCCTGCCTGCCCCAGGTCTTCCACTTATTGCCATTTACCTTTTTTTCCCATTCTTCCTCTTCACTAGAGATTTGCCTCTTGTTCTTTTCCAGAGTCACCAGGCTGTCACCTCAGGGCACCTTGAACTCCAGAGCGGCGCAGGCTTTATGAGGCAAGAGCTGGGCAGTGGCTGGGTGAAGGCCTCAGCAGCGCCTATTAATCTCTTGGCTCACTCATCCCTATCACAGACACACCGTAAAAATGATATAAGCGTTTCATTCAAACGGTACTGCAGAGGGAGTGGGGAAGAGCACAGGGCCGATTGATTTCCAGTATGCCTGCTCTTTACCTCCAGGTATAAATACAACAGCAAAATCAATCGGAATAACATCATATCAGCTTTCTAATCTCTTCTGTTCACAAGACATGCTTTATATACTGCGGTGTTTCCTACAGGTTGTCTACAGGAGGCCCCAGCACCTCCACACCCCCCAACCTGATCATGATTCCTCGCTCTCAGCCCCTCGGGTGAAAAGCTTCAAGATTTTCAGATTCAAACTACAGGTCTTCCCCTGCTCCATGCAGGAGGTGCTGAGCGGTCCCCCAAAAGCAACAAACCTCGTCCATGTAAGAGCAGCGTAACACACACTTGCTGAGCCCTGGGTCATGCTAGCACTTGAAAAAAAGGGAGATGCTCTGTCACTCACACCCCTCCCGGAGGGGATGGCGGCTTGCTCAGAGCTGCTGCCAAGCGCACCAAGGGGGTCACTCCCACCAACACAAGGACACGGGCAAGGCAACAGCAGCATCTGCTTTCCCCACAGCCTCAGGACGCCAGGCTGACCCCAAAGGCTGTATTCACCCATAGGTGCACACATGGCCCTGATGGCATTTTCCTCCTCATGAGCATCCAGCACCCACAGGCCAAGTGACCCTGAGCAAAGCCCAGAGCAGGCCTGGCTGCTCAGCACTGAGCAGATGCATTTCCTTTCTGCATTTCCAGTTGATTATCATCAACCCAAGGTTTTTATTCTCTCTTCTGGCCCCCAGCCACCGCAGAGTGAGACGGTGACAAAGCGAAAAATATTTTCCCTGAGCCCCTGCTCAGATGAAGGTGCGAACACAGCCTGAGGCTGGAGAAAGGACTGGTGAGGCGTCAAGGGGCCATCTTCTGCAAACTCCAGCTCAGCACAAGACAATGCTCTCCCCCACCTCAAACCAAACCTTGGATGAATAGTTGCAAGATGGAGAGGAAAGCAGAGATGGTTTAAGCTAAACTTCAGTCTTATTCTGCAATTCAGCAGCCAGCAAAAAAACATGAACGCAGTGTGTATTAAGGCTGCAGCAACTGCATCCCCTTCAACACTGCAGCCAGCCTTGGGTGAAAGCTCTGGGACATGGCATCTAGCCCGCTCATCGAGGAGCTCCCTTAGTACAAGCAGGCCACCAGAGATGTCTCAGTGAAGGGCTCCATTGACAGCTCCATCACCAGCATGTCCAACTCGCTGCTGGATCACTGACCTGAGCCAAAAGTGCAATGGTGTAGGAACCCGTGCTGTGCCAGGAAATACTTAAACCAGCAAGAACCACTGAAGCTCTCAGAGGCAACAGCTGGGACCACTATTGCCCTCCCACCCAAGGGTTTTGGTGAGGGAAAGCATTAGGCATGTTTCTCATTAGCTTCTTGCCCAGGTCCACCAGCCACGTCCATCCCCCTCCCACCAGCCCCTTTCCCATGTCTTGGCCACCACAAGATCAGTCTTGGGTCATCTTATCTACTTGGAAAGCTTAGAGGCCATGAAAGAAAACCGCTTGTCCTCTGGCTCCAATCCCTCACTGAAATTAGTGCCAATGGAAGTGTCACTATCAATTTCATAATGTTATTGGATAGATGTAAAACTGGGCCAAGTCCCATATTCCTGACGGGCCATCAAAGGCGTGGGGATTATGGGTAAGGAGACAGGCAGCCCTGGCAGGAAAGGCAAAGGCTCCAGATCAATTAGCCTGACGAGGCTATCTTCCAGCCACATCACTTCGTGCTGACACCAGCGCCTTCTCCCTGGAGCCCAGCCGCCTCTGCACTGAGAAGGTTTATTTTCTCCAGCAGTAACCGGAGCCCCTCTGAGCCCGGGCAGTTGTGCGTCCCCTCTCCAAATATCCAATTTATGAGGCTCTCGAGACACTGAGGGATTTTGCTGTCATTACAGGACATTAATTTTCAGGCCTCCTTATTTTGGTTTAATATTCTGTCAAGATAAAAAATCACACATTTAAAAAAATAAATAAATGCCCCACTCTGCATTGCTTAGAGGTGTCAAATGGAGGGAGCACTCAAAATGTAAAGTACCTGGCACAACACATGGTTTGTCTTTGCTCTGTGTTTTTCTTCTTGGTTTTCTTTCAAGATCCTGCTTGGACCATGAAACCAAACTGGTCAGTACAGCCATCTGGTTCTCGTGCAGTAATTAATAGTGCTTGTAATTTTTCAAACAAAAATAGTTTTCGGTTGTTGCTTTTTTGGTCAACTTTTGACCTTTTTGTTTTTAAATGGAATTTTTATGAAAACATCAAGCACAGCCACTAAGGCTGCTGATGCCAATGGACTGGATTCACTTCCAGCAGATGCCCTGTGTGCCCAGTTCTTGCCAGCAAGTGACTGCATTGGCTCAGGGTGATAATTTGTAGACCCAAACTTAAAATCAGACCTATGATGTTTACTTTCAGGCCAAAAGATAAATCCTTACATGGTCAAAAAATAAAAAATCCTTGCAACCATAGTTTGGTTTAGTTCATGCATGACAGCAATGAAAATTTAAAACTTCTGTCTTTCAGAAAGTCAATTCTTTTTTTTTTTCCCCTCCACAGCCCTCCTTGAGATGATCTCCAGAAGTGATATCAGTCTCTCAGTTTTATTTTATCCCAAGATAAATAGTGTGTTGCTTACAGAATCAAAATATATTTCACTTGTATAATCATTTAAATCCTGAATCTGCCCCCACAATATTATGAGACTCTTCTGGAATATGAAGTCCATGTCAGAAATATCCACAAACAAATAAACAAATCCTTTTTCCTTCATGGTGAGCAATTGGGAGAGGAAGCGAGGCCAGGGTCTGGGCAGCCCTGGTGCTCCCCGGACCATGACTCTCACATCAGTAACATTGCTGGGGGTGTTGAGCTTTGCTGCAAGCCCCAGGATCAACATTTACTAAAGTGGAAAACACTAAAGAAATTAGGTTTTACAGGTTTTCAAGAAATCTTTGTAGACTTACAGCATAGGGGGGAAGCCCTTGACATTCTCCAGGCAGAACTGATTCAGTAGGGACTGATGCTTTTTGGCTCAGCTAATACCAACTGCAGCATCAATACACTGGTGTTTTCCAGCATGTCATGCCTTACTCCAAAATTTACAGTCCTTTGTCATAAAGGTGATGGTTGTGCTTAAAAGTCACACAAGTGGCCCCTACAGAAAGGCTCTAAAATTAGAGTTTTCTGGGAGCTGACAGCTCATTTGCCAAGGGTATTGCTGGTCTGGGGCTTTCACCTGCCTTGCTGGGACCCTCATCAAGTTTGAGAGGGGTCCTGTGAACAGGGAGACAAAAGAAGGGGATAAAAGGTTGGGAGATGCAGAGGGGGACAGAAAACAACTCCCCACTCAGAGAACTTGCTGCATTGCCAAAGCAGCAGTCCAAACAACCCCTTTAATAAATTAGAGAGCTATTCACTGAAATGGCTTCCTCCGTCCCCACGCTGCCAGTTAATCTGTAATTCAGATAGATCAGTCAGAAGGCAAGATTCCAGCATATAAAATGATTAATTCCTCCAAGGCCTGGGGAAATTTCCCTTTCTAAATAGTGTAGCAGGCTCCCCTCCTCACCGGTGAGCTACAGGCATGGACTTAGCTCCCATCAGAGGTCAGTGAGGAACACCACTTGCATTTCAATACAGGCACTAGCAAATGCATCGCCTGTCTTCTCGTCACTGGGTTGGCAGTCCCCAGGATGGGGGCTCTGCCATAGCCCTTGCAAGGAGCTTGCCTCACACCGCCTTCCCACTCTGCAAGTCCTTCAGCGCCCAGTTACAAACGCTCGGCCTCGTGCCACCCTGTCGGCCCGACACCAATGCTTTTTAAGACGAGAGTTTTCATGCAGCTAGAGTGTAAATCATCAATTAAAGCAAGCAGGCTGGTCTGCAGAAATTCAGCATCTGCCGATTCCAGTTAAGAAACAAGCAGCTGGTGCCCAACACGAGTGTGGAGGTTGAGGCAGAGCACAGTTCATCTCCCAGATACTCCAAGCAGAATCACGCCCTAACTCACCTCTGACCTTTACGATGCCAGGAGATAACTGGGATGCTGGCCTCTGGCTGGAATGCACCAGTGAAACAGAGCAGCTTCAGAAAAGAAATGAAGGGTGGGAGTTAACCAGATGGATGTGGCTGCAGCAGGTGGTTGGGGAATGGGGACAAGTCATATGAAGCTCCACGTGAGCTGAGAGGCACCTGAACGTGGTGCCAGCCCTGGAGGCAGCAGAATCAAAACAAATGTCTTTCTATAGCCAGGAGAGAGGTATGAAGAAGGGGGGAAAAAACTTACTGAAAAGGACTCTTGAAGGTATGCAAAGAGATTGGGCATCACAACAGTCACCCCAGGCATGGCTGGCACAAGCAATGGCCTGACAATATGAAGAGACATTTAACCAAGATCTTTAGAGTCTCTTTTTTGATTCTGTTGGTTCTTGCAAGCTCAGTCACCAGCTTTTAAAGCATGAGAGCATAAGAGCCATCACCAGCCAAATCCCTGTTTCCCTACGCATATTCTACATCCTACCCCCAAGCTACTTCATCAACATCCTGAAAGTAGGTGGGAGGGAAACTGCATTACATTAGCCTGTGAACCACAAGGGCAGAGAAAGATAGGGTGTTTTGTCATTTACTTCTGTGACTAAGTGCTGCCTTCCTGCTCCACACCCCATGCCCCCAAAACGCATCCCTTGCTTATCAGCTTTGTAGCTCACAACAAGAAACACAACACATCCATGTTGGGAAGACAGACCTGAAGATGTGCAGAGGCCAAGCAACTTCTCCATCTGCACTGTCAAGGGAGCAGGAAGGAGCGAGTGGGACAAACAGCATCCTCACCCACAGTATGGTGATGAGAGAGAAAAAAAATAAGAGGAAAAAAAGAAAGAAAAAAAAAAGAAAGAAAAAAAAAGAAAAAGGGAACTTGCACAAGGCTGGTGGCTTTCTAGTTGGGAGGAGCACATGTCTGCTGAGCATCAGGCCAAGAGCCCCTTGCACAAAGCCTGCTTCAAGCTGCCAGAGCATCCTGCAGCAGACCCTGCCAAACCCACTCCTAAATTCACCTGCCTGGAGGCATCCATCAGGCTGGTATCACCCCACAGAGTGCGGCTCGAGTGTGGAGGCAGCACAAGCATGCGACCGTAAAGAAGCACGAGGCAGGGAGAGCTGCGGTGGTGGAGGCACCTGGACCACAACCAAGCCCCTTTCTAGAAGCAGCTATCAAGTCTCTGCAGAATTAGTGGAATGGAGCCACTTTTCATCCTACCTCTCAAGGAAATCATCACTGCTGTTACGCAGACACAATTATGTCTCCAGAGCCTTTTAACTGCAGCACTTTAGGGCTGAGTGGGTTGATGGAAATCTATTCACAGGGCTGATATCGCTTGGCTGGGTAGGGACACTGCCACTGAGTCAGTCGCTGGGGAGGGATCACAAAATAAGACTGGTGATGGGGGAAGTCCTAGGCAACGCCAAAGCATCATCTCCTGGGGGACCCGCCTCTACTCCCTTGACAGCATAGCACAAAGGCCAAACTAATTCTTCATCTTATTCTTCTATAACTTGCTTTTAAAGAAAAACAAAATAATAATGTATGAGGTCTGCCTGCTTTCCTTTGTCTTTGTGCTCCCCCTCTAGAGGGGACCACCTCTCAGAGACGGATGGCTGCACATGCATGTCAGTCACAGCAGGGCAACACAGAGCAACATAAGGCTGTCTCGTCCCCAACACCCCCACTCTTCAGGTAGCCCTAAACAATGCCAGGATCTGAGCACAGGGCCAATGAGAGCACAGGAACATGGCTTGGCTTTCAGTCTCTCCCAACACCTTGCCAAATCTGTGTCCGGAGCAGAGAAATGCAGGAAGCTCTTACTGCGGGACCCTTGAACTGCATGGCAGAGCCCACTCTGAGTTTGGCAGAGCTGGCCAGGGGCTGCTTTATCATATCTGCCATCTGCTTGTTTGCTTTGCCATCCTCTTCTCCTCCTGGCTATGCTCAAAGACTCCTACCTGCTATCCAAAAGCTTTGCTGGGTCTCAGTAAACAAACCACAGGCATAGACAAGAATGGGGAGGGGGAAAGCAAAGGGGGGAAGAAGAGGGGAGAGAATCAAAATTTAATTACAGACACTTTTGCTTCAGGGCCTCTGAAAATTACAAATTCATAAATCTCAGTAAATGCCCTGAGCGGTTGCTATGCCAGGCTGCCCACCGGTCCCACCAGGAGGTCCATAAAGCACAAGCACACAGCTCTCCAGCTCCCTCCCTCCACCTCCACCCTACAACATCAGGCAACCTTGAGCAGCCTGTCAAGCCCCTGACAAGTGTTTCTGCAACAAGGAGCTATCAATCTGCAGCCCCATTAGTGGCGCAGTGCAGGGAGCTGCTAGTTTCATTTGCATCCATGGCACAACAGGAGGTGGGAGAAAGGTGGGATTTTGAGGGAGAAAACTCATGCAGGATGGGACCAGAAGATTCACAGAACATAATGTTAGGAGCAGAGTTCTTCGAAAGCATATTTTCTAATGAGAATGGACAAAGAAGTGGTATAAACCAAGAGGTGGACCCAGAGGGACTTCTGCTGGCCAGTGCCCATCTGAAGGCACTATAGGGAAAAAACATCTTCTGACAATTCCCCAATAAATGAGTCCAGCATATTCTTCTGCAGCTGAGATGAATCTTTACCAGGGGATGCATGAGTTCAGCCCAAATGTACATCTCACAAGAACAACACACAAAGATAGCGAGCATCTTCTGCCTAACAGCAGCAAGAACAAGCTCTTTCACCATGGTGGTTGATGAGCACGCAGAGAGGAACAGCCTGAACGTCCGGCACGCGGGGGCGTTGCACGGCTCTGCTATATTTAACAGAGCTCTTAGTACAGTCGCTGGTAGTGCCACGAAACAACACGTCTTTGCCAGTAGGCTGTCATAGGAAGGCTTGGAAAGGGAAAATCTGGGTTATTTTTCACCCTTTACTCACAACCGGTTACAACTTTGAAGGCGGGAGTAGAGTCTTTTCTTGGTAGCATGGTCAAGTCTTGGACCTTCTTTGCTAACAAACAGGTTGCTGGTAAAGTGGTAACAAAATCTGGTGATTTGTAACAAAAATGGCTTTCTTTTGAAGTGGGCATCAGGGGATGAAAATGGAAAGTTTCTTGCATAAGAAGAGACCGGTACACAATAAAAGCATTTGCTGAGCCATATCCTTGACTAAATTGCAAGCAGAAAAATAATAAAGAGGTAAAGAGAAGCTTTCAGAATCACTCAACCCACCATGGACTACACTTTGAACCATATCAGCTGTTGACCTATTTATTAACACTTATTTTTAAGAGATTAAGTGGCATAGACCAGTGTTGGTTATACCAGAAAGCCAGGACAAATAAAAAAGTAAAAAGTTATCTGCCAGAAAGAAGACAGGTGCTCTGAAGAACCATCACCTGCACCAGATTTCACTCTTTCTAGAACCAAGCTGGATGCCTGAGTCTTTTTAGGAAACCACAAAAATCTCACATCCCTTCATTTAAGCAACTACTATGCTTCTGTTTCAGGTCATGAGTAGAAGCATAAGAGCTGAAAACTGAGGCAGGAGTATCTGTAACAGAAAAGCTTTGGGAGCCAGCCAGTTCTCCAAACCTTCCCAGCCAAATTCTCCAAAGCATGGTTTGAAACACCCAGGACAAATATAGACTATTTGAATCAAATTCTGAACAGCCTACAAAGGAAGAATGTCAACAGTCCACTCTGAGACTCTGTTTTTGCATTTCTAGACCATCTGCTAAAGGATGAAACCCCGCTAGGCAGAGGAGGCAGCACAACAGATGTCATTGCTTCCAGCGGGTACCTGAGCACTGGAGGGGCTCAGGCAGCCACGGAGACTGGTTTCCTCACAGCTCAGCTCCCCCTGTCCTGCTGGATCAGGAACCCACAGGAGCAGAACCGGAGGCAGGTCTGAGTCAGGCTGTGTTCATCAGTGGATTTTCCTGGCTTTATTAAGCTCTCTCTTCCAAGGCTGCTCTCCAAATTGGAGATGCAGTGCTTGGAAAGCTACAGAGTATGGAGACTTGAAATCAAGCCTTCCCAAGAAAAAGCAACAGCTCACCAGGCAAATGACTGTTCTGGCAGAAGCGTCAGTGAAAGGGACAAACAGTTCAGAGCAGGATCAGGGTAATATAACTAGTGTGTTTCTCCTATTCTACAGAAGCATTCTGATACCATCCATGTCTATGGACTGGTCGTGCACCCATCTGTCTACATAATTATCTACAGTGTCCAAGTGTTATCCACAGCATTTGTTTATCTAAGCAGTGTCTCCTTCTCCTATTTATCTTTCTATAAAGCTATAATATTTACCTCTATTTTAAGACAATAGTGCTTCATTTTCCCTCAAAATTCCCAAAATAGGGCAGTTCCCAGGGCACATGGCTCCTTCCTTCCCTATTCTCACTGCAATCCAGGGAGGATTGCATGGAGGTGGTGGGGTGGGATGGAGCTAGAACGTGTGCCCACAGGGCATCCATGGCTGTGGGAAGGTGGGTGGGCAGGGAGTCAGGAGGACACATCCCTGCGTGCACGGGGGTGCATGTGACAGCAGACATGCAGGTAGGGTTCAAGCTCAGAAGTGTGGAATATGCTGCCACTGGGTATTTTTTTTTGGTGTAAGCCATGATGGCAGCTGACCCAGCTTTCTCCTTCTACCTGCCTAGTCGCATCTCCCTCTTTCCACAGCACTCTACACGCAGAAACACACCGACCTGGCAATGCTCTGCTCTCGCTCACACGCGGATAACTTTGCTAGGGATGACCGTGCCTGGTACATCTCAAGGTTGAGCCTCTGCTTTTTCCTACAAGCACGCTTTCAGGTCATGGCCTCGCTCCTTGGGCGGGCAGCAAGGGCAGGCCCTTACCGAGTCAGCAGGGGAGACCAGCCCCCTCATCAGCACAGACAAGGGAGATGGTGCTCAGCTCTGCACATCCCTCACGCTTCTTTACTTGTGGCATTGCCTTCTGCTTTATCCTTCTCTTTTTTCCCCTTGAAGAGTGAAAAGGCAAACAAGAAGCTTATAAATTATCAATTCTTGATTGATTTTGCTGAGAAAAGCACATAAAACAATCACACAACAGAGGAGGAGAATAATTTAGCATTTCAAGTGGGGAACGGTGATGCTGCTGAGACAGCTCTATGTAGGCAGAACACTCCTGAGCCACCCAGCAGGATCTCCCCACTCCAGCCTCTCCCTCTTGCCCTTTGAAAGCAGACAAGCAAAATCTTAACCTTTTCTAGCAGCTGCTGTAAAACACAGAACCCCATACTTCCAGCAGCAGGACGGTCCCCTCCGAACCCAGTTATCTGATGGTGCACACACATGAACACAGCTCCATGCACACAGGCTTCCACCAAGAAAATCCTGCAGCATAACAATCCAGGAGTGGCCCGCAGCCTGGGAGCTTACCTGCAGCACAGCAAGACTTCTGCATAGCAGAGTACAATTTCCACCCCAAAAGTTGCATTGCAAGCTAGGCAAGGCTACCAAGAGCCGGGCTATTAAATCAGTCTGCATCAACTACTTGCTGCTGCGGAGGGTTCATGCAACTGCAGTTTTCCCGTTCACACGTAGCTACGTACTAGCAGATAGTTTGGAGTTATTTTCCATCTGTGGATTTTTTTTTTTAAAAAAAAAAAAAAAAAAAAAAGTTCTGCCAAGTGTTCACAGCTCTAGAGTTTCTCCAGCATCACATGCAAACTTTCTTTTCTAAGTCTATGTGGGAAATGACAGTTTTTCCCCAAAAATTAGCAACAGCAGCACCCTACTCTGTGCTAAAAGGCTGCACGTGTCATGGTTCAACTGTTTCATCGAGACTGCGAATGACACCATACAACGTTACTCACCCATACATGCAGCTTTTAGCTTCTGTTTATGGAATTAGTATGATACTGCAGCTAAAATGCTTTCCAAGGTAGCTGGTAAAACCACCCAGGGATTACCTGCAAAGTCAGAGGCAGGAGAGAACAAAACAAACCACCCTACATCCCTCACAGAGGTGATGTCCGGGGACAGACATCCACAGTGCTGCAGACCAGCAGCTGAAACCCAGCACTTGACCAGGTGCTAAATGTTCCATAGAGAAACCAAAGCTATTACCTGTGTCATAAGCCAGCCAACTGCCACACACCATTACAATGGCAATAGTGTTGGTTTTTTAATATGTTTGGGGTTTTTTTTAGATACACTGACTTCTTTCCATCCCTTCTGTTCCATAGCCTTCAGCCTCAAGAGCCCACTGTTCTAAACAGACATACAAGTCCAGTTGCTGGATCATGGGTGTAGGGGAATATTATTTGGTTGGCAGCAGACATATGTGCATGTGTCTGTCTCAGCATTGGATTCCAAACCATCTGGGGTCTTTACTTCGGTTTAATTCTGAAGAAAAGAGCATTTTCCATGCTGTCTAAACCTGGCTTACTTCTCCTCCTGCTTTTTACACAGAGTGGTTTCATTTCTGACCACAAAGAAAAAAAAAAAACACTAAATATATATATATATATATATATATATATATA
>NW_020799112.1:15729310-15756363 GCF_003259725.1 Athene cunicularia
TGCAGTTTTCCATATATATATATATTTTAGAAATAAATAAGGAAGATGCTGAAAGAGGTGGTGGCTCATGGATGGAAAATTATATTCCTTCACTGCTGCAGTAATGATCTGATTAGGATCCAATCCTACCACATCCTTTATGCGCTAAGTCATCTTTACAGAGTTGAGTTGCTTGAGGGCGAGGGCTGGAGGGAAGGGGATGAGTGAGGCTCTGGTACAATGCGGTACTGAAAGGATTGTGTATGCACCCTCTGGTCACCTTACAAAATGCTAAATTTCCTTGGGCACTGAAGCACCTTTTCTGGGGATTTTGACAGCAACGTCTTTTTAAAACTACAGTTTCATCCCTCCAAAATAATTTATGTGCATATTTGGATCCTCTGCATGAGCTAGAAATCCATCCACCCTTTTCGGTCTGTTATTTCCCCCCTCCCTCCCAGACTTACCACCTTCCTTGCAAATCTGCCTTTCATTTCTCTCTCTTAACTCTGATTTCCAAGCTGCGTAGGAAACCAAAAAAGCATGCCAGCACTGCTTCACCAACCCCTATTCTGGGTGCTTCTGGCTAGATTTTTCAGGATATAGTCAGAATATCCCAAGTTTTTCCTTTTCAGAAGTTAATTTCCTCTGATCCACATGACACTCTCAGCCCAGACAAACTCCTGGGAAACTTCCCACCATTTGTTGCCCTCCTCCAGGCTTCACACTTGCCATGATTTAGGGCAGACTCCCTCTAAAGCAGCCCAAAACCCAACTAAGCTCCCCGTGCCGTAACTCCACGCACATGCCAAGCCTGGAATGAGCTACGTGATGAGGCCAAAGATGTGACCCCAGAGCTACTCGTCACCCTCCAGGAATGACAGATGGAGAGAGCATCAGTTCCCTGACAGCCTGGGGGAACTGGCCCTGTTCTGCAAGGCTCTGACCATGACTGAGGTGCTGCACCTCCAAAGGGCTCAACAACCCACTCTGGACTCAGCATGTGGCCCATCACATCTGTTGGGGTGATGCCAGGGTGCCAAATGAGTTCGGAAGAGGCTCCCCACATTTTCAACAGTGGCATGTCCACAGGTACAACCTAGAATCCTGTATCCGTACAGCTGCCTCACAGATATCTCCCCTCACAGTCCAACACACAGCGGACATCACAGGCGTCAGTTGAAAACAGTCCTCCCTCTTCGTGCAATCAGGAGCATCTCTCATCCACAGACATGGTGCAAAACTTCTTGATGCAACGCTGTTACTGTTGCTGGTAGGCACACTCCCTTCACCACTACAAAAAAATAAATCTTGTTTTCTGTTTCCCCTGCTGTCTTACTTTAATATCGACTTTTTGGGGATCAAGGAAATATAGCCCTAAAGACAATGCAAGGTCAGGGGTGTCGGAGCAAAGGAGATCAGATTCCAATTTACTCTCTCCCATTCCCTGTATGAAATTCCTTGTACGAATTAAAGATAGGTTAGCAGTAAAAGCTTTAATAGTAGAAATTAAAAGACAAATAAAGGTGGGGTTTTTTTCATAAAGTTGTGATCAACCTACAAAAGTCACACACACAGGACCCTGCCCTGCTGACACCTAAAAGGAGGTTTCATACAGATCTCAGATGTCAGATCACTGCCCATGCCATGGTAGCACCTCCAGTGCTGAGGAACCAGGGAGCTTTGCAGGGGCTGTAGGTGCCTCCTGCAGAGCCAGAGGCACAGCACAGGTCCCCTGATTCCCCACCACCTACATTTATTTGGATATAGGACTTCCCTGGGCAGAAACTTTAACCATGCGCAGCTCCTGTGCTGCTGACTCCCACGGATGTGGGTTACCAGGAGGACTCGATCCCTTCCTCACCCCATGCTGGTAGGGCAGGAATATCATTGCACAAGTTCAGAAATAGCCAAAATGGGCCATTAATCTGTTCCTGCAATTCAGGAGCTGGGATACTAGACAAAAGAGAACACCAGGCTGGTTTGTGGACTTAGACATGTCCAAGCTAATGCAGCAGAGCATGGCTGTAATTTGTCATACGCCACCTAGAACAGAGCTTGCACTGCCAAAATGAGTAATTTTTAGAGGAGGTGACACAGAGGAAAACAAGCTTGAGCCCAAGTGACTTTATGTCCAAGATTACTGGCTACAGCTTGCTCCAGTCTGTGCGCTGTACCTTGGTAATCTTGAAGGCTTGCACTTAATGCTGTGTATACGAGAACAGCATATTCTCTGTGTGCAGCTCAATCTCCTTTATCAGAGTAATTTGGTTCCAAAGACCAATTCAAAGACCATCACCATAGCATTACACCAGGGGAGCGCAGGGCAGGACTGCACAAGGCTATCACAGCAGAGGTTGCAGGCTGGCAACATAATCAGCTCCAAAAACCTCCAAGAGCTGCTCATGCTGTCCGTCAGCAGAGAAATAAATCATTGCTTGTGTCTTTATCCACACAGCATCTTTCTCATTTTATTCCACTTGGTAGTTCAAACTCAGCCAAATGCATTAGCTTAGGTCACGTTTATGGATGACACACGCTGTACAGTCATGAAACAAAAAGCAAGCTTGGCTTTTGGGTGCAAAATATTCTTGCTGTGTCCATTTCAGCTGAGGTCATGAGAAAAACAAATTCATTAGGACTTAGCTGGTGCATACTACAGCTTTGTTTCCAACCACAAAACATTCCTCAAAAACAATGGCCAAGAAAGTGTTGTTGCTCTTTAAATGTTACGTTTCCCAGGGGTAAGCATTGGGTTATTGACCATAGGGAAGATAGAGAGAAAGCTTTCCTTCCTGCTTGGGGATTCATTTGGCTGCATTTCTTTTCTTCTCATAAGTTATATTTTTACTTATATTTTATTAAGACATCTAGAGGCCTTTGGGAATGGATGCCCAGGACAAAGAAAAAAAAAACAAAAAAAAAACAGCTGGATCAGGATTGCTGCCTTTTACAGGCAGATTTTGTCCAGGCTCAAGACACAGCTCAGGTGGATCACCCTGCTGACTCTGACCCCATCATCTTGATTTCAGACACTCCCTTTAAAAACAAAGTGATAAGAAAAAATAACCTGCTCTCATGCTGCTGAACAGAGCTGAATACAGCTCACTCCTCCCGGCCCCTTTGCAAATCACTGGGATGTTGCCACTAATTATCAGGCTCAACAAGTGAAATTGTGCGATTTGCTACAGACATGCTGGAGAACCGATGGGAAAAGCGGGGCTTGGCACAAGGAGGAGAGGGCAGAGTGGAGGAGCCCTTGTGGCAGGGTGCCATGGGGCAGCCCCACAGGTGCCGGGTCCTGGCTGAGGAGGGGGTCCCACCAGCAGTGGTGTTGTGTTTGCATCTCAGAGTGTTTGCTTTTTTTTTTTTGCCTGATGTTTACTTCAAGCATCGCACTCTGAGGGCTTATAAAGAGGATTAAGTGGTGAGGAGGTCTCATAGAGTTAGGAGGAATTAATCAAGCGGTAATCAGAAAGGAAATTAATCTGAAGAGTTAATTAATCAGCCAAGGCAGAGAGACTGCAGCCAGTCGTCCCTATCACGCCTTCCAGGTTGCTATTTCATGCACCGGCACGGCAGAGGGAAAGGAGAAGGCGGTCTGGGGTGCAGAGGATGCCTAGCCACCCCTCCACACTTTCGAAGGGGAAAGCAGAAGCCCAGCAAGGCCAGGAAGTTTCCGTACCCCCATCCCACCACACAGGGACCTCGGTGAGGACATCACCCAAGAACCACTCATCATCTGCACCCCTCAGCTCAGCTCAAAAGTTTCCAAAGGCTGAGGCATCCCTTTCAGACTCCTCCCTGCTCCTCTTACCTCTTTTCTTTGGAAAAGAGGTCTAGGTATGCAGCCTACAGGTTTTTGATTGTTTAATTGATTCTATACACCCCATGTTCTCCTTCCACCATCCTAAATAGCCTTTTTAGTTCTCCATTGTTCAACTCTTCTAAATATGCACCACTGGGGATCACTTCCTCTTCATTCTGGTCTAGCTGCATTTTATATATTTAGCTTTTCTTAATCTTTTCTTACAATACATTCCCTACAGAACCTCAATCATTTTAGGTGCTCTTCTCTGAATTCCCTATAAAAGGCATCAGGCAGAATGTTTTGCAAATTTGCTCTTGTTCCTTCTGGACTGCTTTTTGACTGATGCTTATTTCCCTTGGGATGAAACACCCTGCACAGGCTGCCTGATTGGGGATGCTCAACCTTCATTACAGCCTGAAGCACTTGGAGGAAGAAAACTCCCCAGTTCACAGGGGCTGCAACATGACACATCTTTGAACTCACAAAACCTAGGCCAGTTTGCAAAGACATCTGAAATCTCATTAACTTCACCATTATTATTATTATTAGACTCTTTTTATGTACAGACTAGACATTTTAATTGCCTGGATGTGGAGAGCAGCTTCTATTGTGTGTTTTATAGACCGCAAGCAAAGATTACTCTCTATGTGCTGCCTACAACCTTCCTCCAGGGAGGTGCAGCGGGTTCGGAGTCAAGCCCAGGGTGCAAAGGGTTATCCAGCAGCCCCAAAACCGCTCCTTCAAAGCCCTTCCTTCAGAAAACATCCCCAGCAGAGCCCATCCCTCCATGTGGTTACTCCACAATCACTAAAAGGTGCTTATTGGCACTGCTACCTTCTGAGAGATGATAGCTCAAACCCAAGCCAGCTCAATTCGGGCAGGGTTAATTATTCCACAAAAGAACTGTGTCTTCCTCCAGCATCAGCAGCCCAGGTACATGCCACAGTGATTAAGGAAACAGCAGACAGACCAAGGTTCATCTCGCTGAACCAAGCACAGACAAAATGACGTGCCTGGTGCAGGTGGTGTCATTGCCAGAGGACTGGGGACATGAAGGAAGCATGCACTGAAATAGACTATCGGCATAAAACATCTTATTAGATACACAACCATCTCCCATCCAAACTGTGTCAAAATAAAAGGAAAAAAAGGTGCATTTCACAAGAAATGACCTGTGGAGCTGAAAGCTGGTCAGGGGAGCTGTGGTGTGCAGAGGTGATGAATGACTTGAGAGAAACCAGCTGCAGCAAGGAGGCTGGGTGGGGATAGCGGGCCAGTCTCGAGCAATGTTCTCCATCAGCAGAAGGCCCCATAAAGTAGCTACAGAAGCATCAAAAGAAACCGCATACACCGCACAGCTTCAATAGCCACGTAACCTCTTAAAGCGTTCATTGTCATCCCATTCCCTTCACACCAGTTTTATTTCCAAGGAAGACTGGGAAGAGCTGCCTTCTCTCCTTGAGCAAGTGCCACCCTTGCACAAAAAGCTCCCAAATCACGCAAGGCTGTCCCTCCTCCTAAACCATTAACTCGTCTCATTTTCTTTTTGATATATAAGGGTTATTTTCACACATTTTCTAGGAAAAAAAAAAAAAGTGACCTCAAGAAAAAGGGGAAAAGGCAAAAACCTACTGCTGTTGCCTAAAACAAAGCTAAGCTCTGCAGAGTCTAGAGGGACTGGTGAGCTTCTCCTGAGACAGACACATTTCTGGGTATCCTGACCCAGAGAAGCAGCTCCCCATGGATGCTTCTGAAGAGAAAACCCTACTCCTTTCCCACCCTACCCTGCGCTGCCTGTCTCCAAACTGCTGGACCCATTTAATTACAACCCACTTCTACTGTGATTGCCGATTATGAAAAATTGATTTTAATTTATAGCTTGCCCAGTACCACAGCACTGTGACCACCCACAGGTATCCAAAATGCTAGTTCTGATCTGGAAATCTGTCCACTCAGAGCCAGGGTCTTGGGTACCTCAGCAATTGATGTGTCTCGGTGTGGTACCCCGAGAGCTGAGATAAAAGAGATGCTGCTGCTCTTCTCCATGTTAATAATGCCACAAGGAGGGCACATTAGCAGACAGCAGCTCCTTCCTTTGAAATCTCCCTCCCCTCCTGGCTCCAACAGAGACTAAGGAGTGAAGATCTAGTCCCTGGGGGGGGGTGTGCCACTGTGCTCTGACTTTTAGGGGTGCAGTGCTTTTGATTCAGGCTTTTCAGGTGGCAGTTCAAAGGAGAAGGCATTAACTCCTTGCACAGCATCTGAACCCACTGTAGGAGGATCCCACAGCATTGCCTGCAACACATCCCTGAGTCACACAGAGCTGGAGATGAATAGATAAAACACACCAGGATAAACTGAAAGAATAAACACTGTGCACATAGACACAAATATGTAAGCTTGGATATAAATACGCGCAGATAAAGACACACCCTCTCAGATGATGCTATCAAATGCATTACTCCCCAAATCCCTGCAGAGCTGACGACCATCTCCAAGGTCGTATTAGTGTGGAAGTAATGTAATCCCATTACCCAGACTCCTTCTCCCTCTCTTAGTTTCTATGTTGATGTTTGCTCTCTTAATTTTAAACAACAGTTGTGTATCTTGTGGCCCAGCCTGGGACCACTTTTCTCAAATGGTAGTAAACACATGGCTTAATTCACTCATTCTCCAGGAAAAAAAAATAAAAATATAAAAAAAAATGCTTTTCCTGCATGAAATACACGTGTCCGCCAGTGCGATGATCTACGCAGGGTGTGCTGAAAGCTGCCATAACTAACTCGGGCTCGGGGAACAACCGGAGCACGCAGAGTGGTAAGCAGAAAATCCGTAAGTGCTGCTCTTGTCGGGAGAAAAATATCCAAGTGGCACGTAACTCAGCTGCCAACAAAGCACCCCGCAAGCCTCACCGGTGCCGGGGAAGCAGCTCAGTGCTTGTGCTAAAGGGTACTTGCTAATTCCCCGAGCAAAGGAGGTCAAAGCAGCCAGCAAGGCAAGCTCCCCAGAGAGAGGATGGAGGATAGCACAGGCAAGGGCCACCACGGCCACTCTGCCCCATGACCAGCAACACTGGTCTGCACAAGCCCTCTGCTAGCTTCTCCAAGAGGTTTGTCTTTTGGAGACTTGTTTAGGGAGTAGGGCCCTCGGGGTCACAGCGAGCAAAACCTCTTGTAAATCTGGCTCCAACTCTCCAGTCCAAACCCTAAATCCCCCCTATGTTGGATGCCATCCCCCTCTATTCTCCCAAAACTTTCCTAACCTCTACAAATCTTCCTGAAGTTCAATGCCACTGTCTATTCACCTTCTGAAAACATCTCTAATCTCCCCTTTTTAACTTCTGCTGCCTGCAGAAGGCTCCAATACTGTAACCTTGTTCACACATCATCTCTTCTAGCTGACACAATAACAACGAAGTTTAATAATAACCATCTCCAATAAAGAGCACGGTGAAAGAGCCGGGAAGCACTTCTCATCAGCAGATGCCAGAGAGATCTGCCAGGAACATGCATCTCAAAAGACACTGAACACATGCTTAGACTTCTCCCCAAACCAGTATGTGCCACAGAAAGGCCACAAGGTTGGTCAACACCGCTCCCGCTCTTCAAGGAAGATGCTCAGGACAGCATTTCAGGATGTCTTTACCCTAAGCATGCTTTCATCTTTGGATCTCCCAGCCTTTAACCAAGTTTGATGGATGTCCCCAAGGCTCACTCTGCAGTCAGTGGTGAGAGACACAGCTCCAAATGCTTCTGCATCTGCCTAATGAGGAACCCAGCCCTCCCAGACTGCTGTGGAGGGACTCTGCAGTGATTAGTCTCATTAAGCCCCTGAGAAAGCTACTCCAACATCAAACTGTCCAAGGAAGACTTGTTAGGAGAGGATAAATTAAAGTCCAGCCTTGGTATTTTAATAGTCTACAAGGGTAATTTCTGCTTGAATGGCCCTTAACCCTTTCACACCCTGGATGGCTCCTTCAGCTGCCAGTCACAGCAGGGAGCCCATGTCAGTCCCCAAGCCCATCTCTGCCCTCTTCATCACAACCAAACTTACCCGCTCGGAATTACTGCGAGCAAAGCCCTTTTTCCTCTAGCTTATGAAACACTTTATTAAGTACCATCCCCTGCTCCCATCATACATACCTCAGCACTCGTTAAACATTAAACCCAGGATTGGTGAAAGATGTTAGAGGAATTTCAGTAGGATTTGTCTGTTAATTCCCTTTGCTACTTTTTAAACTCCTATGCTTAGAAAAATGCTGACACACATGTCCTCCTCAACAGGTAGCCACTAATGAAATTATCCACCAGCTGCTTTTTCAGTAAAGCTCAGCTGATCTGGTAAAAGGAGGCAGCCCACACCCCTCCCCGTCCCCAAAACGTACCACTGAGATGGTGAAGCTTGGAGCTGCTGTCACAGTTGCCAAATTCTGGAGCAGAGGTACATCACCGGGTCCTCACTCCTCCAGAAGTGAACACACAGCACCTCCCCACCCCCCAGCCCACATTTCCCACGTCTGCAGCAGAAGGAAAAGCACAACCACAGCAAAAGCCTGATCTCTGCATTTGAGATATGCCCCCAGAAAAGGGGATAAACTACCTCAAACAGATGAGGGCTGCTCATTTCTTTATCCTCTAGGAGCCAACATTTACTAGAAAAATTCCCCTCAGCTTATGACTTCTAGGAGATTATGTCCTGATATCCTGAAGACTTTCTTTGGCTCCGCGATGTATTTGACCCCCTCTGCTTCAACACCTGTAGCACAAGGTATGAACACAGGCACCTGCTCACTCAGAACACATGCAGGAGTGTGCACACCTACTCCCAGGCTCTGGACTGATGAGTTTAAACTCAAATCTTCAGTCCCATAGTAATTCGGGAAGGTGCTAAGATAATTTTGTTGTACCTGATCTGAGCATGATAAGAGGCATGAGGTTAATAACTGCAGGCTGCCACGTGGTTCCCCCCACTCTGCACTAGCATAGGATGACCTTTGGCTCTGGAGAGATGGGTTTGTGTATTTTTGCTTTGGTTTTATTGCTAACTGGTCACGCCAGTTGTATGTACTTTCTCAATAATTTAAACTGACAGAGCCGTGCTGGATTCTGTATCAACTACCTCTTTATCAAGGCAACATCATTCAGTAGAAAGTCTCAGGGATTGCATCATGTTCAGTGGAGCCATATCTATGGGTCACGTATCTCCCATAGCTACTGTGCTTACTAAACTAATAAAAGAAATCAAGATTCAACCACCAGCTTTCCATCTCCCACACCGCTAACCAAAATGGGAAACGCTTGCTTCTCCCTCCTCCCTCCAGCCTCCTCCTGCCTTCCCATTCACACCCCAAAAAAAGACGCCAGCACTGCCTTCCCTCCTTCTCTACCACTCATGACATGCCAGAACACTTAGGAAATCATTAGCGCAAATTCCAGCCAAGATTATTTATCCTTAAAGAGCCTGCCTGACAGCAAATCTCCCTCCAGCCGTTCCTGGGCTCTGCAGCTCAGTGCAGATAAATAGGCACTTACCGCCAGCTACTAACAACTTCATAAAGCATCTCCCTACCTTTATTCCCCCGCGATGCCTGCACACACGCACACACACACTTGTTTCCTCCTTCCCCACTTCCACCCCTTGGTAAGGGTGACATGAAGCATCAGGCTGCCTGGGTTGCTGTACGGTCTCTCCCTCATCCTTCCATATCCTCACTTCTTCTCATCTTCCAACTGTAAACTTCACAGCACCTTTGCATGTCATAAAGCGCCATGCTGTCCCAAACACGCTGTAGATAGTGATGGTGCAAGGGCCATAAAGTTTTCAGAAAACATGTGTGTCATAGAAGAGAGCCTGGAGGTCCTGAAGCATTCAGGGCTTTGTATGTAAGTGCCAGCTTCTCACTGACATCTGAAAGTAAAATACTTGGAAATGGCTCCTGTGAAAAGCTCTCAAATGCTGGGTTCAAGACTGAAGGTTTTCCACTAAAAATAGGGGATGTTAAGGGTCCTGTAAGCTATCATGAATTTGCACAAAAGCCTGATGTCTTTGAGAACCACATAAAATCTAAGGGTAAAGCCGTATCCAGGGAAAAACATAGATTTTTACCACTGGTTGAAAATCAGGATTTATCCTCAAGACACAGTTGCAGGCAACACGTTGCCTCCCTGCCTGCATCCAGGAGGGTTTCGAAAGGCTGATATCAAAGCAGGTTGCTGCACCACGGTCAGCAGAGCAACCAGGAATTTGAACAAAGGTACCTTTTGCAATAAGAAAGCTTACACAGCTTTCTGCAAACTGTCTAGTAGAGGTAAAAAAAAAAATGCCAGTTTTTGTCTCATCCAAATAATAAAATATAAAAAACCACCAGAGAAGCATCTGGCAGACATTCAAAGGCCCAGTAGCACGTGTTAGTAAAAGGCTGAATCAACAAAATTTAATAGCACCTCTCCTCTTTTAACAGAAAAGCAGAACCTCATTCCTTTTTGGCAGATTAACAAAAACCCTGCACCTGTGACTGGTCCCAAAGCCACCAGCTGAAACCCTGGCAAACCTCTGGCAGGAGCAAACCCAAGTGAGATGCCCTTTGCTGAAGCATCCCTAAACCCAATACAGACTTTAGCTTCTCTTTTGGGATGCGCTTAAGTGACTTTTTTTGGTGTGACCTGATCACAGCAATTTCAGCAGAACATAAATCAATGCCTTTACCTATACATATCAAAAGACACGAAAGTGCCCTGCTTTACCCTTACAACTTCAGTTTTAATATGCCAGGGTGGAATACATGTGCTTTGCTGATGAGGGGTTTTGGCACATGCTGACATTCCATTAACTCTGATATCATGTTAATAGACAGTACCAGCCAAGAAGCATTACTTGAAATCTTTAAGCAGAGAGAATATGCCCAAATCACTCCTAAATACACTAGTAGCATAATAAAAGGGAAACATAGGGATAACCGTATGTTTTGTTATTAAGAACTAAATAACAATATAAAAACGGGGAGAAAAATCTAAAATCCAGCTGCCCCACAGCAGAAGAGGATTTCTGAAGACACCCAGGAGTGAAATCAGGCTGTATCTAATTTCAATTTCTATCATAACACTTTAGATCAAGGGAGATCGAGAGTAAACAGGAGATATAAGAATTAATACTCTTGAAATAAACATTAAAAAAAAAACAAACACAAAAAAAACCCCACCAAAACACAGAGAAAATAATGGCCAAAACAGCTAATTAAGGTCTTACTGGAAAATTCAGCAATATTTCCTCTCTGGGTCCCATGTGCCAAGGGACAGACCCGCAGCAGCCTATAGCAGGGTGGTGAGCAAAAGCACTCAACAGCCCAAAAGGCATGAAGTGCTATTACCAGATGCTGCGACCAATTTAACTTCAGGATGAGAAACTTGTCAAGAAGTCACATGTACTGTAAATCTGTGAAGATACTTCCCTTTATTTGCACGTACATGTACACAACTTGTATTTGTTATCCTGGCTGATGTGCAGAAGAAATTCATAAGCTTAACTTTAAATTTATAGTAAAAATTCAAGGAAATGTTAAGAAAAAAAAATATTTAAGAGCCTAAATGATAGTGGAATTGAGAGGATGAAACAGTTGGTCTATAAAAACAAATCACGCTGAACTACCTTCAATGCCTTATTTTCTCCTGATTGAATTACAAAATTAGTCAATGAAGACTGTAATATATTGGGGCCTAGTAAAATATTTGATAGCGTCTCAGAAAAAAAAAAACTTCCTTGAAAAATTAATTCAAACTGGCTTGGATATGAGCGTTGTCATACAACAGTATTAATAATAACAGTAAATTTGATTTACGTGGCTCTTCCCTGACAGTGCTGGTCTGGGTGGCACAAATATGGCAAAGCTTTAAGCCAGAGAGGCTCACCAGGGAGACTGGTGTTAAGGCTGGGTTTATTTAACATCTTTATTAGTTATTTGGAAATGAAAGAAGCCCCCAGAATTAGCTAAGCTGTTGATAGGTGTCTGTTTAAGGGCAGGGCAGGACTGTAACAATTTTGAAAGCCACCATTGATACGGTGGCTCAAGGACTGAGCAGGGCTGGTTCCTTCTCACTGGTTCCACGACTTTCTCGTAACTCAAGTGACACCAAACATACAAAGTCACACACGGGCAGAAGTAAGAAAACCAAGATGCAAACTTCAAAAACATTAAAGAAAAACAAGTTTTGGAGCTAAATCAACGATTTACTGGGAGGCAGAAACCTGGAAACCAGTTGATGTCCAGATGGGCTGGTGGTGACAGCAGGCTGCAGACAGGTAATGAGCCTGCAAGGAAGCAGCACAGCAGGACCATGCTCTGCACAGGGGGGAGATGTCTCCATCAAGCACCAGGGGACCAAACCTGGGGTAACCCCCAACCCTGCCAGGTTATGGGGCCAGAAGCCTCCCGCACATGCCAAAAAAATTCAGCAAAGGGCAAAAGGGCAACAAAAAAAAAATACGATGACAACACTAGAAGGACTGTGCTGGGATGAAGAGGGTTCACATCCATGCCCTTGCTTACCACTACAGGAAAACCCAGCTGCAACGACCCCAGGGACAACCACAACGCTGAAGCCAGGGGATGGGCTGTAAGAAGCATGTAATGAATTAACTAAAGTACAGATCAAGCAGTTCTCCTGCAGCAAACTGCCCTGCCCCTGGTTCTGGCCCCAGAGCACCTCTGGTGACCAGCGCATAGCAGCATGGGGACCCTATACGCCACACGTCCTCCTTACAGTTCTCAGCAGCTGGTCCTCCAGTGTTACACCCCACCAGTGGAAGGGACACCTGCCCTGCCTGGCTGTGCCAGAGCCCCTCACCAGCTACTCAGCCCTGCTGCAGCATCCCACTGCTGCGTGCACAGGGACAAGCACGGGAATTTACCCAAAAGCCAAATGAAAAAAAGTCAGAGAAATCAACTAAGAAATCAGGAAGAATAAATATTGATACTTAGACCACCGTTACCTCAAAATTATGAGGGTCATCTTTCCTTTTTATAATATCAGACATCTCTCCATCATAAAAAAATATATCATAGCTTAGTAAGTAAGACCATGCTAATTATTACCCCCAACATCAATCAGAAAAAGAGCACATCGCTGCTACAAGCACTTAGGATGAAGACATTCTTTGCTTATTTACACAGACCGTGCACCTGCTGATTATGGGAAATTCTGGCTCTGTTTTCCTCTTCCCAAAGCAGGACTGAAGCTGGAGCTCAGTGGAAGCACCACAGCCTCTAGGCCATAGCCAGGACCATTACTGGGTACCACGAAAGGGTGTCGAGGGGCTCCTGAGCAAGAAGCGAGCAGAGTCGGCCAGCAGCACCCACAGAGCCCCACAGCCTGGGAGGAGAAGAGGCAGAAATCAGCCCATCAGGATGGGGACCCGCAGCTCCGATCCGCCTCTCTGTACTGCATAGTGAGAAATGTGTCTCAGCCCAAGGACAGCAGTGGCTCTACCTGCCTCCCCGAGTGCCGGCTCCACTTAGCGTAATGATTATTCAGCCCTGTCAGCAGATATGAAACCAATGGACACAGCTCCACAGGCAAGCGCTTCGAAAGCCGCCAAGACGCCCCTGCTCACAGGTTTTCGTTATCCATCTGGAAAATTGCGGATGTCACAAGAGCTTTTAGAGCATCAAGATGAAATCATCTTGTCAGCAACAAAAGGGCCCGTTCTCCCCTGCCCCAGTGGCAGCAGCTGTCTCAGCACCGCAGGCTTCTGCGGGAGCGGCCGGTGTTGCTCAGGAGTCCGGTGCCACCAGCACTGGGGAACCTCGCCGGCATGCTGCCTGCCCGAGAGCTACCACGGCACTGGCATCTCAGCCCGTGCCACATGAATCTTACTATGAAGGAAAACCACCGTGAAGGAAAACAGTGTTTTTCCTCTCACACTAATTCACAGCCTTTTGTCTGACTCTTGACTGTGTTAGGCTGGGAAGAACTTGCTGTTTGCTGGGGAGGATAAAGCACACCCTGGGACAGAGAGAAGATGGAGATGCAGGCTCACTGGCACCAGCAACTCTTACAGCTGGTTCAGGTGGGATGAGAAGTAAGCCAAAGTTTTTAATCCAAAATTCAAAACTCATCCATTTTCTCTGCCATGATCGCATGTTTTTTCACTCTGCAGTTTTTGAAGCTGCTGCACCGCTTTGGCTTGAGTGGGCCAAAAGCACATTGCCAAAGGCCATGCTTCTCAATGGAACTCTGATCAAAAATGGCTTTTTCCTTTTCTGTAGGAAAAAAACCCTCTCTGGTCACAAAGTGAGATCTTTCAGCAAGATCAGGGGACAATCAGCAGAGCCACAAAACCACCCCAATGCCAGGGTGTGTAGGATGCTGGGCCGTGGTATAAGGGTCCTGATGTGAAACAGTCCCTTCTAGAAGAGGCTGGGCTAAGGTGAAGTAAAACAATGAAGAAAAACTTTTCCGCAGCTAGCAGGTTCCAACAGATACAGGGAGCAAAGAGGCCGTGAGACACACGAGATGGTCATGAGCACCAGCTCCACATTCTTCTCACACCACAAGTCTGAGAGCAGAGGGGAGATCCTGCAATATGGCCTGAGCAGGGAGTAGAGCACAGTGAAGGCTGATGACTGGGCTGGAGTGAGTTTTTGTGGGTGCCCCTCAATGCACCCTGATGTCGGCAGTGCCTCATACACAGAGCCCAAAGGGAGACATGGGGCCAGTTTATGTGGCCACAGGCAGTGAGATCTCCTGGGTCCCTTTCCTGAATGACAAGTTCAGGGTGACAGAGCATCCCATCCTCTGTCCTCCATCATCCAGGGCCACAGCACCACCTGAAGCCCACTCTCCCAGATAGAAATTGGATTATAACCCTGCCCCTCAGACACAAAATATGAGAATCCAAATGTGATTTATTCTTCCTGTGCACAAAATATTATCCAGCTGCCTTTGTGTACAGGCATTATCTTCTGGTCCATTGATTTTTAATAGCATAGTTATAGATTGAAATGAGATGCCTGAGCATCACATAGGGTTCTGCACTGCTCCCACCTTCATCAACAGACGCTAAACATTGGTGCTGATGACAGAGTTTCTTGGGGCTGTCCAGGACACAGGCAGGCTCATTGCACCACAAGAAATAGAAGCTGGAGATGGAACAAACCCATCAGATCATCAGATGCTCCAGTGCTCTCTACAATTTGCTTCCTCAGTGCTTTTGCCAGTCAAAGCCTGAACAGCCTATGACAGATCCTATCCATTCCCTTATGCCGCTGCCTCCAAATTTCTAGGTATTCCTTCGAGCACATTCAGCCCAGGTTCAAAACCAAGCAGCACCATTCTCTTTCTTCTCTCCATTTGCCTTCGCAGTCCTGCCATTTACATTGCAGTCACCTGTCCCTTGATCAAGAGTGAAGCTCTCCTGCTCCAGGGTCTAAGGACAGAGTGTCAGATCTCAGCATCCCTGGTTAAACACCGCATAAACGAACGACAATCCTACAGCAAATCACGAGGAGAAAGAGGCGATGAACTCACCAGGGACATCCTCCCAGAGGACCATTTATCAGCATTAACAGTCCAATTATTCTTTGAAAAGGATTTTGGTACAACTGCAGTACAGACAAACTACAATTAAAATATTAAAGCCCTTTGCTTCTTCCCACACTGCCCTGCACCTTATTAAAGCCACATCAAAGTTGACACTCAGCTGCCTGGTTGTTGGCTGCCTTCAGAGAGGCACAAGAGAGTGCACAGGATGCAAGGCTTGTGGAGATGACGTCTCTTCATCAGACCAGTTATATTAGTTTAAAAAATAGCCTATCCTGCTGTTATGTTGTACCTAATTCTGGACGTAAAAAGAATTATTCTGTCTCTGTGCTGTCATTCCAGCATCTTTCACTAAAGCAAAGCCACATGAAGACAGATGACAGATACCACCAGACCCAGCACCTAACACAGGTTGGAGCCATGGAGGCAAGAGGAGGGCAGGCAGGAGCATCACTGCCACGAAGAGGAGGCCCCTGAGGATTAGCACCTTCTGCACGGTCCTTGGGGGAGGCTACTCAGGTGACTGAGCCTGGGTAACTTCACAGATCTGGAAAAGGTCCATGTAAGCAGTTGGACGAGGAATTGGGGTGACTCAGTTGCTCCTGAATGGCAAGTGGATGAAGGACATCTTCCCAACCCCGTGGTGCAAGGGAAGGAGCCATAGCTCATTCCTACCCTCTCCCTCCTCAAGGTTGTGTCTACCATGTACACAAAGGCAGAAGCAAGCACAGTGCCACAAGCAGCAGGGTCCCCAGCGCTGCCACTTGTTAAAGCTTTGCTGATGGAAAAATCAACAGTCTGAGCTTGGAACATGAACAGCTTAAAAAAAATATTAAAAAAAAACCCCAAAATTACAACATCTTTCCACCACCTCGGCTGGGAATTCACATCATGACAAATCACAGGTAAGATGAGGGTCACTTGTGCATCTTTTGATACTGCAAATGTGAGAGCTGCTTGTGAAAACCAGCAGAGACACCCGCTAATGCAGAACTGCCCCGGGCGAACACCGACCATGCCATGGGGCTCCTCTGGGGCAAGGGGCACACCCAGCACCCAGGTGGTGACCAGAGCAAACACGTGTACCTGGGAGTGAAGGAGGTCACACCCAGGGAGGAAAAGCCTGCAGGAATGTGGTGTGAAGGAGGCTCAGAGCTTCGTGGGTCACCTGAAAACTACTGATTTGACCTTTTTTTCAACTGCTTTTAGTAGGTGCCTAAAATAGACACCTTGGTTTTGTAAAAGCAGCTGAAATGGATAATGGCTGGTCAGCACACTTTACATTTCCTTTATAAATAACCTACTAATAGTTCTGGGAGTAGGAAAATGTTTTATTTCTAGATCTAAATAAATTCTGATCTTCTGCTAATGATTTCTCCTGTAGGGTCATTTGATGTATCTCTCCAGTCCCTCTGGCTGTATCTCTCCAGCCAAGGGTGGCTCCTCGCTCCTCCAGGCAGCAACAAGCAACACCACCATGCCACTTCTCAAAGCTTTCACTGGACTAACACCACCTGGGACCAAAGGACAAGGAGTGTGAGCATGATGAGCCAGTGGGAGAGCAGATCTGCCTTCGCAGAGAGTAGAGGCAGAAGCAGGTGCCTTGTCACAGCACCTCAGGGGAGAGGTGGGATCTCTTGAAGGTTTGCCAAGGAGCACAGGGCTGTGTAGCAGCTTTCCCTTGCTGCCACCTTACCAGTTACAGACTGCATGGCTTAGCAGAGGGTGAGGCACTTACAAGTTCGAAGAGCTTTATGCTATATCACCTTGAAGGCACTAAATAAATAAATAAATAGCACAGCTTGCACTTCAGCAGAGTATAAACAGACATTTATAGAAAGAAGCCCCAGTGAAACCACATGCCCTTTCAATCCACTTCCCAGGCAAATAAAACCAAGTAATATCACACGCAAGTATACCAAGGGGCTTTTCAAACAAACAGAAGGATACCAACAAGGAAAAGTCCCAACTTCCAACAGCCTCATGCAGTCACTCTGCTGTGCATTTCAAGGGTCTCAGCCCTTCAGCACCACTGGGTTCTGTGCATCGAACACCCAGGCTCAAAGAAAGCAACAGCAATTGATTTCCATTTCCAGTTCGTTAGTATGGCTCAACATACATCACTGAGCCCCCATGGTTAGCCTGGCTTTTCATGTATGGCTGTTTCCCTCCTGTAGCCATGCCAGGCTGGCTGATATTACTTTCCTCTCTCTTTCTCCCTGCTCCCACTACATGGCAGGCTCCCAGGAGAATGAAATGAAAGGGCCCTGATCACAGATTTCTCCTGAACAACTAACCCTTAAGGTGTAGGCTCTCCAAGATGCAGAGTGTTTGTTCATGCCTATACAGCTGCAACAAATAATCAGGAGAAAAAAAAAAAACACACAACCAGTGCATGATTATAGCCAGACTTGGCCAAGGCAACATGGGTCAGAACTAAGCCTCATATGAAAGGTAAGTCATGGCTCTTGCATATTACTTTTTTCCCCCCCTTTAAAGCTGCAGCAATAACTGAACTGCATGAAGCCAAAAAAAGAAAAAGAGAGAGAAACAAAAAAACAAATCAACAAAATCAAAAAGCCAGGCACCCGAAATATCTTTGCAGGAGCTGGTCCTCTTGAATCAGCACCCTGGAATTGTTCTGCAATCGACTCAGCGGACAGTTACCATCTGTTTATGGAAAAAAAATGTTAATAACCCCCAATCATAATCAAATAGGCAACCACTTTACCTTAAGCACCTATTAACTAATGCTAAATTACAATGGAACAGCTCTGCAAGTACTTCTGACATCCACATGCACATCAGCAGTGCCAGTACTTTGATCAGGGCTATTAGAACAAATACCCAAAGAACTGAGAGCGATGCGATTCCTCAAACATCACAGAAAGCGTGGGCAGTATTTATTTACTGTTCTGTCGTTTCTCCCCCACCTCCTTGTTGTTTCTGCCTATTCAGAGAAAAAAAAAAAAGTATATGCATGTGTACAGATGTACACACCACCCACCACAGCAGACCCTGTGAAAGCCTGGTCCCCTGTGTTTTGTTTTTCTGTCCAAGGCTGAGCTTCCATATGGATTCTTCGATGCCCAGAAAGGCTCTAGGCATTTCCACCAGTAGGGCATCACCTGAGTTGTCATCCTCTATTTAGCACTTCTATTTCCTTGACGCCTGGAAAGGCATCTCTAAGTCCTTTCCCCCTCTCCTCTGGGTGGAACTGGCCAGCAGATTCAAAAGCTGCAGCAGAGAAAGGGAAAAACCAGGAAGGCAGAGCTGTACACACACACACTGCATCTGCGCAGAGAGGCTGTGCGATCACACGCCTTATTTCTTTAAGAAATCAGATTAAAAAGCAATCTACTCTTTGCCAACTGTAACCAAGTCTGAACCATTAGCTGGCACAGTCTCCACCCAAGGAAGAAAACCTCATTTGGAGAATGCAAGTAGTTTTTAATCTCAGAGCCTGTAAAATAGTTCATCTCAGCAAAACGAGTGCTCTTGTCTCTGAATTTTGTCTAACATCTTTTCTCCCCGTATTTCAGCAAACTCAATTTGTTTGTTTTTTTTTTTTAAAGTTGTGCAGCACCATGAATACATCACACAAATACACACAAGCACACATCCATTATCCTTAGGCACTTGCAAATGTAACAGAAAACAAGCAAAGGGAGCATATATTTCAGTCCATCCACCTAAGCATTTACATGGCCTCCATCACTGTGACATCCAAACATTTTGTTAGTCCCACGACTTTTCTGTAACATTATTGCTGTTTTATGAAATTTCATTTTTGTTAGTCCTGGGACTTGCCTGTGGCTTTTTTATTAGATTATGAAATTTCATTTCCTGTCATCTGCTGGAATTAAACTTTGATCAGAAGACGCAAGCTTGCAAGGCTTGTGGTGGCAAGCCTAACCCCAGAAGGTGAGGTATAAACCCTCCGCCTTCAGCAGGCAGTCAGGGAACGCAGGACACCGAGCCCAGAGGTGGAAAAAGCAATGACCGAGCGCTGTGTGCTGGGCTCCCTACTCCCATGTGGTCTATCCCACCGGTAAAGCCCACTCCCCTGGGAGACAGCAGTAATTAGAAGGGCCCTTCCTCCCAATTTCTTGATCTGTAAGATCCTATTCTTCTTCCCATACTAATACAAGACTTCAAAAAGCATCTCAATTCCACCTCTGGATGCATCACCCTTTAGCAAGTGGTTGCAGCCCATGTCTGCAACTTTGACATGTCTCAGTTTTACATTCACTTTTCCCAGTGGTTTCCGCTCCACTGACTCCATGTTGCCCATGTAACACCACGTTTCACAAAAAAGCTCTTTGTTTGCCATTTTCCTGCCACCTCCACCACCCCAGCTCCCATCATCCCCCAGCGCCCCCCAGCTATGGGAGCCAAAGTCAACAGGCAGCCAGAAAGGGGATTTGACCTCCGCCATCCCATGCTCATGAATGCACTCTCCAGGGGGAGCAGGGAAAGGCAAGGGGGGATGGCACAGAGCCAGCCTCCGTGAGCTCAGCCAAGGGATGCTAAGGAGCCAGGAGCACAGCACGACTCCCCTTCACAAGGAGCTTTTGTTGATGCCACTGCTCCGGCCCGTTGACGGAGTGCTTGGCAGCACAGGCTTTTCCACCCTTCGGCTGTTGGCTGTATCAGTAGCCAGGTCATAACCAGAGCAGTGGCTCTTGCAGGACTCAGGCAATGCTCCGAGGGCGTGCTACCAGCCAGAAGAGGACAAATGTTGACGCACCATCATCTTCTCGTAGTCCTCCCCCAGTACATGTGCCCTGTCACACGGTGACTTTCATTTCAGCAAAGGCAGCTGGGATGTTGGACACTCGACAGCCTATTAGTCCACTTTTAAGACTTGTGGGCAACCCAGCAGGCTGGTCCAAGGAGACTTTCCAGCCCAACATGACATCCAACCTTGTCAGTCCAAGTTCACCTTTCTCTCTCTAGGAGATAAACCATCTGCTTAATGCTAGGAGACACAGAAGGAAAAAGATGTGCTCAGAGAGACTCACGAGGTGCTTTGGGTAACGTGTCCAACATGAGCACACAATGTTCTGCATCTGTGACAAAAACAACAGGAAAAACCTGCTCCTGCAGGCTTGCCAAACTGGGATTTCAACAAGTGGCAACATATCAGCTGGCGATGAACAGCTCCTGATTCAGGGAATGATGCACTTTCCCAAAAAGAATTCAGGGTTTGGGGTTTTTTTCTTAGTAAATGATAACATGCTGGGTGCCATTCAGGATGGCTCCTGCCCAAAAATTAACCGATAATGAGGGACCCAGAGGAAAGTTCTGGCTAAAGGAGATTTGGAGGTGGTTGCCAGCTGCACTGTCCTGAACAGTGTTAAAATAAGGAAAAACCTGTATGTGAGGCCCTGGAAAGGCAGCTCAGGACCACTCAGAGTGATTTGATGATTTGGGCAAGAGCTTCACCCCATGAATAGGAAGTCTTCAGGGAGAAGGAAAGGAATAGCAGCCCATTAGTGGAGTGAAAGAGGAGACACCGGGGAAAGAGACATTCAGGATGCAGAAGACAAACACAAGCTTCAAGGTATTGCCAGATTGAAACCATCTGCAACAGCTCAGCTGAGACTGCAAAGCAACCTAAGGCTTTGGACCTGCTGAGCGACAAGGAAGGAGAGCTTAGAAATTGCGTTTTGGAAAGCATGGAGAGGACTGCGACATTTCTTGTGGGGGTGAGAAATAAATCAATTCCAGCTACCAGGGCAGACCATAGCCAGGGTACCACCAAATATTCCAGCCACTGCAAGTGAATGGAAGAGTTGTATTTGTGTTGTGGATGAAAAAGTGGTGAGGTTTGGTAGCAAGCCTGATGTAAAGGGAGATACGGGCCAAAGATGCAAAGCCATGCATGGCAGTTGACAATGGTGCTATAACTAAACAAAAAGGCATAGGCAGAAGAGACACTGGGGAGAAAAAAGCAGGAGGCTCAGAGCAGGTAAGGCCATGTGCTAGGGAGACTATCCACAGGGCAGGAGGATCTGCAGCCTCCAACAAGGAGGAGAGCTTAGGCAGTATGAGTAGTATGCCCATGGCGGTGCCTATGATACTTGTGACTCATTAAAGAGCTATTTCTCTGGTTTTAAAGATGTATTTAATTTCTGTCGACTCCATCTCTCCAAACAACATCAATAAAACTTCTAGAAACTTTGCGGCGTTGCGGTTTCGTAGCAGAATTGGAAAAAATACAGTATGATGAGAAGGAAAACTGGCTTTTCTGGTGAAACATTTTTGTCTCCCAAAAACTACACACACGAGGGCCCATCGCAGCACCCCTCCAGTTTCTGGGAATACAGAAAATCCACTAACACACTTATTCAAACACCTCTGAATACATACACACATCTGTTCACCAAAACTGGTTACTCACATAATGTTCACTCCACTTTGATTCTTCCACTACGGTCAGAGGTTACTGTCCCTTTTTTATATTTGTATCTCTAAGCTCCATCAGTGGCAAATACCCAAGCACTTCCAAAGTGTTCTGACAAATCCCTCCATAAGGCACGTAACATCATCCCAATTTTACAGATGGGGAAATTAAAGCAAGAGACAGAGGTTAAGACAGTTAATTGCCTACGGACACTGAGTCAGTAGAAGTGCTGGGAATTGATCCCAGGAACCATGTCTTCCATTCCTCTACTCCACCCACCAGTCAGTACACCCTACCAGATGGTTCTTATCATTGGACATATGGACTAAATATTGCTAAGTTGGTGTAGAAGATTTGCTATTTAATTAAATGTCCTGTCTTCTATCTCCATAGGATGGATAGGGGAAGCTCCAGCCAGAAACTCATCTGGACCCACTCAGGAAATGTCTTCATAAAGCAAATAAAGCCCTAGGCAAGCACAAGAAACGTTCCCAAACCTATCAACCTGCCCTGCAACGCATACCCCAGCAAGGCCAGGAAATATGTTGCCACTCAGGAGCCTCAGAAGCTCATGTTTGTCATGGTCTGGCTTCAAACAGTGTATGCGTGAGCCACCAATTATGCTGGGAACTACTTTGCCATATGAAGGCTCTTCCTCCAGCCTTGACTGGGCACCACCAACGCTGCCCAACTGGATATACCAGCAGTCACAAAAAAGCACATGGCAGAGAGTCATCTACTTTCTTCTGGCATTAGTTGTATCACAGGGCAGCACTAGTGTTGGTAGGACAGAGGGACCAGTTCTGCCTGGCAAACATCAGATGCCTTCTCGCTTTATAGTCACTACCAAGGCCACTTGAAATAGCTCCCTAAAGTGGTTATTCACGACACAGAGGAGGACACCTTCCAGCAGAGAAGTAGCAGGAAGACACCTTCCACATTGCTGAAAGCCAGGTCAGCAATTGCTTTCCCGGCAGGGACCTTACAAACTTACAGCAGCATCTCAGTCCCCATGCACAGACAGACACAGAACGGGTGCACCTACCTCTCCAACAGAGCCCAAACCAATTTCACATCCTTTTCCCCCTTCACACCCTATGCTCTGCACCCAGTGCAACCCAAGAGGAAATCCACGTGTCATCAAGTCCACAAAAAAGGTTTCAACCAAGAACATGCTGAGTACAGCTCCCTCAATGCATGGCTGGAGGAAGCAGGCTCAAAGCTCTTCTGGGCAACCTGTAGATGCAGTTATATACTGATAAGGAAAACACACACGTACTTCTGCCCAGCAGAAGCACATACAGGTGAAAACCACCAGCCAGTATATCTTCATTACTCTCTCAACAAGCAGAAGAGGGCTGGACAACACTCTCTTCAGAAGATTTGGACCAATACTGACAACGTAGGAACAAAGCCACAACACCTTTCCATGTGTGCTATAAGAGCCGGACAATCCTGGAAGGTGCCTCCTGCTAGAGGAAAGCAAGTGCACGTACCTTTCATCCCAAACTTGGACCGCCGGCCATACTTGTTGATCATAATAAAGAGGACGACCAAGAGGACACAAGCAAAAGCTGCCAGCCCAACTGCTATGGAAACCTGAAAGGAAAAAGCCTTAGAGTCAAGACAGAGGAATTTAGGAGTCTAGATTGGAAACACAGCACCTCCTTGCCTGGTTAACCTTTCCATAGGCTCACACCATCTGCTGCAGCCCCATGGATATCTGCTAAAGCAAAGGGCTCTGGCACAGCCTGGAAGCATCACAGGCTGCTTGCAGGATGAGAAGGTCTGGTACCTCCCTATCAGCGATGCTCTTCTGGCACCAGTTCTCCCCAGCCTCTCACTCCATGTATCTGCAGGGAAGGAAGACTTCTGCTCCAATGCCTGGGCTCTCCCTTCGCTGTACCACATCATGAGCCTCCATTTCTGACATCACCACTGTGCCATGACCTCACCACACTAAAGCTACACTAACCTGAGCTGGGTACACACAGCAGCAGTAGAAAATTCTTTAGAAAGAGCAACTCTGCTTCCATCCAAACACCCCTCAGGACAAAGAATGAGGGAAAATAACACACCACAAAAAACAAACAAACAAAAAAAAACCACAACACAACAAAAAAAACACCACACAGAAGAAATTAAGTAGAAATGTTCTGTTTTGTGTTTTGGTTGGTTTTTTTTTCCCCAAAACCCATTTGGTTTTCCTAAAGCCTCTAATGGTTCCCTGTTTATTGTAATTTTTAGTAGTAAACATTTATACTACAACAGTGTCCAAAGTCTTTCATTGGAACCGTAGTTCCACTGTATCAGTGTACAAGCAGAGAAAAGAAAACCTTCCTTGCCCTAAAGGGTTTACAATCCCAGGCTTATTTTAATATTTATGAATATTTATTCCTTCAAGTCTTTACTCGAGATACTTTCATTGCATTGATGTAAACAACAATTTCTTTGGCATTTGTCCAATTGTTCTCCTGTTCTGGGTCTTGCAATGCATTTAGACTTCACTTCCTTTTACAAAACTGTATTCTGCTATAATAGAAAATACCTCATTTAACCAAGAAAAAGTAATTTCATTTTGCAACCCTTTTCCCTGACCTTGATACATTAGCTACAGTATTTTTAAATTTTTTATTTTACCACACTCTATTTTCATCCTCCAGCTTGTTTTCTGTGCTTTATATTTAATAAACAGTGCACCTTACTACTCCAGTCTCACTGTTCAAAGCTTTCATTTCAGTTCTAGGAGATTTTCAGTTGGATGAGAACTGAAACCAAGGTGGATTAAGTTTTGTTCATTCTGTTAACACCTGGTGGGTTTCAAGATGTTAAATCTTTCACAGAATTAAAGCAATTGTGTAACATGATAATTTTTTTTCCCCAATAATTACACACTTTTTTTTTTTTTTTCTTCTTCTACCTAGATTCTGCAGAAGACAGACAATGGCAGATCTGATAAACTGTAGGCTTGCTTTCCTTTTTCGTTTTTGGCATGCCCTACAGAGCAGGAGAAAGGGCAAACTGGCATTGACAAAATTGAACCAATCTAAATCTGAGTCCCTCACAGGGCTAAACTTAACAGCTCAATAATAGTATGAAACACACAATTGTCTGTTTATTTGTTCTCTGGGTGCTACTTTTTTAGAGAGAGGATTTCTGACCCTGCCAGGAGCAACTTCATAGGATGCCTTATTTTCAAAGGGCTCTCTGGTTTCACACTGCAGACCCAATA
This sequence comes from Athene cunicularia, assembly GCF_003259725.1. Taxonomy (NCBI): domain Eukaryota; kingdom Metazoa; phylum Chordata; class Aves; order Strigiformes; family Strigidae; genus Athene; species Athene cunicularia. The sequence continues at coordinate 15,754,276 of NW_020799112.1, forward strand.
GGATCAGATGGTTTGAGTCAGTATTTTACTTGCCTGACACAAGTGACAAAATCCTTTTGATTGTTGTCTTGAGTCATAAAAGAAGAGATTTTCCTTGCAAACATCTCAAAACAGCACAGGAATGTAAATATAGAGTCATCAACAACAAGAAATGCATGCAAACCAGTTCTGTAGAGAAAAGGACAGGACTCACCCCAAAAGTGTCCTCCTCCGGTTTGTGGGTCACAGTGATCGGTGGGGTGGGACTCACTTCATAATCACCGACTGAAACCAAAACACCAAAGATAGAAGATTCAGCGTGGCTCTCATGGGACTGCCAAGGCACCAGCACATCCCCAATGGCAATGTCTGACCTAACAAGATCCAGTTCACCCCTAACAGAGGATGCAACTTTCTATTTCAGAAGGCATCAGAGTCAACCATCCGAGTTTCCTGTGGACATCAGCAGAGAAAACACAGACAAGGACAATGCTGATGTCAAACCAAACTTACAAATGCGAAACAATTGGGTGCCTGGTGTCTTAGGGTGGGGTGGCCTCCACTGCTGAGCCATCTCCTAGAGTTCTCAGAAATCTAACAGGCTAAGTAGGGTTAAAACATAAGACTGACTCCAGCAGAAGTTGATCCAAATAAACAGTTACTGAGGTGGTTTTTGGAGGAGAAAACAAAACAAAAGAAATAAAGAATCTGCTGAGGAAACACTATAGAAGTTGAGTGCTCCTCCTCATCCCAGCCCACACTAGAAAGCATGTTATAATTGGGCCAAGACCCCTTCCACTACACCACAACCAAACATCATTTCCACTATAGGACCTTCTTCAGGATGTCATTGGAGGGAAATGTGCATCTCCTGGGCTCTAAAGATTATCCAGCTGATCAAAAGTTCCCCAGCCATCTTGTTCATGCATGAGGAAGCCAGGACCTTGTGCAATCTGCCAACCTGCTTTTGGCTTCCTGATTTTTTTCCTCCAGGAGCATGTCAGTCACAGAGGGGGAGGGGGAACCACAAAAACAAAACACCCACAGTATGCAAAGGGCAAGGAGACACTTACTTGAGACAAAGTTGTCTGTACTCTCTGTGGAAAGGACAAAGAGAGAAGCAACACCATTAGCAGTACAGTAAAAGGAGAGTGGTGTCATTCCCAGCCCACCTCAGACATACTCCACCACCCCGAAGAGCCCAGGAAACCAACTTTTCATATTTTGTCCCGTTGGGCAACTATAACTGGAAATTGCAGCACGTGTGCTAGCAGGACATGCTGGAGATCAGGATGAAGAGCACAGGGATAACTGTGCAGTGCACTTGGGCTGAAACAGGAGGGGAAGGATGCTACTCTAAGGCCAAAATGGAGAACAATTAGCAGCATGCTACCCAAACTTTTGAATGGTCGTTAAACAACCCTGCTTTCAAGCAGGCGAGCAAAACTCGACAGACAAATGGGGCTCGGCAGGATGGAGGCAGAGGGGTGAGAAATAGATTTTGCCTTGCATGGCAGTGTTAACCCAAGGACAAATTCCTACAAGGATGAGGACCACCTCCCACCAGGGAGGAGAGCAAAGCCTGGGGCAGGGGTTTAGAGGAGACCTTCCTCTGACCTCCTCTTCACGAGCCACTCATAAAAGTGAATAACATCTGAACTGGACATGGAGGCCGTGGCTGTCCTAGAGCTGCCTCTTGCTTGAGACAGCCACACCAGTCCCTGCTGTCAGCCTCTTGACTGTGCCAGTCTATTCAGTAAAGCTCCTTCAGCTCCAAAGGCAGCCAAGGCCCCAGACGATGAGGTCTAAAGCTCTCAGTGACACTCAGTTTACATAGCATGAGAATAACGTCAGCTTTCAATTCACTCGCCCATGTAAGAAATTGAGCCCGATATTAACTGGAGTTTACACAGCTTTGCTGGCAGAGGGCTCCTGGAAGGATGCTGAAACATTCATACTGAAGTATGGGTGAGGTTTGGAAGGGAAGCGTAAAACAACCCCCGGGTGACAAACATAGCTTTCCAAACCAGGGGAAAAAAACCTGAAAAAATATTTTTGTTTTAAGTCAAGCAGAAGAGTAACTTTCCTTGGCTTTTTCTAGCAAGAGGG
>NW_020799112.1:15756413-15824283 GCF_003259725.1 Athene cunicularia
GGAAGGAAGAAATATTTCATTTGGAGACTTTTTTTTCCCCCCTATTAAAGCAGACATAGTCTAGTCATAAAACTCTTGCTGCTTCTACATTTCCCCCTTTCCATTTTTCTCTGCTGGACTAAGCAAATTCAACAGAAACCCACAAAAAGTTTTTCCCTCTAAACCCTACTTTTCAAAGTATAAAACATAGCCAAGAAATTTCAGCCAACTTGAGTTCTGTGAGACATTCTCAAAGAACCGAACACTCATCATGGGGGAGGACAGTACATAGGTACATAAACCTTTGTAGATTAAATAAGGAGACGGTAGCCTATGGTAGAGATGCCAGCGAAAACCTGCAATGAAATTTTTATCAAGATACAACACAAATCTGTCCTGGGAGACACTTCCCTGGCTCCTAGAGCCACAACATCACAGAGAAGCAGAATATGACACAGGACGTATCTCCCAGTTCCCACCCAGCTTCTAACTCCACCTTTCTCCTCTCAACACAGTACCAACAAGAAGTTGCAGATCAGGGGTTTCTAAAAAAAACAAATCACCATCACAGGTCCTTTTCTATGCTGGTAGGAAATTTTCCAGGCACTACTCTTCCATTAATTAATTAAAACAAATAATCTCATCCTGGGTAGTGACAGCAAAACCCTTGCACATGTGAATAGCTCTAGGCAATAAGCTCGTTGAATGAACCACACTGGGGAACCTTCAGTTTGTGGCATTTTCTGAAAGAATCTATCTTCAAATTATTGGGAAATTATAAAAGTCAGCTGCACTGAGTGTTAATGACAGCTGTAGCAGTGGACGGAGCGCCGAACTTCAAGGAAGGTAAATTACATCCTGCATTGGGCTGACAGGGTCTGCCAGGGTGAGGAACAGCTTGGGACTTTGGATCAGGAGAAATAAAAGAAACGGGTCAATTCCTGCTGAGAGATGATTCAGGCTCAGCAATTACTCCACACCAACAACACACACAAGGCGTGGGTGAAGATGCACTCACAAGGGCAATATTTTACATATATTTTTCACAATCCCATTCTCCCAGAGCGCCTGACACAGGAGGTTCTTCCAAACATCGATGTGCGTTCCCACGTTACAGCTCAGATCCATTTCCAAAATCAGTCCTCCAGAACAGCAGATCTGCCCCCTTTTCTGGAGGTCCAGCACCTACTTCAGAGCTGTCCCTATTTCACAGATGGGGAAATTGAGTCACAAAGATGGGACCTGACAGAGCTAAGACTGCAAACCCGTGCACCTCTCCTCACCCACCTACATTTGATAAGCTGCTCTTCTGCCCTGACAGAAGGAAACATAAATAGGTCAGATAGTCAAACAGGGCATCATCCTTGAAGACAGAATACAAATTTTCCACTCCCATCCATATCAGCTCATTTGTTCAATTGTCAGATCTTCAAGGCAGAGATTTGGGTTTGCATTTACGATATTTGACCTGCGGGAAAACTCTGTGTACATATATGGTGTGATATAAATAATAAATGAGAGTACCGTTGGAATTTTTCTATATTTAGCAAACGCCCTATTTTGCTGGATTTTCTTGGGCTGCAGGGGCCAATTTAGAGCTGCCACTTTCTCATGGCATCATTCCTGAAGGCAGCAGAATGCACAGATCTTAACCCTATGATGGCCAGCATGGTGTTGCAAAGCCAGAGAGCAGACCAAGACCCTCCGTGCTCCTGTAGAGCAGACAGGTCACCACAAAAGTCTCTAATGCACTCCCCAGAGCGGGATCTTCACATCCTCAAATGCTTTTTATTGCAGATAAGACCTGAATCTCTAAGGAGTACAACAGCAAACTCCAAACAATCAGTTAAGAAATCCCAGCAATCTGATGCAAAGCGACTAATTGAGCTGTTGCATCTTTTGTAGACCTGCCATTCTGGAATTGCACAGGTCATAGTCAGAAAGAAAACAATCCTGACACCGCTGCATCCAGCCTTAATCATTTCACAAATGCAAGCTAGAAGAAAAAAAAGAAGGAAAAGCTGCATCACTTCGAAAGGCTTTCCTTTCTTTAGCTTATAACTAGCAATCCCATTGAAGAATACTTTCTCTCAGATCAGTTGGACAACCTCTTTGGGGCACCCCAAAGGAAATCCAAAATAATTGATCAAACTTACATCCTATTCCCACTGAAATCCCTAAAGATCTTAAAAAAACCCCCAGCACTGTAGAACATGTTACACAACAGAAATATCTAAACCAATTAGAGTATCTCTCTGCATTAAAGAGTTGTTATGACACCAAAACACAAGAGTAGGAGAATCAGACCGGTCAGAAGAGGCCTCCAGAGGTCACCTCCTCTTCCAGCCTGCTGCTCAAAGACCAACTCGGGTTGTCAAAGCCTTGTCTGGTGGAACGATTATTGCTGGGATCACAGTAAAACCTTTGGATTGCAAGCAACCCTAATGAGATAAACTGAATATCCTACCTGGAAAGGGCTTTTCAAGGAAGTGTCCTTTGATGGTTTGGTTGGCTGAGCCCAGCTGGTTGGTGGCCACAATCGTGTAGTTGCCATTGTTGTAGTGAGTGGGTTTGTTGAAGAGCAGGCAACCCTCAGACACTTCCCCTTGTTGGTAAAACTCCATGTGGATGATCTCTGTCTCCCGAAGGACCTGGCCGTTGTGCAGCCAGTGAAGGGTGGGAGCTGGGTTCCCATGCACTGCAAATGCAATGCAGTGCTCCAGGTGTAGCACTGGCTCCTCCAGAGTTAGGATGCGAGGGGGATCTAGCAGAGAGAAACATGGCAAGCTCACAGCACACCTCCACCCACATCACATCTCTGTGCACCATGGAAATTAAGATTATTCAAAATGCAACCTCCAAAATCCCTTGTTCCTTCTACTTTTTCCATGGATGCTTGCACAGAAGCAGTCACAAGAACCACTCCATGCTCCCCAGAAGGAGGATCTGAACCACAGCCAGCTCTCTACAGCTTCTGAACTGGGGTACAGCTTAATGGCAGGGATGGTCCTTTCACCAGCCCAGAAAAAATTAAGCTTGGAGTTGCCAGTCCACACACCTCCTGATGCTCTCCTCCCAGGGGATCACAGGGAGGCCACCTGTTCCCGTTAAGGAGGACACCGTGACGCAGCACCGTTACATTACACATGTGCAAGGTGCCCATGGGAGCTTTCCAGTCGCACTGAGAAATTCTGGATTGCGTAGCTGGGGAAGCAAACATCCCTCAGCGACCACCTGTCCCTGGGGGTTCTGACTGCCTGAATATCCCAAAGGATTTCTCGCCCGCCAAGCACCCTCTAGGGGTGGTTTAATTAAAGGGAGTGGGAGAAGGGAAAGAAAAGCAAAGACTCTGCCTGAAATTTATTGCATATGTATTGTCTTCCCCCAGGACACCCCAAGAATTCAAATGTTGCTCTGCTGTTGCTTCTGAAATCCCGTTTACAACGCCTACATGTAAGGTCCCAAATCCCAAGGCTGGCAAGGTCTGAACTAGAAGAACAGAGTTTTGTGCAGAGGCAAAAGGACACAAAAAGATACAGGTCTTCCCTAAAACTCTCCTTTTCCTGGTACCATCCAGCTGCAAAGACAATCCATGGAGCATCCACAACGAACAAAAACAACACACCAACTTTGACCCACCTTTTGGAAAAAAGACAGTGAATATTTCAGGCAGTGAAAGTGGTAGAAGAGAAAAAGGTGCCGAGCCGGTTGGAGCTGAGCAAAATTCTCCCACCAGCACCCAGCTACCCTGACCCACACAGCCGTGTCCCAGCCACCTCCTTTCACTCGCAAGCCTAGATTTGCATGTGGCTTGTTCACATCTTCCTGGCAAGGAGGATTCAAAACAGGCAGCCACCTACACACACAAACCCAGATCTTTTCAGTGTGAAATTGCAGCCTGAGTGATGAGTCTGGGCAACAAAAGCAGGGGTAGCAGAAACTGTCAGCAGCTTCAAGGATTACATGGGTGAAAATAGGCATTGGCATCGTGCTGCTTAAGGTGTGGAGGAAAACATGCCAAAACGCAGTGCAGAAAACACCTGCCTGCTGACCAATCACCTCTGAGCTGATCTGAACTTTAACTACCTCTATTTTTCAATCCATCAATAGTACTTACTGGGAAGAAGATGAAAGTAGTAAGGCATCTGCTTTCCTTTTTCCTATCCCTTGTGACTGCCTTATTTATAGGACCCAGTGGCTCCAACATGTCACTGGACATACAACACACATGGGTTCACCAAGACTAGCCAGAATCCCATGTGGGTCTCCACTCTACCTGGCTGGGGGTGGAGGACAGATTTTCAAACTACAGAGTAAGGGCAAATATTACAGACACAGCAACATATAGTAAATCTCAGCTGCTTGAGAGTACAAAGCTGTGTAAACTTCCCCTTAAGGTCAGGTTTGTGTTAAATTATATTAGAAAGCACAAAGAAAGTTTAGCTACTTGCAGGTAAAAGGGAACAGTTGAAATTTGACATGTGCGTGTTTACACAGCATTTGCAGTTTAACTTTGTGGGAACAGATCTGAAAGGAAGCATCAGCATCCCTGAAATCAGAGGCATAGCAAGAGGCACTTGGCTTTAACAATGGTGACATTTAACCTCCCACATAGCATCAGGGCAAGCAACTCTGTGTTTGTAAACAGAATTTTAGTCCCCCTACAGCTTTTCCTTATTCTGCTGGATCTTCCAAGAGATGGGTGGAGAGATGTCCACCACCAGTGTGGCACTGCTGTTTCTCTCCTGCTCTAGCACTCATTTCTGCATTAATGAAAGCAGCAGGAAAGCAAAAATACTGACACTTAAGAGACCTGTGCAAGGATCAGCCTCCTTCTCATTGTGCTCAGCTCCTAATCCTCATCTACAAAACCAGTATGTCACAGGTAGCAAGTGGCCATGCACTCAAACAATTCCCAGGACAGCCCTCCAGCCTCTATATGGTTAAGGTCTCTGCACTGCTACTTACAGTAGACAGTGAGCAGCACACTGGCATTGCTCATCCCCACCACGTTCTCAGCAATGCAGGTAAGCAGGAACCCGTTGTCCTCACTGGTAACATTCACCAAGGTCAGATTGATGGCATGAACATTGGTCCAGTTGAGGTTGGTCTAAAAATCCCAGAGAGAAATACAGACAAAAATCAGTGGCTCCTCTCCTCCCCACTGGTGCCCCAAGAAGATGAGGATCACAGTTTCCACGTAAGATGTGAGGTGGTCTCCAAAATCCAAGGACAACTTGGATCTGGGTGAAGGGAGGTGTTTCCTCACCTGATTAAATACATTTAAAGCATTTTATAAGAGGAACTACTAGGAGGGGGAGAGCCACAGCATTGTAGCACTGATAAACATGGCTTGCCTCTAGAAAAGCTTTCAGACATCTCTGTAAACAAGTCGTTTCATTAGAGGAGACACGAGCTGATTCAATTAGGGAGCACTGAGATATGGAGCTATCTCATGTTCACTTTCCAGCCATACCAAGGGAAGGTTTCGCTGCCTTCAGGTAGTTCCCCAGTTCTCGTGGGGATAGGATGAGGCCTTGATATTTCTTTGGATACAACAATTTCACGTTTCTCATAGCGGTCTCTACCATCTATCTGACCCTCCGCCCTGCGTGCTCAGACCTGGGGAACCCATGGCAGCTGCCTTGCCCCTGCCACATCAGGTGCGGGCAGCACTGAGGTCCTGTGGCCCCTACCTGGTGCGTGTTGATGGAGTGGAGATCGGCCACCGTCCAGTCGACATCGGGCAGCGGCGAGCCTGAGCCGTTGCAAGTGATGACAGCGTTCTCCCCTTCCCTCACCGTCAGGTTCACATGGCTCACACTGATCTCAGGGAGGTCTAGGAGAGCCAGACACCAAGGCGCTCAGTTGTGGAGCACAGTTTACTGCAGCCAGCCACAGGACATGCATGTGGACTCAGATCCCACCAAGCTGTTTCCCAAATCAGCCTCCAGCACCTTGGAATAAGTATGAGGCAACAGCATGGCCTTGTTCTACCCAGTGAAGGAGACATCTTGGAGATAAAGGAAAATGTAAACACTGGAGATGTGCCAGCTGAACAGACCCTCCCATTACAATCGAATCCAAAATTTGGTGTCCAGGTCTGGCTGCCCTTCCCTTCACACAACCCCCATACCCATCCCTTCCATTCCCACAGAAGCTGCTATTGAGGGCAGACACCTGGGATGGGTAAAGCTGCATGTGCTGGGAGAGGATCCAAAGTGTTCCCACCTCCAGGGACAAGGCGCAGAGCACCCAGCACTCTAGGTGAGGAAACCGTCCCTCTCATTTATAACAATCAAGAGAAAATAACCAAGGATGTGTCCTCATATTAACTGCAGCTCTCCTAATAAAAGGTGCCCTTGTTGTTCCTTGGTAATGGCAGACTCGCTGATTTATGGTGGCTCTGATTTACGCCTCTTCCTTACTTGCCACAACAGGCACCAGATATCCTCACAACATGAAACAAGACAGCACTGCTTGTGAGAAGAAGGGAAAACAGCCACCTTGCATAGGGGAGGCTTTCTGGGCTGTTCAGAGAGGTAAATTGGGTAGGGAGAGCAGGGGTCAACTGACCAGTGTCTCCTCCCATCATGAGGCAGCAGAATCCATCACACCAACCCAAAGGCACGGATGGGGATACACATAATTTCATTGCCATCAGGGAGTGACACCAGGAAGGAAGCAACATTGTACTGATTTGGGGGGATGCCAGAAGAAAGGAGGCAGCAGTCAAGGCCTGGCAAAGATGAATAGGTGGTAGGAATCAGTGGAGAGGGAGACAGAAAGGACACATACAGTCTCTCCAGGTCGAGCTGGCATCAAACGTGGCCACACCAAGCCACGATAGCCCTCAGCACTAAAGGACAAAGACAAATGGGGTGTTGTTACAACATCCCTTGAGTCGTCTCAGTGCTTGAACAGAAAAACTCCCCTCTAGAGGAAAGCAGATTAGCATGGATTCCTGCCCTGCCAGGAGACTGCGAGGTCAGAGAAGGTGCTCACCCTGCACACCAGCACGTTCCCAAATCAGCACCCTGCTGTTTGCTAGAGTCTAACACCACCATTGATGGAGTCACCTCTCCTCCTGTCCCTGATCCCTAAGGAATTTCCCCCCCGCCCCTCTCTAATCCTTGCTGATTATTTTTCCCATGTGGGAAGGAAATTACAGCACACTCAAATCTTTTTAGTTCATCCACATGCAGGCATACTTTGGCCAATTTCCAGAGCTTAGTAAAGGGACACTGTGAACTTGAAAAAAAAAAAAAAAAAGTCATGCAAATTCAAATGTGCATGCAGTTTGTCTACTACTGCTACAGAAACAAACCCAGCTTCCTAGAACAGAAGACAATCATCAGAAAAAGAAAACCTCTGGTTTTTCTCCTTTTATCAGCCTGCGAGTTTGACAGCTGCTTGCATATAGACAGTTTAATTGTTCTGCTGAAGGTACACCTCCTTCCCTTTACTCTGCAAGGGATGCTTTCCAGTAATGGCAATTGCAGAGCAAAAACTGACACTGAACAGGCAGCCGATATGTGAACAAGGTGAAGGAAAAAGGGATAACTATTGAACATGCCTCGGATTGCTCCTGAGGCCACTGGGTTCTTTTAGCAAGAAACAGAGATATAAAGTCATTCCTGACTCTTCCCTGCAGATATGAGCCTTCAGTTGAAATAAAAAATAAAAAAAAAATAAAAATTAATAGAGATGTGTATTTCCTGAGAGTAATTATGAAAGATACGGTGGCAGTGTCTTTTAACAATACGCTGTTTCTAGGATTTGTTAGACAAAGAGCAACATGAAAAATATCCCTTTTCAAGACATCACACAGACTCATCACAGATGCTTTGTCAAGCAACAACACTACGATGAAAGAAATGCCCCCAATCACCCAATGCCTTCACACATACAGAAACAGCACCCTCCTGGCCTCCCTTGTGCCGGCCCTGGGAGTCCTTACCGCACTGGGTGATGTTCATCTCCTGCAAAGGGATTATGGCTGCATCCATGTTCATGCAGTAGAGCTCCTGGTACTGCAGGTTCGCCTCACCCTTCTCCTGCCAGAGCTGGATCCAGCGGATGTCGCAGCTGCAGTTAAAAAGGTTCCTCTCTAGTCTCCTACAAGCAGAGAGAGCATGAGAAAGGATGGTGGAGTGGGGAATGATGAGCAGGGCCGTCGTCTGGCTCTGGGCTCCCCAAGGACAACAGCCACCATGCAGGTGCAAGGGGCCCTTTAGAGCTAAGGGAGAATCTCCTCCGTGTTATTTCCCTGGGGTCTTCTGACACTCATTATTCATGTCTCTTCCGCCTCCAGAGAAACAGAGGTTACACATCCATGCCTTCACACACGCTGACAAGGTTTTACATCTCCCAGGGCAACATGTGGATACACGCAACATCTTTCACTGCAAGATCTGCACATCTGCAGCTCAGTCCCACAGCCATCCAGACACCCAGAACATTCATCCCTCAGCAAAGGAGCAGGCAGCTCCCCGCTACCCTGAAAATATTGATTCACATCTTCAAATCCCACTTCAGTGAGGGTCCGAGACCCTGCTCGGCAAAGCCCACCTCCAGCCCCCACAAGTATTCAGTGAAAATGGCAGCTCTTCTCCCGAGTACCTTGTATGAACACAGCCTCCTGGTGACCCAGGACACAAGCTAATGTGCAGGGTGTCATGCATTTTAATCAAATCAAACAGCACTGCACTGAGACCCTGCTGACCTGGCCAGGAGAAATGGAAAAACACACTGCCTCTAATGTACTTCATTTAAAACACACTTACACATAGTTTATATACCAGGAATGTTTATTATAATTGATTTTCCAACTTATTAACCATTTAATTTACATTTTTAAAGCACTACAGTTCTCTTTAGAGATGCAAGGAGAGCAAGTCCCAGCAGGAAGGAGAGCCCAGCCAGGACAAGCTGAGTTACCAGTGTGGGTTGCAACAAAAATATCTCCACGCATAACTGTGAAGCAAAAGAAAATAGGGAGCAGAGGAGTCAGCACTGCAAAAGGTGAGCTCAGTCACCCCAAAGCAGAAGGGCATCTCCAAAGGTCAAGCCATTGCTTCAGTTGATATCTAGATCCCCCTGTCATACAGAGGGAAGCTGTTTTTCTGGTGTTCCACGTGTTACTACAAAATTCATGCTTGCTTTTACAAAATTAATTCCACCAACTAGCAGGATTTGGAAACAACCTTTCAAACACATGTGCAGCTGCTGTTTTGTCAATACGGTACTACAAAAGGAGGAGGAGGAGAAGGGATCTTCTGGGAGCACCCAGGGGTGTTAAACCTGAACCCTAATGATGCCACTTTGAATTTTCTCATAGAACAAAAAAGATGCCATCTGACCTTTTTTTTTTTTTTTCTAGAACAAGCATTGAGTTAAACTTCACTCTATGGCATTTCCTAGTTCATTCATTTCCCATCAAAAGCACGTAAACCTTTGCAACACAGGTGCAGGCTCAGACAAGCGAATCAAAGGCCAAAGCACTAGGATTTAACAGGCCAGAGCACATCAGAGCAGTGATTTGGTGGGATTCGAATGACAAGACATTCCCTTCTTGCTACAAACAGGTACTGCCAGTGACTCATGCAGGCTTTGCATCTTCTTCAGCATGACCATGAATCCACATTCTCCTCAAGATTCTCTCAAGGTCACTGCTACCAGCAGGACATGGGATGGCACATGGGTAAGAGCCACGGACTCAGCTAACAGCAGATCAGGAAACTGGAGTTGTACCCTGGGACATGGCAGGGAGCCGGTGGAGCTTAGAAGCAACGGGGGAGAAATTCTGCTCTGCTGCAAATATCCTCACGAAATGAGGCTGCCGGGGAGAGCTGCTGTCCTAGCACTTGAGGGCAGCTCTGTAAGTAACAGACAGCAGCCTTCCCGGCCCATTGCTAATTCATGACAGGCCATGAATAATATAGGAGCAGTGGGCTTCAGGGCAGAACTAACCCACGACCTGCCCCAACATCAGTGATGTAACTTGCTCTAATCGAGACCCCCACAGGGGCTTTTGCACAAATTAACTCCCATCACTGGTTGGATGTGCCGAGTGCCACTGCCAGCTGGCATGGCCCCGCGGGTACGAGCACAGATGTGTAGACCCATTTTCACTAACACGCATTGCAAAAGCACTCTTGACACGTGGGAGATGCCCTTCCTCCTTGCTTGGTGCCTGCCCTGCCACACAAGCCAGCTCTCCAGAGGTGCAGGGAATCTCCAGGGATTTCTACCTCACACTGTCCCACACCTGTCCCAAAACTTGGACGTCCATTTCTCTCCTCAGACCCCCATCCCTTGCAGGAGCTGCAGTTCCTTCCAACTCTTCCTCCCACGACTTCTGTAACGCATCTTCGCTACCAACAACCCTCTGCTTGCTGAGATAAATGCAGATAAATTCTCTGCAAAGAGAAGCACCTTGAGGACCACAATGGCACCTTACGGCCAAAACCCACTGTTGGGCCAGAATACATCACCACGTGCTGTGGAGACATCTCCCATCACAGCAGGAAGGACAAAAACTGGTGCTGAAAGGCAGGGCAGGGCAGCCAAGAGGTCTTCATTGCTGTTGTATGCCTAATGGGTGCAGTGGCACAGCAGTGAGAGTTAAGACAAGGGGCTCCCTTCTCGTGAGATGTATGCAGCACAGCTTATTCACGGAGAGGACAAGTAAACCCAAAGGGCATTTTTCATATGGAACCTTAGCCTGGAAATGTTGCTAACACATCACTTGGTTGCAGGCACTCAGGAGCTGTGCATACTCCCACACCTTCTGAAGGCCTTGTTAAAACTGAAAACGCCTGTGAGAAATCACAAGTATCACAACCGCAATCGAGTTGAGCTCTCTGCACAAGCAAAGCTGCTCTCTCCACTGAGGCGCTGGCCCAAAAAGGGACCAGACCTGTACACAAGCCAGAGCCATCCACCAGCCCCAGGCAGAACAGAGGCTTGCAGCAGAGCGTGCTCCAGGCACAGCCCCTTCACGAAGCAGGCACACTGCAGGGCTTGTGTCTGGGACAAGAGGAAAGCTGGGACAAACATGATCTGCACTGTCATTCAAGGGGATGATGATAGAGCTGAAGACCTAGAGCCACACCAAGTCAACTCTTCAGAGACAGTGATGCTGCAGCCCAGCTTTGCTCCCCACAGAAACCTGTACCTGCTGCCTCCCAAAACTGCCTGGACATCCCACACCAGGGATGAGACCAGTGCAGGACAGGGATGCCATCAGCATCACGGTATGTACTGGGACAGTCAGGACTTCACACACACACAGAGCAGGGTTTTTATTTTTTCCAGGCTAGGCAGCTAAATGAGACACGCTCTGTCCCACACCTCCCCACTCATCAACTAAAAGCTGTCTGCAGCTAAAGCCTCTCAGAGGGCAGTGGAGATCCTTGCCACAATTCTCCTGTCTGTTTTGATTCACATAAAACTACTGCCAAGGTTTCATACACTTGCAATTAAAACACTCTCCTATCTCAGGATTGAGACCACTTCCCTAAGCTTGAGAACCAAAGAGCACCCAGCAGAGACAGAACAAAATCTATTTTTGTTTTTCATTTCTATTTATTTCCCAGAACAAGAGCTTCTCTTGGCGGTCCAGCCAGAACTGTTATTTCCAAACCCCTGCCAGAAGGGGATGGGATAGAAAGGGAATAACTCAGACAGGGAGCGACGCATGGCGTCTGACGGCTGGATTAGCTAATGCAGAGAGCAAGCAAGTACCCACTGTCTAGCTACAACTCTATTAGTGTGACTGTTGGCAGCAATAAGTTTTTAAGCTAGAGGCGCAGACAGTCTTAAGGTGGACTCATAACATTAACGGAGATGCTGCTGTGCCCCATCCCCACCAGTCTCTTGCTATAGCACTGCAGAAATCTACTGCAGGGCAAGCTGGCAGGGACTGCTGGTATTAGAACTGCTGATGGGCTGGGCAGAGTGGCAAGGACTACAAGGTTTTATACAATCAAAGATGTAATTGCATCCAGAGTCTTAGGTCTTTCTGGGAAGGAATTTCTTGAAGTGTCAGCCCTAAGCTCTCTGAGGACATGACAAAGGAAGCCAAGGACATGACAGAGGAAACCAGCTGTGACTTCTGGATAAGAAAGGCTCCAAGTCCAATGTTTATGAGCTGTTGCATGTGTCAGATGCTTCGCTGTGCACACTCAGCTTCAGTCTTAGGAGAGGTGTGCACACATTAGCTCGAGTCCTGCTGGTCAAGGTCAGCCTGTGCTGTGGGAGTTAGGGTTGGAGTTACTGGAAACCATTCCAAGCCTTGCTTCTGGCCAGGAGGAGAAAAAGATAATATTCTTTGGAAGTGTGCCTCATTTTTGCCATCCTTTCTTCAGTGAGTCAGCAGGGGAAAAGCTCAGCTCTGTTGAACAAGAAAAGAAACTCTGCTTTAAAGCAATACCATCTCCCTGAGCTTGAGATGCCTTGAGTGCAGCCAAGCAGCTGTTTCAAGCCCTAAATTCCCATCCACCTGCCTACCCTCAAAACGTGGCATGATCTTGACATCAGTCTTCTGCTCTTTCCTCCTCCGTGTTCACCGTGAGTGGCTTTGCCAGGTCTCATGTTCCCTGGCAATCTCCATGTCGCATCAGCTGTAGATCCTCTCCTCCACTCTTCTGGAAACAATCCTCCCATCACTTCCCTTCCTGCATGCTCCACTGCTCCAAGCTGCCTTGCTGCACATCACAAGTTTGCCTTTGATTACTATCCTCCCTCTATATCCATGATTGCCTGGTAGCACTGGGGCACTGGTACTCAATAGCGTGCCTCTGGTGAACCACTTCACACCAGTGCCTGCTTGTCCCACCAACCCTCCCCACAGACCCAACTCTCTTGAGCAGAGCAGACTCTGCCAGCATCTATCTGTCCCTGGGGACTTCTGGCCTCTCCACGGCTGTGCACAAGTGTTGCTGCTCAGCCTGCCTTCCTCAGGCTTGTTGCTTCTGCATTGGTCTCTGCTGCTCATCGCCTTTTTCCTTTCCAGAGAGTTTTGGCTCAACTTCAAATCCTTGGCTGATGTCAGTCTGTAACTCCCTTTCTAGCTTTCACCAGTGCTTCACACTCACTTTATGTGGGCCACGTATTCTGTCTTCTTCCCAGATTCTGGAAGCCTCCTTGGAGCTCAGTGTGCCAAAAAACTGTCTTCTACTCACCCATCCTCTGCATTTCTAAAAAAAAATACAATATTTCCCACTTTTGCGCATCCATTACTAATTTCTCCCCGCCTTGGGGATTTGTTTTTCCTCATCAACAGGTCCCATCCTTCTAACACTCAGGATCATGACCACTCCACAGTAGATAACATATGTCTTTACCTTATTTCCCAGCATCTTTATGCAAACAATTACTCAAAGCCCATAGCTTAAGCTACATTTCCATGCTGTCTTCTCTCAAAGAAATCTGAAGTTCAGCAGAACAGTTTCATGGTCCCAGGGAGGACACTGCAGGTACATCCCCCTGTCCCATTAATACCGACATCCCTATGGATATCAGCTAAATTATCCCTATCCTGTCATGCTTTTGGGGAACAGCATCATCATGTGATTCTGATACTGACCATCCTACCTGTGCACACACGGATGAAGGGTCGTTAGTGACCAGAAGTCCGGAGGGGAACACTTGCCAGGAAGCACCAGTGACAAAGCAATTCTTCAGAAAAAATAAACTTGATCAGGCTCTTACTCCAGCCTAGCCAACAGCAAGCCAGAACTTTCAGGCACGCACATTTGTAGGTCTAAACTGATCACTGGAGTTGATGCCAGGAGGTGGTTTGCTAAGACCCCTTGTGCAGCACAGTGGCAGGAGAGGCCTGGCCAAGTCTCGAACCCCAGGTGATGCCAAGCCTCCCCACAAGACACCGTAGACACCACACATCACGTCAGTGCTGCTTTCCCACCCCATCACCTCTTCCCACCAACCAGCCCTGCAATCTCCCATATTTCTACCTACATTACTTCTTTCATCAGTCAGTGCTTGTTATCTCTGAGCACAACTCCAACTGCTGCCAAACAATTCATCTTCCTCCTGTTTGCCAGGCTGCAGAGCGCTGGCCCCAAGTGACTCTGCTGACACCAACCAAAGCCACCCCAAGCACACCAGCTTCCCTGCCAGGATCACCATGGCAGGACAACACAGATTTATTCTTCATCAGATAGGGACAAGTACATTTTGCTGCCCAAACAGCAGCATCTTAATTCCCTTTGTGCTTGGTACTGGTCTTTTGAGCCTGATTTGGGCTGGCAGACCTGGGACATGCCTGAAGAAACAAAATATGACCAAATGAAACAAAGTCACATAAAAGTGAGCCCCATTTGAAGTATTCCCATTAATCTGCAGGCTCACCGTTACCCCAGGCCCTGCCAGTGCCTCTAGCTCATGACTGCAGACCCATTTGCTCCTCCACTCTTGGGTCTCTCTTGGGTAACAACCATCAATCTGAGTTTTGCCAGACGGTGCAATGACAATAAGTAAAGGTCTAAGAATACAAATGACTCATGCTATTAAACTTGAAACCTGAGCCAGGCTTGAAAAATATTTAGAGCTGTAATCAGTGAGGAGACAAATTCCAAATTCAGCATTTTAACTCTGCAAGCCAGATTTCCCATCAGAAGGGCGTTTCTCTATTTTCTAATATCACTATTAGTATTTTTCATTTAACAATTTGACAGAAATAAAATACACTGCAGTAACACCGGTGATAACACACTTACTCCCACTTGAAAGACTGTCTTTATTCTTTCATAAGTCACTTCTAGCTTACAGCTCTATTGATCATCGGTGAGGATGAATGGAGCTTCCCAGGATCCTCTGGGACAAATCCTACATATATATATTTTTTTATACCCACCAAACAACTATTTCTAAAATTCAACAAAACAGGTCATCAGGGCAACGCTCCATTGATTTCGTGTCCACTTATTCTTCAAGCACAGCACTGAGCGCTCTATCAATAATTCAGCAGGCTGAAGGCCACCAGTGCCCCAGGAGAGACACTATCTCATCTCCCACATAGGAGCTGGGAGGTGCCTGGATTGCTAGAAAGGAAGGGAGTCATTCACCTAAAAAGCAGAGGTGTCTTCTAAAGCATGTCAATCAGCTACAGAAAAACAGTTAGCCCCACCATGCAATAGATGAGGATCAAGTATTTGAAAAGATTTTCTCAAAATCTGGCCTAGTAAGTATTTCTAATGTGTTCCCAGAGTTAGCCAACCATTTACTACCCCAAGCATGACTTGTTCATCATCCCAACATTAATTAGCCAGCTGCTGTGAAGTTAAAAGAGAAGCAGTTCTGCTCTGGTGCTCCCGTACCCAGGAAACCCTCACAACGATGGTGCTGCCCACTGGAGTTTTAGGTAATTATTCACAGGCTTCAAAATAGCTCTATTTGGAAATAATTTCTCCTCTCAGCCTCCCCTCTTCTCCCAGAAAATACCTCCAGGGTGGGACTTACAGTTCAAAGAGCCGCAGGGTCTGGAAGAGTTGCCATGACAGAGTGGTGAGCCGGTTCCCAGAGAGGTCTCTGAAAATTAACAAGAGAAAAAAAAAAAAAAAGAAGTCACAGTAAATAATTCCTCCTGCACGTGGCCCTACCACCTCTGCAGAACTCATTGACGGGGAGGCTGTCAAGCCATTTAGGACCCAAGTTTAGACTTCATAATGAGATATTTTAATGAGGACAAACCCAAATGGAAGCTTATATTTTTTTTTTTTTTTTCCAAATGGGAAAATGCTTTATACCCTCCTGCAATAAGAAAAAACATCCAAAGAGAGCAAGGTATGTCTGATTCTTGTCCATGAATCTGGAGCTCGACCAATTGTAAGCAGAAAGAACAAGTTTAATTTCATAACCTGAACAAAATATTACGTACAAACCTCATGTTTAAAATAGTAACAGCCAGGTTCAGACGACAGCATGATGATTACCCAAGGTGTTATCATATGATCTGTATTAGCTGTGCGCTCAAAGTGTCCTGGTATGGCTGTGTGTTGTTTGCACCCAGGGGTACAGCTGCTACAGCAGCCAACAGCTCCCCATCCCTCTCTCCATCTGCCCAAACTCGCAAAAACATAAATTTCATCTACCTGGGAGAGCTTTGCAACCCAGCAGACATTGCCTCTTCAGCTGAAAGCCAGAGAGGATGAAAGAGTGTAAAAGAAACCAAAGTACTAAAAACAAGAGAAAGAAATGTGTTGGGGGCAGAGTGAGTAGAAAAAGAAAAGCTCTGAGTTTCTAATAGCATGAGAAGATGGAAATGAAATGCTCTCTGTAGTGGGCAGCCTTCTTGGGGATGTTTGACCAGCCCAAGAGCCACCGACTGAGGGACCAGCACATGGGGTGAACAGAGAGATGGGTGGTCACAAGTCTTAACAAGTCTTAACAGAAGCCTAAATCCTCTCATACCTACACTGATCTCCAGAAAACACAGGAGGTGCTGCCTCCCACCCTTTGCTGAATCTGTCCCCACCAGCTCTCTCCCCATTGTGAGCTGCCTGGGCGGGCTGCAGGCAGGCAGGGCAGCTCTGTGCCAGGCTGCGGATGCCCTCCTGCCTCAGCCCTGCTCACTGGGAAGTGATGAAGGGCCAGAGGCGTGAACCACCTGAAGGTTCACTGAACTCTTAGCTGACCAGACAGGAGGTACAGGGCAAGGTACGGGTGGCACAGAGGTGACAGCGGGCAGAACAGACGTGCCGGGCTCAGCCCACAATCCCCACTTGATTTGCAGAAACATGCTAAAACCAACAAGACAAATCCTGGAATGTCTCCTGCCAGTGCAGGTCTGATGCACAAGGATTTGGGATGAGAAATTCATTTGTCCCTTTACACCAGGTTGCAGAATGGCAGACACACGTTGGGCAAACAGAGAGAGGGCACAGCCCAGGGACCAACAAGGAAAAGCAACTCTGATCCCGTCCCACCTGCTACCACGCAGTGCTGCAAAGCCCAAAACTCTGCAACTAGGAGTGGGGAATCCTCTGTAGCTCAGACAGCAAACCATTGTCCCAAAGGCTCTCCACAAGCCTGGCAGAAGAATAAGGCCAAACACCACGATGGCACAGTGCTGCATCATTAAATTCTGGCTCAGCTTCACATCAGACTATCCTGCTGCGGAAACCATGGCAAACCACAGGTACCTCATTTCACATGACTAAGACGCCACAATTCTTACGGCTGTAGACAAACTGCTTCCAGCCTCCAATAAAGTTTAGAAAGGTGGCAAAAATAGCAGGTGAAACTGAGCGGGGGGTCCCTGATCTCAGCACAGAAACGGAAAGGGACTGTACACATAAACACAGTTAGAAATACACCACTTTGGTCATAACAACTCCAAAGGTCAGAGATGCCAGGAGTGGGTCTCCACATTCAAAGGGTACATCTGCTGAGTTCTGCTGCAAGACAGAGAGCTCCTATGGAGAAACCTCCCTGCACACAGCACTGATTTCTCCCCAGACTAGATCCATCCCGCACACCAGATGGGGCAGGTTTCCCAGGAAAGACTGCGTGTGATTGTGTAATTAGAGACGGTATCGCAGTACGTGCACATGAGGAGATTCAATTACAGCTCCACGGGTGAAGCTCTGAGCTCTGGCGCTATGTAACTCCTGTTTGGCGCTCACAAGGTCCCCCCATGCTCAAACCTCAGCTGTCTGAATTGTTTCTTGTTATTTTGTAGAGCATAAATGGGGAGGACCGAGGAAAATCAAGGCCCTCCCAGCCAAGACTAGTGCTCTCCCAGCTCCAGCTGCCCATTCTGCCTTTGCACTGCTGTTTCCAAGGCTGAAAGTCTGTTGTCACCTCCAAATCCCTGTTGTTTGCACTGACCAGAACCCACACGCTCGTGTGTCTGTGGCTGGGCACTGCCAGGTCTCTCCTCCCCAACCGATTTCCTTTCCCTGAACCTGGACACTTCTCCCTAGAAGGCTGAATCACACTACCCCACTGCTCTCCAGCCACTCCTAAATACTTCTCAACTCCAACTTCCTTATCCATGCCCAAATTTCCTATGACCTTCCTCACTTTTACATCCTCCCATCCCAACCCTAGTTTTCCAAAAAGAGCTGCCACTCCTCGTCTCCCCTGTCTGCTCCCAAACATTCTTTACAAAATTTCTCCTCTCCAACGGGATCAAAAGCCATTCTGCCTATGTAAGGAGATGTCCTAGAGCAAAATCACATCTTTCAGACAAAATCTGCCTTTTGACAAAGTTTCTTTCCCTCTACAAAAGGAGGGTACAGATGCTCTTTAACAGGAGTATCACCAGTATTTTTCCTGCTTGAACAAAGCAACCCATTCTCCCCCCTCCCTTCCACCGCCTCAAACATTTGAGCAGGCTTTTATTTGAAACTAGAAAGAAATAATCAAAAAAAAAAAAAATTCAGCCAGCAGCAGACATCCAACACAGAAAACTTCAGCCTGAGCAATTAAAATCTGGCAGAGTTATAGGAAAGTGGAAGCAGTCCTGTAGCGGAGTATGCCAGACAACCTTTATAACAGCCTATGCATCAGCTCCACCTGTAATAAAATACAGCACATCACACATCGAGGAAATACAGGGGGGGGGAAGCAAAATGCCTTCCCTGCATATTTCTCGGTGGCAAACAGGAGCCTGTGTCTCTCAGGACAGACCTGCCATCAGCACTCCTGGAACATATTCAAACTGCCTCACTGCCACAGGGCATTTTCTCCATCACTCACAAGATGCTATTTTACATGGAGACAGTCTTTAGAAATAGCTTCCAGGGTCCTTTTTGCCTCTGGAGCAGGTTTCAAAGGAGCTGGATAGGGATCAGAGGTTGGATGGAGCTCACCTGGACCATGTCCAGGGCAGCAGACACCCAACCCACTCATGACTCAAGCTCAACAGCACTCTGCTCTCCTCCCGCCACAGCAGCCATGCTCCTAAGCCTCCTGCTTTGCAGGTGGCTCATCACGCCATGCCGTATCTCCACCAGCAGCCCCACATACACATCAAAAGCAGGATGTTACCACTGAGTAACAGTAAAGTCCCAGTTCTTGCTCTCTCCATCCATCCATCTATCCATCCACCCACCCACGTTTCAGGAGGGGACATGCTGTGTCCTGCACACACTCTCACACCGCCCACAGGCACTGCAGGGACCTTGCTGGTGACTGGCAGGGGAGGGGAGGTGACCATTGCCGGTTTGTCCCAGCATATGAGTGACAGATGAGGCCATGGGGTACATCTGCTGAACAAGCTCCTGTGTTTAAAAAGGGATGGGTGGGCGTGGGACAAAAATAGGAATTTGGATCTGTGCAGCCCAGAACAAGTGGACTTCAGTGCAAGAGGAGACAGCGTGTTTTCTTTTCCTTCAGTTACCCAGCAGCCAAAAGTATTTCCACTATTAAAGCCATTTTTATTCAGCTAAATTAAGCCAGTTGCCTCATTAATGACACCAACAAGCAGGAGCCCCTGTAATTAAACTGTAAGCTATATTATGCAGTTCAGCTCAATGCAATGGCAGAAACACTGCTGGGGAGGGACCCTCTGCACCAGTCCTTCCTCCACGCATCTCCATCCTCTACTCACCCTTGTTTCCAACCTGACACATTTACTTCTGCATGGGAGAAGTTTTTTCACACGTTTTAATAACATGGTGCCACTCTGAAAATCCTGATAGGGAGGGGATTAACTGTGCAGAGCAGCTGGGACTGAGGGAGCACAAGGAACTGCCTGGCAGAAATGAGAGGCGAGAGGCACATCCTCAGCTGCGGTCCCCAGTGTTTGGATATGTCAGTGGCACCACGTGGGACTCCCTTGATATCCCCTGCGCTCTGGGCACAACGGGTGCTTCCCATCATTTCACAGCTCACACCAGCCTTGGCCAGGTGCTGGTGGACACAGGAGAGGAAAATGTCAGCAGTCTTATATGCTGCTGTAGGAGTAGCTCCATCCAGGCTTCATTTCTGCAGCAAGTAAGCTGCTAAAGCTTTGGGTTTGAACCAGAGAAATGCTGGAAAGTCATTCTGGGGCTTGCTTGTCCCTGCCAGATAACTTCAGTGACCTCTAAAAGCAATGTTACACTCCCCATTGCCCGCCCTGCCCTCCCCTTCCCCTTCCCTCATTTTTCTGTTTAGTAAGCAGCTTTGCTCATTAAGGGAAAAAAATGTACTGTCCTTCCTTAATGAACGTGCTAAAATTACCCCAGCAAGTCCCAGAAGCGGTGGCAGAACAGGCCTCCTCACAAATCAGGCTCTGCAAATATTAGACTCAATTGAAATCTCCGATAGCTCAGCACAAAGCCCCAGCAGGACGCGCTTGAGATAGAGCCTGCAAAAGCACCAGGCGATGCCAAGCGCGTGCCAGGCTTGTACGCCCAGAAAGCAGAGTTAGCAGAACAGGACATGGTGTATTAAATTGGTCAGCCTGAGATTTCATAGCTGCCAGCAGTTCCCCCATTTCTGCTTCTTGTCCAGGACAATACACCAGGACATGTGTATTGGTGCTATGGAGGAGTAAGGCAGTTTACAGAGGTCCTCCAGCTGTGGTCTGGTGTTACCTACAATCCAGTTCTACTCCTCAAGCAACGCCTTAGCAACACCTAGGTCTTCGCTGACCCTAAACACAGCCTCTGAGATTCAGTCTTCCTTTGTGAGTCTGGACAGTGTTAATTCACTCCTTTCCCATATCCACAGGTACTGTCCTATGTCACACAGCATGTCCCACCACACTGTCATCTCGCTCCCCCCCAGATTATTTCTTGTTCTAGGGCTAGAGCCAGAATTTGCAATAATTTCCCAAACTGAAAGCAACCTGAATCAGAGGAGAGCAAGATACCATCATCAGTGACACACAAGAAGAGACCCTGCCACTCCACGTGCACACCCACTCTAGCCCTGGAGGTGTGATGCCGGAGAGGGAACCCCCAGCCCTCTGTACTTCCTAGTTACACGACCTTGATTTGTGAAATCCCATCACTGAAACAGGGATGAAGGAGGTGGAAGGGGCTGGTCTCCTTCATTGTTCTTTAAACAATAGCATTAAAAAACAGAAGTTGTAGAGCAAGTGGGAGGGCGTAAAGCACCACGCCTCTGTCACAGGGATCCCAGGGCTGGCGCCAGCAGCACATCTGCCCCACGCCTCTCCTCCCACTGCCTCTGCCAACGCAGCAAGACATCTCCTGCTGCTGCCTCCATCCCAGCCCATCCCAAAACACTTTAAAGGCCATTTTAAAGGCCATCTCCAACCCCATGATGTTTCCACACCCTCTAAGTCATCTCTTCTGAGGCGTCTCCCAGCTGCATGAAGCTTTGTTCAGAGACAAATCACCCCTCAGAGCTTATTGTTGCTCATTTTTGGTTCAGCACATGGTACAGATGGGAAGTTATCAACAGATGTGGATAATATTGTCCCCTATGCTTTGAGGCAGATCAGATGCAGGGATCTGGCCCTCTGGACTACACTCGTCTGTCCTCGTTGTATGCAACTTCCATTGCTCTTCTCCAAAGACATCTGGACTCTCAGAGGACTGGAGAAAAGGTTAAAAGCTGGGTCAGCCCTGCAGTTGCTTTCCCTTTTCCTGCCAGCTTCCCTGCAGGGCAGAGTCTAGCAACATCCACGGAACATGCTAGTCTTCTGCTATGGAAAAGAAAAATCCACCTGCAACAGGCAAAAGCCCTTCCCCACAGCTGCCCTCCTGCAGCTGAGATGTCCTCAGAGTTGCACTGTCCCCACCCCATCTCTTCTCTCCTGAACTGTAGTAATTTTAAATCCATTAGGCCTGAAATGTAACTGTATCTTGGGCTTTTCTCCTGCTTCAGCACATAAAAATAATACTGGAGATGTGTGCCGATTGAGAACAAGGGTTGCCAGCTGACAGCTCCAGCAAGGGGTTGGGTTTATCCTGCCTGTTTCCTTCAAATTGCATGTTTCTTTGAGCTAGGAATAGAGAACGACTGGGGAATGCCTCCTACCCACAGGTTTCCAGTGGACCCAGAGCAAACTCAACCACTCTGCAAGTGAAGAGGTCTGTGCTGCGGTGAGGCACAGCTCGAGACAGCGTGGGAAGAAGAGCTGTCCCCAGAGGGCATTTCCCAGCATCTCCAAGTACCTGGTGACAACAGATCCCAAACACATGCCCTCCCAGGCTCCCACGTGTTTCCCACCTCCTCCCCCTTGAGTACAGGGAAGCAGCAAGGACAGGCACTCAGGAGGTACCGCTGCAGCTGGGAGGTCACCCCAAACGCACAGGCAGGCACTGGGAGAGCTGGACAAGGTCCACACGAGAGCCTCAACTTCAACACACTGAGCACAGATGCACTGGGAAAGAGTTTGGTCCTCCTTGGTTCCTCCTGAACTAGAGCTGTGCTCTCAGCTGTTAGAGGGCTCTTGCATTAAACTTATATTAAAAAAAAATCCCCACCTACTTGGATGCCCAGAAATCAATGAGCCCTGAATAATCTCAAACCCTGCTCTTGCAGGGGCTTAGTGAAGAGAAAAATAACAGCAGGGCCTGAACCCAAATTTGCCAGCCTTGGGAAGGGGCGCCAGAGGCTGCAGTGGGCTGGGACACTACTGAGCTCTCTGCAGAGCCTCTGAAAGAAGGAAGGGGTACAAATATGAATATATATATACACACACATATATATATCTCCCAGCAATAGCAAAACAACAGGGCATAAGGCAGGCTAAGCTCTCGGCAGACACTGCTAAATGGTTTCCAATTAATTAACTGATTACATGATAGAACAGAAGGGGATTCAAGTGAGTGCTGTTGACCTTTAAGAATAATTAATATCATCAGGATCGCAAAACTCGTCCAAGAAAAATAATTAGGAAGATTCTAATATTGCCTCCAAAGCCACATTGAAGGGGGAGAGGAAGGTTCTGGTTAATTCAGAGGCACAGTTCCCAAGTCTTTGCTAGCAAACCAATTTATCCCTCACACTTGCTTCCCCCTGCAGAGCTCCCACACACACATGCTTCTTCCCTACCCCAGTAAACCCTCCCTTTCCTCTCCAGAAACATTTTCCCCATCACCTTTTCTACACCCATCCCCCTTCTGCTCCATTTCAACCTTCTTTCCTAATGAGTCCTTATTCCAATCCTTTCTTGCAACCCTCTATCTCCAGATGTGTCCCTGTCCCTCCCATAGCCACATCCCATCCCCTGCTCATCTTTGACCAGCCCTGAGATCTACTCTCTGCCTTCCTTCACCTCAGGAAGGGCGGCCTGGTCCTTCCATATGACATGGATCGACTTTTGATCTCCAGTCAACACTGTCAGCTTCGTAGGCTGACAGAAGGCAAGCACTACACATAATCCCCAAAAAGCCCTTCCCTGCCTTTTCTCAGCAGTCAAATCCACCACAGAGGCTGGTCTGGGAAGCAGATGTAAGTGATGTACAACAACAGGATAAAGTGAAAGACGGGGAACTCATGACTCCCTTTTCTCCCATTATACCTCACCAAGTGCATGAATACTCCCACCTCACTATATTCTCCTTGCTTTCCTTTCCCAGTTCTCTTGGCCCACAGGTCCTGTGTGGGAGAGGGGCTGGAAAGCCACTGAACCAAGTAGGAACTGCAGTGGTGAGCTTTACTGGGAAGGTTGCTTGAACACACTGGAAGAGAGGCTGCATGAGCAATCAACATTTCTTGTGAGGAAAGGGTAAAAAAAAGCCCCCAAACTAACACAGCTCCAGAATGAAGCCCACCTTTGCAGTGAATAAATACATTTCCTCTGCTGCTTATTATTGTTAAAACTTCTGTGGCTTGACACTTCACTAAATTATAGATAAAAGGAAAAATGGTCTTTCTGAGCTCAGAAAAGCAGACTGCTGCCAAGGAGCTGTGTTTACACCAGCTAATGAAAAGAAAGCTTGCCATTAGCCTACAGCACTTGCCCCACCTCGGCGCAGAGCAGAGCTACCTGCACCCACAGCATAGGGAGCCTGGGAGCAGCTGCTGGACACCACGAGGGACCAGAGCTGGGGAGCATGCAGGGGCAGTGGGCTGGCACAGGAAGGTTCATACGTTGGGAGTGGGGGACCGAAGGGGCCACGCTGTCAGCCAGTGGAGACGGCAGCTGCCACCTCCCATGCTGTGCAGAGGCTCCTGCCCACAGCGGGAGGTGAGGCTGATGTGCTCCAGCTACACCTCATCAAGCAGCAAGAAAAACACTCAGCCTAGGAGACAGACAGCATCAAGCAGGGAGCTGCCTCACACCAGGCTGCTGGTTCCCTCCAGGGGCCCGTGGGGTGGGGATGGGGAGCAGGGAGGCAGCAGATGCCCGGAGTACACCTGAGCATAGGCATAATCTTTTGGTCAGAAATGCTCCTGTTTGTGGCAGCTGAGCACACAGGGAGAAGTAGTGCTCTGAGTAGAGACCTGCCCATAGCTACACCTGAGCTGTGGTATGATGCGCCTCATCACAGCCCCAGCCACACTTGGCTGAGTGGGACAAGGAACTGTTGGTGACTTAATACCAGCAAAGTCCGGCAAAGCCTTCTTGCTTATAGCCAACCAGAAGCAGCAACATGTTTTGTCTTTGACAATTAGCTCCGTCAAAAGCTACAAGAATGTCTGGACATGGCAGTTACATTTTTCCTGTTCTTCTCAATATATGATGTACTTAAAAAGGACAAGTATCTTTCACTCACCTTTTATCTTCAAATATTGGCCAATGTGAGGAATATTTTCAAATGAAAAGACTAATCACTATGAAGCACCGAGTGCTTCAGACTGCAGCAGGCATTCTTTCATTATTCTGAGACAGCAAATTACCCACAATTATCAACACGCACAACTGGATACAACAAACATTTAGCCAAAGCCCACGGGTTGCGGTTGCAGTCAGGTTGGATGGCAGATCTCCTAGAGAACTACTCATGTGAGAAACCCACAGACAGCACGCGGGTAGCTGTGCTGCAAGATGACTCCATTCACAACGTGGAACAAAGCCAGTGCCAGGAGCCACTGCAGTTCGGGAAGTTTGTATTGCATCTTGGTGGATGGGCTTCATAGCAGGAGAGATGGAAGACTAAAGGCACCACTGGCAGTGAAACCAGACTGGCCAGCCACCCTTCAGGCGGGCTCACACCCGATGGCTTGATCCAGCTCACACCCACAACCACGGCTCCACTCCCTGCCCCGGGGCTGGAAGGGGAATGAGTTTGTTCCAAGAGAAGCGCAAAGGAGGCAAGCGCTGCATGCAAGGAGGCCAAGCTGCAGGTTGGGGCTGGGCAAGAGGTATGGGATCCAGCAGGATTCAGCGCAGGCAGAGAGGATGGGTCAGAGGCCAGGCTGCGGCAGAGAGACAGGGAGGGCCGGGAGGCCTGGGTGAGGCTAGACAGCAGGGCCAGCGCCGCGGGCAGGGTGCACGGGGATGCTCCTAGGCTGCAGGCAGAGAGGTCAGAGCTGATTTGAAGCAGGAGAGCCCATGTGGAGGCAGAGAAGAGCCAGAGAAGAGCGGGGGGCGGAGAGGCGGGCGGGGGCCGGGCCGCTCACCTGCCGGCGGGCGGCCCCCGGGCCCTGTCCGTGGTGCTGAAGCGCGGCCCGCGGGGACACCGGCAGAGCTGCCCGGGGAGGATCCCCTGGAAATCACCTCGCAGCATGCCGGAGGGCAGCGGACACGAACCATGCTCATCCTCAGTCACTAACAAGTCTACAGCCACGGTGACCCCCAGCTCCTGGGGAAGACAAACCTCTGGCTCTTACGGCAGCCATGTAAATATCCCACGTCTCCTGCAGGTGCCATAATTCACGGTTCATCCCTTCACAAATACAAATGAGGGGAGGGGGGTTGGTGGGAAACTCCGCCCCCTCATCCAGTTTTCTAATAAAATTTTATCATTCCAATAAAACACATGACTGCCTAACTTAAGACATTAAAATTCTTGCCTAGTCGCACACCATCATGAATTAATGTCCCATCATTCATGCCCAGTCATATCTTATTGCTCAAATAACATATGATTTTAATGTTTCTATTTTTCTGCCCTAGTGCTTACTGCCTGTACATTAAAAAGGGAAAAATCAGCCCAGCAATCATACTGTTAACAAACCAGCATCATGGAAAGAAAAATCTCAGGTGAGATAACTTGTGCAGTCACTTAACTTTCACTCATCCTGCCATGATTGTTCAACTCCCTCCCCTAGAAGATTTCAAGCAGGTTTTCATGTCCTCAGGTCCTTCCTAGGGAGGGTCATTCTCCCTGTGCAGCACCTGTCACGCTGGCATAGGCAGGGAAGATATGCCTTGCACCACATCTAATCAGCTGAGCCACAGGATTTGGGGAGCAAGTAAAAGGGACAGCCAGAGGCTGTTTCTGGAGTACCTCCATGCTGCAGTGACCTCAGAAGCCTAGGAACAAGATCCAATCCTCGTCATGCCCAAATCTCCAGAAATCAATTCATTCTATGCTGCTGGTGATCTCAGAGACCTGGTGAGGTTTAACTAAGACGCAACTACACCTCATCTTCAGTATCACATCCAAGAGGAACGTTTGGCCTCTCTTTGAAGGGAAGCTCACAACAAGACATCCATCAGGCCACTTTTGCACAGCAAGGACCATGCCACAGAGGATGAGCCCCCCAAACCACCGAACTTTTCTAAAAATTCGCATTTTACCCCAATCCTGAAACAAGGCTTGTAATAAGACACATAAACACACACCCTCAGGTAGGAACAGCCTCATTCTAAACATCCCAAACATTGTCCACTGCCTTTTTTAAAGAGGGGGTGTGAAAAACCACACCTTTGCCCATTTCACACGTCTGCTGGAAGACAATCGATCAAACTTTAGAAAGGGAAATAAGTCTTATAGGCACAAAAGGCAGCTGGAAAGAACATCTCAGCAGCATTTCAAAGGAAGAAAGGAGAGACAAAGCCACATCAAAATCCTGAGAGCCCAGGTACCAGAGTGATAGGCATAATGTAAGAAACTGAGCAGGCAACAAATATTTGTGTTAGCCTTATTATACCTCATCTTACATTGCAACAGCATCCCACAATTCAAGTCCAGGTTTCACTAGAAACCATACAAGGCATTATGCTGCAAATAGACCAAATAAAAGCTGAGAAAACAGATGTTATTAATTCCAGGTTTTCAGACAGGGAACTGAGGCAGGACAAGTCTTGCCACAAGGTGCACAGTGCTTGAGTTGGAAACTTTCTTTCTCAGGTCCTGCTGGAGTACAGCAGTCACAAACTTGCCACTCTGCCTTCTATTACACTACAATGAAACCTCTCCACAGCTAAACGAAGCAGCCTGCAGCCAGGAATTAGTTACCCAGCTCTCTGAATGCAGGTCAAATCATCTCAACCCAGCCTGAAGAAAAGCCACAGTCCTGCAGGGAACTGGTCTCTCCTCTGGCCTTGGGCACAACAGCTGGTAAAACACAAGACCTACCTCTGCCACTGCAGAAAAAGGAATAGCTGCAGTTAACTGCTTATCAGTTATCTGTGGTAACTCGGAATAAACATGCCGTCAAACCACTGCTGCTGATTAGCATATCAGCAAGGTCCTGTGCTACACTGGCATCCAGGGGACAAAGCAGATGAGGGAGAGAATAGGTAAGTCTACGGGAGCAGAGGAGATGTTACTGCTGTTTATTTTAGTGACTGTTCTATAAGCATGCCAAGCATTCCATAGAAGAGACACACAGGGGAAAATGCCTCCCTGAGTAATTTGCAGTACAAATGTTTGCTCCTAGAAGGAGTTGGAACAGGAACATCCTTCAAGTACAAATGGGAATCAAAGGGTATCCAAACTGCCTGCTTGATTAGAGATAGTAAAGGAACATTCACCATACAAATCAAAAGCTGTTTAAATATATCTCATACTTCTTATTTTGCCTATATTCATGGAGGAATTCAGTTTCTATTTAGCCCTTTGCAAATGTAAAATAAATCACATTGAACTATCAAGAAGGTGGTTTAGGTAAATGCATTTTACTTCACCCTCCCAGTGAACTAAGTGCTCACATGTAGTCATTTACTGTGCCCCAGCTAATACACACAGACTTGTTAGGCTGCACTGATCAAGAGTATGGACGGAAAATCAAGAGCAATTAACAGATGACAGTTTGGGTTAGGAGGAGACTGCCAGGATGGGTGTGACAGTAGTGCAGTGATGAAAGGACAAAATCATCAGGGAGAAGTCTTCAGGAAGGAGAAGGAAAGGTAATAAGACATCCAGAATCAAGCAGAGATTGACACCAGGGCCTGGAACTGGTTACAGTAAGAGAGCAAAAGTGAGAGTTTAACCCTGCTCTGTATAGAAGAAAAGCTCTTTCAGAGCAAGGCAATAGATCATTAACTACAAAGCAGGTGGAAATGACCCTCAAGTCATGACCGAGAGGGAACAGTGCTATACTTTCAATAATTCAATGTCTGCTACTTTGTTTATTTCTTTATTTAGTGTAAGATCTCGATCAAGCTCCCAGACATGAGCAAAGAAGGTGAACCTTGCCAGCCTTGCAAAACGGTTGCCTGCAGCTCTTCAAAAACACACGGGCATCAGCTGCTGTAGGGCTTGAAGTGCTGTCCTGAAACAGCACTGAAGAGGGCAGAGCACGATTCACCAACCCTGTGCTGCCTCGGCCACCTCGCTTTTCGGGGAATGCAGCCCAGTTTCTTTCCTATCAAACCCTAAAACCATAACACATGTCTAGGAATTCCCATGCCAAAGCTACAAACTACATCCAATACCAGGGTACCAGTTCACATGACACTGCACGACTGTCATGAACCCAGCCAGGACTCGGAAGTTAACCCCATCCTCAAAAAACACCACAACCTACAGAGGAGGTTCTGGGAGGCTCCAGATTAAACACAGCTTGGCTCTGTCTATGAAAACAAGCCCATAGATAAGCCAGCTCTGACTTTCATCAGGAAAAACAGGTCCCTGCACATTCCTGCTAGCACCTTCCAGATCCTCCCTAATCCTCATTTTTGGGAGAAAGACTGACAGGATCACAGAGATAAAAATGCCTGTGGAGCAGAAGGTGATCTGACCATGCCACACTCAAACCCCAGTTACACTCAGCACAAAGCACTTCAGGGTCTCCGTCTTTAACACCCTTGAGTGAAGACTGGAAGAGAAAGCTTGATCTTCAACCCCATCCTTAGTCTGGCAGGCAACACTAAGAGAGATCTTTCACAAGAGCTGTGTCTTGGCCAGCCCACAAAACTATTTAGAACATGTATAAACCTCCAGAAGACAGTTTAAGAATAGCCTCTGAATGCAGACAGAAATGGCAATTATTAATTTTCTAAATAGAAATCTGACTACTTGAGCCTTATTTAAAAGTGTGCCTGTCTCTATAATTACACAGCCTTAATTTGTTTTCTTTACTACACAATAAATAAGGTGTGCACAATTACCTTCTGCAAATACAAGGCAGTGCTTCCTGACTAGCTGACTGAATACGCAGCCACCCAGGAAAGCATTTAGAGGAAATAACAGTCTCTTAAGTGTCTGCTTCCCAATAAAGTGGGACTCAGGCACGACAGATGTCAACTTGCCCAACTCTAGGCACAGCCTGCTGGGAACCTACTCTCCCAATGCACAGCTCTACTGTCCCACAGCCAGCAAAGGCTGGACACTCTGGCCAGCAGTAATGAGTCCTGTCCTCTCCTGTGCACTGTGAAGCTGAGCTCTCCTGGGGACTTCCCAGCACCTAACGGGGAATGTGATAATGTTGTACTCTTCCCCACAAGGCACTACAACAACCTCTCTTTACTATTCCTCTGCCTATTTTCATGATATGTGTAGGAACTTGATATTCTCATGACTTGTAAACCTCCATCAAGTTCAAATAAACTGTCCAAAGCATTCCAGTGTTATTAAAATGACAGAGCATGAAAGACTTTCCTCAGTAAGCTGTGCTAAACACAGAGACATAGTAAATATGTATTCAGATGGTTTTTTATGTCTCAAATTTAGAACCATATCATCCTAAAGTTTTCTTGTACAACTTCAAGCCAATGGATATTTTCTGTCAACACCAAACATTTTCCACATTCACTTGCAGCACCTGATAACACTAACTTCCACAAATCTTGGCTGCACGGGCTGTTTTCCACAGCCTAGACCTGCTGTCCCTCCCATCCAGTGCATAGTGTTCTCCAGGACCTTCCTCGTATTAACCAAAGGCTGTCAAAGCTGCACAAAAATGGGACCAAGAACACACCAATGCAACTTTGTCCAGTGAGAGCACAAAATGACACTGGATGATATCCAGTTTCAATTGGACCCACATCTATACCCATTCAACATCCAGTCAGCACTTGTGCTAGAAGGATTTAACTGCCTCGACCCAATTCCAAGCAGAAGAGGCAGATCCACGTTGCAAAACCCACTGTTATATTTTGGAGCAATTGCCTCTGTAGCAGTGATAAGCTTCACAGCACCGACGATCAGACATGCCATGAAGTCCTAACTCTCCTCATTCAAGTAGAGGGAAGAGGGAACCAAAGCTATTTCTAGATCCACATGTCTGGTTCCCCATCACCCACTACTTCTCCACTGATTAGGCTGGCCTCAAGCCCCTTACACTTATACAGCTAATTTCAAACCTTAAAGAGCAGGCATGACCCTGCCAGGCGGCACTTTGGAACACTTTGAGGTCTACCACTTGGACAGCTGAATGCTGAAAACCCCCTTCATGGTTTTCTCTCCTTTCTTCCCTGACTCTGGGATGCGGAAGGGGGAAAAAAACGAAGACAAACTTCATCCAGAACCATCATCTTAAACAAACCCCCACAAACCTGAGCTTCTGCAATTAGAGCTGGGATAAGTGATCTGCTTGTGATTGCACAGCTGGGGTCTGAAGACAAGCGTGTGCACAGAGGAAGGGCCAGAAATAGAAGTTGCTGGGAGAAGGCAGAGCTATCTGGCCCATCTGAGGGGAGGAAACCTTGATGAAAGGCACTGGGAAAAAAGCTTCAGCAGGAGGCTGGGATTTAACCCCGCATGGGGAAGGAGAGGGAAAAAAACAGCTTGAGTCCTCACAATTTGTACACGAACTTCACGTGGAAAAATGCCTGCCACTGCTCAGACTCAGCTTGTAGCACCCTGCAAAGGTCCAGCCCAGGGTCCCCACCATCATGTGCCAGCCTTCCCTGGCAGTGAAAACTATGTCATGTATTAGACACATTTGACATCTTATTGACTCCACTCCACCTGCAACCATCCAAACAGCCAGCAAAGTAAAACCAGAGAGCAGCAGCGATAACGTGCAGCAGTAACTCAACAAGCCTTAAGCACACCATCCCACGGTCCCCAGCCCCGCACCCATCCAGCTGCAGCCAGCCCTGCCACAAGGGGATTGGGACAGTATCCCTTGCCCCTGCTAGCTACTGTACATGGTTACAGCAGCCCAAGACTTACAGCAGAGTGACATTTCCATTAATCCTTTTATCCCTGGCTCCTACGTGCAGCGGCTGCAGAAAATGTCAGGCCTTCAGCAAGCCAAGCTCCCCTGGAGGCAGCAGCTGCGGAGCAGCCAAGGAGACACACCGATGCACTTGCACAGTGTCATGGCCACAGAGGGGACGGACCCCAGCTGGCATCAGGTGCTTGCCAGGTTGTGCAAAGCCTTGGGAGCCACCTCGCTCCACCCATCAGGGAGAAAAAAAAAAAAAGAAAAAAAAAAAAACAAACAGAAAAATCAGTCGGACTGCAAGGGAACAGCAGCACTGTGGTCCAAGAGCCTCTGGGGAGCAGAAGGGAGCCACCGTCCCCCGAAAGCACCAGGGCTCCATCCCCAGGTGTCCAACATCCGCCGTGAGGAGCATCCACCTTGCAAACATCCACTCTCCAAGGAACAGTATCAAAACCCACTGGCGAACACTAACCAAATAATATACTTACTTGCCTCGAGCTTCAAAAGGCAAGAAAAGCAAGATGTTAAGAACATGATCAATCTTACATGGACCAAGAAGTAAACAAACACATATTTCATCACCACATACCAACCTTAACTCTTGACACAAGATGGATGTGGGTTTTTTTCCCAATCTCAAAAGTAATCTCAAAAGACAAAAACAAACACTTTTGGAAAAAGCAACAGCAATTGCACGTGTACACATTAACAACACATTCAGCCTCAAAACGAGCCTACACGGCCTTCTAAACTCCTACGACATCCTAATTAATTTCATCAGGAATCAAATGTTATTCATTTTATCTGCTAGATACATAAACAGCAACTGCACAATTGACAAACAACATCCCCTTCCCCCCCCCCAAAAAAAAAAAAAAGGGAAATCAATTGAAAGAGGTATTCTGAGAGAACTCTACCCAGTAACAACCAACTACAGAAAACAAATGCTACAAGTCAAAATAATAAAGTGCAGAAATCAGGAAAATCCCAATGGTCAGCATTAAGAAGGGTTTATTACAACAGAGTAGCACTTCTCTAAACTCAAAAAGTCTCCATGCTTGTTCACAATGCCCTTAACTATTCATGCCCTTTGGTACTGCAGATCTCCTATTTAGCAAGTACTTTACCGTCACTTAGCAACTGTAACTGGTTTTCCAAAAAGGAAGCTTTTGGGGTTTTTCAGTTCACATCATCTCTGAGCAGACATCAAAAGACAAATCTATCCTGCTCTGTAGGTCACACCTATCTCCCTCCACCAGGAACATGCCTGCATGCATCTGCAGACTCAAACAGATGTGCACTATGGCCATTTTTCACGAAAGAAGCCGCTATCATTGGTTTCCAAAAAGCAGGGATACACACACTTTCCATCCAGCCCATCAGCTCATGCCCAAGGTCAGGGCCTCTCACCAACCCCTTTTCACCTTTTAGATCTATACTGGAGCTGAGAGGGGTTTCATCTCAGACACAGTCACTTTGACAAGATATTTCAAGCACCTTGCACACTGGCCTGAAATTCAGGTTTTCCTTTATCGCCTTGGGAAAAGTAAATACCTATCTATCCAGAAAAGAAATCAGTGCCCTTGGCCTCAAGGATGGAGGAATTCCCCAGGAGACTGTACCTGGTGGCTAACGATGCCCCAGCAGCTGGACAATTATGCAATGTCCCATGATAACAGGCCTCCAGTCTCTCTGGCACAAAGCATCCCTACGCCAGGCTCGCTGCAGACACCAGTTTAAGAAGTCCATAATTAGGAGCAGAGCTGGCAGCCCTACGCCACAACCCCTTCATGCTGGAAAAGTATCCGTTTAACAGCTAATGAGTGGGGCAGGCTCCGGCAGTGTGCTGGGGCATGCGGCCACCCCCAGAACTCTGCAGAAAGGGAAACGTGCATCAGCCACAGCAAGGCTGCTAACAATGCAAGCACTCGTTAGAGCGGCAGCTGAAGCTGGGACAGTTGTTAGACACAGAAACCCATCAGCTGCCCTGCAGGAGCTCACCCGGTCCTGCATCAGGGCCCACTGCCTTTCCCTGCACCTTCACTTTTAATTTTTCCCCCCTTTACGATCTCTCCCAGCCTCTCCCCATCAGCATCCCCCTCCCCTCCCATTGCTCTTCCAACAGGCACTTTGGGGACCCAGGGGGAGTAGAGGGAAAAGGAGGCAGGAGCTGCCGGCACTCACATGTAGCGCAGGTGAGGGTTCTTGGCAAAGGCGCGTGGCTGGATGTTTCGTAGTCCTGAGTTCCTGATTGTCCTGCAAAGAGATGCAGAAGGGCAGCAATGGAGTCCCGGGTGAGGACTGCTCTAAAACCTTGAGTTCAGCACCTGAAGTGTACCAGGAGCCCTGCGGTGCCCCCCCACCAGAGGCACATGTCTCCCCGGACAGCCTCTGTGAGTTACAAAGAGGAAATTGGGCTTTTCAGCTTCATCTGATACGGTGAGAGCAAAGCCTCAGCTCAGAGCAGCTGCTGAGCAAGACTCTCTCCCCACATCCACAAGGCTTGCTGCAGTGGTCTGGAGCATCTCCTGCTCCTCTCTTCTGCCTCCACCTTCATGAGCAGCACTGCCTGGCCCCACAGCAAACCTAACCCCCAGCACCACTATGCCCCTCCCTCAAACCCAAGAGGAAACCTTTCTGTTTATCATTAGGGAGGGGTGTATTTTGCACGGGAAGTTATGGACATTGAAGGGAGAGTCCTCTTCCCACCCTGTTTTGGAGCAGGCACTATGACCAAGGTTTATTAACATCTGCTGCAGACAAAAGTGCACCTGACTTCATTGCTGCTTTCTTAGGTGAGATGAGAACAGCAACCAGCCTGCTTACAAGGTGCGTGCAGCTTGCTGGTGTCTGGTTATCGACTTCTCAGCAATGTACACCTCTCCTCCAGCCTGCAGGCAAGTTATGCCCAACAAAAATCCCAGCAAAACACATTAGCAGAGTCTCCAGTTAACCCTGAGCAACACTGTGCATCTCTCACATGCAGCACCCAGGAGGCATTGCTCCCGGCTCCAGGAGGATGCAAGAGGGGGAAATTAAGAGATTGGGTGGCATCATCATGTGGCCAGGCTTCCCATGCACTTGGGAAGTCCCTTCAATCTCAGGGACCTCAGTTTTCCCTTCATGACACACAGAGTTGACCTCTCCTAGCGCTTGGAGGGTCGTGAAGGGAGATGCAACTCCTTTATCATGCGGTACCACCGTGATGGTGACTGCACTAAATGAGGACCAACAGCCCAGCAGTGAAGGATCAGCAGAGACAGCTGGAATTTTACATTATGGGGCTGAAATGAGTCAGAACAACACACAAGCCCAGAACCAGAACAGCAGGGGAGAAGAGGTCAGGGCTGATGTGTGCTGACAAAGCTGTCAGGAGCTAGCAATCTTCCTCCTCACAGAGCCAGCAAGGACCAAAAAGCACTTCATCTCCATTTTGTGGAGTCTCATTGCAAAATTCAGCCGAGCCAGTAGCTTAAACAGGCTCTCAACACCGCAGTGTGGAGACTGTGGAAGTTGGGAAGCCACAACTCTTTGCTGGAAGGGGCTGCCCAATGCTGTTCTCCTCCCCAACACACGGGACATACTCACAGCCTCTGGAGTCCCGTGTACAGCTCCATGTCAACAGCATTCAGCGTCTGCAAGTTCTTCCAGTTCTCTATGTGTCTGTGGAGAATAAGGAAAGGTTCAGCTGTGGCACCACCAGATGATTACTCTGCCTGGGCAGGGAATGGCACACAGAGGGAGTTTCTCATGCCCTAACACCCAGCCCCACGCTGTTTTCCCAACATTTTGGAAAAGACAAATAATGTGATTTTACACATGGAATGTGCAACTGCACCAGTGAACATCCTTGCCCAATTCATTGCCCTTCTCTGCACCTCACTGCACATATCAGTGAAATAAAGACACAATCGAGAAGGATCATGCAAAAGGAGTAAAAGCAAATAAAACCTCTCAACAAAAACTTAGGGCCTAAATGGAAAAAAAAAATGTAGTTCTATATTTACCCAGTCTCTTAGCGAGGTGGACAAACAGTGTCCTAGTCTTTCTTGGCTAGAAATTCTGCAGGCAGGAAAGCACCAAACTTAGTTTGGAAACTGTGCCTTTATTATAAATTCCTCAGTCACCCGGGGCACTCTGGCAGGTATGTTATAGAGAACAAAACCAGAAATAGATCTGTCACCGTGGGAGCATTATTCAGTAAATATTAGAGCCCGAGGAAGGTGACAGATCAAGAGCCCCAGAGAATGGGGTCCCCTGTTATTGGCAGCACAGGAGAGATGCTGGCAGCAGCGTGACCAGCTGGCTGCAGCCACTGGCCTCTGCTAACAAGCTGCAGTGCTGCATGGTGGGGAAGGAGCTCAGTCATCCCCCAGGCAGTCCCTGGACAATTCAGGCTTTCTCCCAGATTAAACTTGGACACCCTCCCACCAGAAAGCACAAATATATTCAAGAGGGTCTTTGCTGGGGAGCAGGTGGAGGTGTTCCTCTAAAAGCAAACCAAGAGGGGGGAAAACATCTGGCTGGTCCCCTTAGACAATATGAGAAAGAAGACCAACTTCAAAGTTTATGAACACGTGCACCCACGCTCACATCTGCCTTGATGCAATAGTTGGCTTTGGACTTGGCCCTGGAGAGGGGAAACATTTCCAAGTGATGCAGGGTTGAGGTGATAAGCCAACACTGAAAACTATCCCATGATCCTATGATTCTAGACAAGAAGTTTTCAGGACCCCACGTGATGGTCCAGAGGGTAAGTAAGAAGAGGAGGGACCTCTGACCACTTCCAGAACAGTCACAGGGGCCGCAAGTTCCTCCTCCAGCACTTGCTACGCCTTGTGCTTGCATAAGAACAGATGAATTAGCGTGACAGAAGTATACAGACCTATTTGAACCCTAGCCCAAACGCCATCCAGCTCAAGGAAGAAAAATACAAAGCCTGGACTAAATCTAAACATGTTTCTCTGCTCTCACCATGCAGATCCAAGAAAAGCAGAGACCCGCAAGAGTCACCTCTGCTTTCCACATGTTCCATAATTGTCTGCATACCCGGAGGGGTTAGAGTAAGGACACAGCGTAAGCTCCCAACCGGCTGCTGCATGACAGTGTAAGTTACGGTTCATCCTCAATGACCTGCTCATCAGCTTGGATTGCCTGTGTCCCAGACAGAATGAGAAACAGGACATTATTATAGCCATTTCGTATTGCCTGCCAACATCTAAGGTCCCTGTGAACACTTGCAGAACAAAACTCAGACTGGAGGAGTCAGTTGAGAGATCCGATGGCTCACTGAAACCCTTCCAAGACAGAGCAGGACTGTGAGCTCAGGTCCTGAGTCACAAGATCACCAGACTGAGCAAGGCTAGAAGAACAAGTTGAAGACATTTCCCATCTGCAACTCCTACAAACCAAAAGAGAGGGTCCACCAAGAGAAAGAGCAAACATGGGAAGAAGCAGGAATGGGATACTGTGGGTTTATCACCAGGGCATGCTGAGGCTACAGCATCCAAGCAGTGACCTTTGGGGAGGGGTGGAGCAGCCCTGCGCCAGGAGCTACAGAGCAACCACAGCTGGGAAGGAGGCAGCAGCCAGATTGGCTCTTGTTTTATTGATTGTGTTCACTAAAAAAAAGTCAAGGTTATTTTTGACCTGACACTCAAAGCCATGTGGGCAGCACTCTAAAAGAGACAGAAAAAGACCGGAACTTGTTCCCAGCAACATGTACAGGCATGACTTTCTGATGACTCAGCACTGGGGTACAGAGGTCTCGAGGGCCCCCATGGCCAAGCCTCCCCAGAAGTGACATCACACTAGACTGTAAAACAACTCCACAACCTGTGTTCCAGCCTTCCAAATGAAGCCCACAAGCTTCCTGACCCAGATACGCTTTGATACGTTATTTATCATAGACACACAACACCCATAAAGTGAGAGACAAGAGAAGCAGCAAGTGGAAATAAATACATAAACACACACTTACATATAGAATAATCCCCCAACCCAGCAGCAGCAGCAGGTCAGCAAGGGACTTTGAGTCCTTTAAGCTACACAGACACTTCTCTTCTCAGGGACTCCCAGAAATGGCCTTTCCCCTTTTTTTCTCTCTGATTTTTCAACTTAACAGGAATTGTAGTCTTGCTCCTAGAAGTGGCAAATCAGTTTTGGTTCACAGGCACCTCAAAGATACACTAGGAAGACAATTTGTGGTTCCCTATTGTTTTGGAAAGACTAGCATAACTTTGCACAGGCTGGGTTCGCCTGAACCCTGTTTAAAAACAAAACAGAAATGTATCTTATTATGAAAGCTCACGGAGTCAAGCTGTGATTGCAAAATTGGCAGTGGTTGCACAGGAAAGCAAACCAACCAAGCAAAGAAACTCCACCCCTAACGCTTAAGTCCCTCTTCACGTCCTTCAGTATCTCAACTAGGTCCCCCTCTTTTCCTTCCAGCATTTTACTTGCCCTAGAATTCTTACACCCTCCCAATTGCTGTTGAAGACCGAGACCTTCCCTTCTCCTCTGCCTCGGTTCATTAACCTGGCAGGAACACGGGTGCTGGGTTCACGCCAAATACAGATGTGACAACTCCCAGCCCTGCCCTGGTCTCTGCAATCAGGCATTGAGGTATGAATTACAGTCAGTGGGTTACTCCCTCCTCTCTGTAAATGTCTCTAAATATATATTCCTGTGGCATTCCTCAGTTATTACTAAGGTAAGCTGCTCTTCTGCAAGACACAGTAGCTTCAAGACCAATACCATACTTCACAAATCCTCAAGTGCTCACCATATCCACCTAGACTTCTTTCCAACTTCTAA
The DNA here is from genome assembly GCF_003259725.1 of Athene cunicularia. NCBI lineage: Eukaryota > Metazoa > Chordata > Aves > Strigiformes > Strigidae > Athene > Athene cunicularia. Next base: position 15,794,592 of record NW_020799112.1, read on the forward strand.
TTGAGACCACATGAGCCGCATCACTAACACAGATGAGACTGCTCTCTATTTTTCGGTGTGGGGGGGACAGGACAGGACAGACAACACACAGTGTGTTGTTTAAATACTCACTTCTTTCTCATACCTGTTGTCTGTTTGGTAGCCCCAAGTCTCCTTGCACTGCAGAGCTACCTTTACTGATCAAAGTCCACCTTAGGAGTAGTTGGGGATCTGCCCTCCCAACTCAGACTGAAACTTTGCACCAGAACTCCCCTTCTCATTTCTTACCCACAAGCATTTTACATTCACTTTCTCTTGCATCAAAACTGTCTTCACTTAAGCAGCTCTTATCCTTTCCTGGCATTTCCTCCTCCTTCCTTTACAAGCAAGAGCCAGACCCACCCAGCTATCATTTATAAGTTACACAAGGCCAGCTCTTCTAAGGCAGTGCGTCTGTACCAAGCGGTGAAGTGCAAGGCAAATTGTCTCAAGTGCCTTGAAGAGATACTAACTCAAGTCCCAGAGCGATGCAGATATATCGCTCAGGCAGAGTCCTGCTGGCGAGGTTATTGTGTTTCTGGTTTCAGACCCCCGCACAACTGGCACTGACACTGTGGGACCTGTGTAAGAAGGACCACTGTGGTAGACACTGTACTAGAAAACAGCGCTCTGTTTTCTTCATCAGCTTATTTAAGTCTCTTTTTCTTGAATAAGAGTCACTGAAAACACAGAGCAGTCTCCAGGAGGTCTCTCCTGGATAACAGCACAAGCAACTCCCCAGTTACACTGGAAACACCATGACTTGCAGCCTGAGATCACACTGGCCTTTTTCACAGCCCCATCAGCCTGGTGGCTTGTTTTCATCCCCTAACTGAGCATTATACAAAGCACTTCCATCCACCAGGTTGTTTCCAACTGACATGATTTCCTGGCTGGCAGCAAAAGCCCCATTACACCCATATTTGTATTCATCCCACTTTGCATTACAGACTCTCTCTTGGTTTTGCTGCCGCAGCTCTTCCCCATGGCCATCCTCACCCCACCTTGTGTTTCCACAGCCCCAGCACCGTGCCAGAAGCAAAGCTCATAAGCATGCTCTTGCCTTTTGTGCCAGTGTCCTCCACAAAAGCAGAAGCCAACATAATCTCCAAGGAACTTTGCTGAGCCTTATCTCCTTTTTCAACACCTTCCACCACCACTTCTCCATTATCTTTACCTATAACAGCTGAGCTATTGTAGGTGTGTCTTCTCCAGAAAAACTAACCACTTATGATGTAATGCAGTGCCATATTAACCTCTCACCACAAAGTCATCTCTGCTGAGGAAATCAGTTACTTTTCCAAAGCAAGATATGAGGTTAGCCTGACAAAAGGTAACTTTAGGAGGCCAGCTCTGCATCGTATCTCGGCCTCCATGTACCTACAGCCGTGCCTTTACAACTTATCGAAAGCCTTGTAGACCACTGAAGTCAGACCAATGGCCAATCCACAGCTTGCGTGCCGTGTCCCAGTTAATAGAAAACTTGTGAAGCATGAAGCCCTGTTTGCCAGCTCCACAGCTCACAAGCATCATGTCTCACTCACAGATCCCAGGTCACCCTGTGAAGCCAGTAAGGCCGCAGATGTCTTTGCCCCCACATCACACAGAGATATCAGCGATCTTGTTGGCCATGTGGTCACCAAGTCACAGGGTTTAGGTTTCAGCTGGTCTCCAGAAGCACCAGGACCTTGCCCCACTTGCTGGAAGGGGACCGGTAGCCACTGACCCTGTAGGGTAGTTCCTTTCATTCCCAGAAGGACACCACGCAAAGTGGTGTTTGACAACACAGGCCGGTGTCACATTCTTGAGACCGCACAGCAAGCCTGCACAGCTCCACATGCTCCCCTTATAGCCCAGGGCCAATGCAGCAAGGGAGACTCGAATATCCACTGATTTAAAAACAGTCAGGGTTATTTTGTCCCACATGCCTGATGCGGAGGTGAAAAACAGCTCTTATGCCAATTTACCAAGTGATTAGCTTGAGGCTACTTTATGTGTCTGGCCTTCCTTCACCCTCCTCTTACAACAGGGATAATATTTATCTAATCTCTCTCAGCTTTTCAAGCGCTGTGGTCAATCGCTAAAAAAGGCACTTGATAAGTGCCAAGTATTATATAGCATGTGCACACACATGCTACCCAAATCTATATCTAGCCCAGACCAGAGGGGAGCAACTTTTCATCAGGATGCCATCAGCTCCGTTCACTGCCAGAGCAGATGACACATCCCTGTTAGAGCCATGCCGTGCAAGTGCCACTGCACGTGTTTGGATGCTGGGCAGTGAATAAATTGCTCACCAGCAAGCAGGCAGCATGCCGACACACACACACAATTATATATATTTATGTATACATATATAGAGAGGAAAGGCAAGCAGAGCATTCGACTCGTCTCTCTTGTAGAGCAACAGGAAAATTGATTCATCATCCAGGCATATTATACCTCACGATCCAGACAGAAGCATTGGCTTTCAATTACCTGATATGTTTAGCATTATAAACAAACCTCCTGGCATGCCAGCTCCAGACCATGCTAATACTAATCTGATTGCAGGGGAGGAATAAAGGGAAGGCATCTCTTAAAGCCCTTGACCAGTAAGACCTGCCTCCTCCAAGCAGAGGTGCTGCAGATGTTGATGTGAAGCCTTGGAGGCTGGGAAACCCACGGCAGTGGTGCAGGTCCTGCACCCCAGGGCAAAGCACAGCCATGGTGGGGACTGCCAGCTCATTTTATTCATCCCTTGCACCCCACGCAGGGCCGAGGAAGCCATAAAGGAATCGGCCATCTTTCACAGTATTATAAGGCACTTATTGCATACATTTAATAACCAGAGGCACGAAGGACTTGATTCCCTCAATATGGAAGTTATAAAAGTGAATTGGTAACTGAGCATTAAAGGCAAGTGCAGTTGAATAAAGACTTACGAGGGCAATATTTTCCCCATTTAAAGCATGAGCTTCCCCTTCCCAAAAGTGCATGGAAAAGTCTCCCAAAAGTGGATAACTTTGCATCATTAAGGATAATTTGAGGTCAGTGGGGAAAAGGGGGGGGGAAGGGGGCAGAGAAAGCTAATCCAGCTTTGTAGAAACAATTATGAGCATAACCCCACGGTGTAATTGTAATTCGTCAAGGTAATGACCATAAAACACATCACTGCAACGCAGCTCCCTCTGCACTAGTAGATCTGCTCCTCTTGCCAAGGCCATGTAGGGGTACGTGGGTGCTGCAGAGGACATGTGGGGGATGCACCCAGTCCCCATCCCATGGCCCTAGCCACATCCAACCCAATGATCCAAACCAGGCCATTCCAGAAAGGCTGGGCAAAGGGAAAAAAAAACGATGTCTCCAGCTGGGGAAGGCATAGAAGTGATACAGCCATGCACGAGCCACTGCAGTGTGGTGTCTCAACACTTTTCCTGCAGAAACTCAACTGCTACACACAAGCAACTCACAGGACACAAGGCATTCAGAGGAGAGGACTCCCCTGCAGGACACCTTTCAGATGAGCCCAGACAAGCTTCATGCTCATCCTGACATCATCTGCCTGGCCCTAGGCTGGCTAGCAGCAACCACTAGGTGCAGAAGACCTGCTAGAGCTGCATTATCTAACAAGATTGCCATAGAGACACCCTACTGTAGAAGATACCCTGTGAAACAGCTTTAAGCTCTGCTGAAACACATGTTTTTTCCAGACATTGCATTCCATAAGGATGCACAGAAGCTGTACCTAAAGAAGAAGGAAAGAGCATGCACTTAAAAAACAGTCAGCAGTGCAAACATGACCAATACCTCACACTTTACTTTTGTACCCAAGGACACGAGCCCCTCTCAGGCACAGAGTGCACTGTGTCCCGTGTTTGTGCATTCACCTGTTTTCCTTCTACCATCCCCACAAGCCTCCAGCTCACCCCAGGACAGCCTCCACACCCTGCACCAGCTCCGGCTGGTGACTGATGAAGCAGAGAGCATCCCTTCCATGGACAATGTGTCAGTATTACTAGAGGACAGCAGGCTGCCTGGACCCAGCACGGACAGATTGCTGCAGCACACAGGAAGCAGTATGTTCCCATTATCGCACACTACATCCAAGGTTTTTCAACACAGGAAGAGCTATGCCCAGTCACTCGCTTTCAGAAAGGAAGAAATAGGTGCAAGTGGGACAGCAGAGCTGAAGAAGTGCTGTGGGCAGCAGTGCAACTGCCCACCACAACAAATACCCTCCTTAATATCCCATCACTATTACTCAGCTAGTGCTGGGAGAAAGCAGCCCAAGGGGGTCCCAAGCAACAACTGAGGTAGGTATCCAAAATCATTCCAGTGCTGAAGAAACTTCATTTATCAGAGATGAGCAACAGTGCAAAAGATTCAGAAGGAAACTACCAAGGGCTGCAACATCGGCACAGGGAGCAGGGTTGGGACAGTGCCCCTCAACCCCTCTGCATACAGGCTGGGCTCCTGGCTCAGCTCAAGCTCCCTGCCCACCACTTCAGCACCTCCCAACTGCTGCAGGCTCCATCTCCGACTCTTTCTTATTTATTGCCTATCACTATCTGACCCCTGCACAGTCTCAGACACTATCTGAAGTGAGAGAGCACAAGATGGGATGAACAGTTTAGTCCTGCAGACATGGACATAAATACACAAATGCAACCACCTTGGGGTGAAGCATCAGCAAGAGCAAGAGCTCACCTCCTGCCTACAGCAAGATCTGTAGCTTGCTCCCCTTTTCCTGTGGGTAGCAGACTCAGAAATGATATTTGCCCAAAAAGGCATTTCTTTCATTGCTCTCCAGCAGTCCTCTGTGCCCAGAGAGAGGCTTCCCACCGTTAGGCACAGACCTGGGGTACAGGAGCAGAGGCTCCTGCTCAGGATCACTAATGTCAACCTGCACGTGTCTAATCACACTGCATCTCCAAAACAGCTGTGCAGCCAGCTGGGACAAGAGGACAATCCAAGGGCAGAAGAAAAATTCCCCTGGGAGTTTTACACCAAGCACAAACCTCAAGGTGAGGCAGCACCCTTTGCTGTACAGGACGCAGGAGACCAAAAGAGCTTCCATTTTCAGGCAGCTCCCCAGGCACTTGCCATGCCAAAGGAAAGGATGCTTTTATCCATATGATTTCATACACAGTGAGAGCCAGCAGTGTGCAGCATTTTGTGGTCTTTAAAGATCAAACGGCATTTTATAGAGGAAGCAGCACGCTGGTCAAAATCGCCTTCAGTAATCATATTCTGCCTTATTAAACCCTCCCTACAACTTCAAACTGGAGGTCAGATTCCCTCACACTCCCATCTCTGAACAGGTCTGGGGCTTTTCAGAAATTAAAATATGTGTGTATATATATATATATATATATATATATATATATATATCTAAATTAATACAGGCAGACAGAGCTGCCAAGCTCTGCTCCGAAGGCAGCTGTGTTTCTCTCCTGGAGAACACAGTGCCTACACACATTAGCAAGACAAGGTACTGGATCACTAGAGTTCAATTTGGCAGGAGTAACTCTTGGTACAGAGCAGTGCCAAAGAGCATGTGGTGGAAAGGAGCCTCCCAAAAAGGCATAGGGCCCTGGTGATGGTCAGGACGATGTCCTGATAGAGCATATCAGCTCAGCTAGGACCCAAAGGGGAGCACTGCCAGCCACGTGCGTGCATTGCACTTCACGCTGTGCTTGAAGACAGGAAAATGGATGGAGGAGGAAAAGCAGAAAATAAAATCTCCCGAGAACTGGCTGTTACTGTGATACACAGTGCTGGGAATGAGGAGGCAGGAGCGAGAGTCCAGCAAGAGCAGGCGTGAGAGCCAGGGATGGGGCTGCACAAGCACTCTGGTGGGAGGGGGCTGAGGTCCTTAACCAAGACCCGCTGCCTTTCCTGGCACTGCCCACTGCCACCCACCCACATAAACCCACAAGCACACTTTCTAAAACCACAGCCTCCACAAGAGTTTAAATTCAGGAGCTTTCTACATCCACATCAGCTCCACCTCAAATCCTGTTTCAGTGTAGTCACACATTTTTGGACAGATCATTTCCACTGCGCCCGTGGGCTGGATCCCAAAACCGGCACGAAAACCAGAGCTTGGAGCTGCAAACCACGGGTGCCAAAGGGTCCCTCTGCTTCTGCACGGATATGACTATTTAGCAGCTGAATCCAGCATCCTCCCTCAGTCCCCCAGCCCACTTTATCCTCCTCTGCTCCCCCACAGCTCCACTACCCCCGTAGTGCGGGTCATCCCGTTTCTAGCTTTCCCACACACCCCGAACTCCAGGAAAGCCGCTGCCCAAGTGAGGAGAGGGGAGAGCCAATCTTTCTTGGACTCAGATTCCGCTCCCACGAAGCGTTTGTTTTCCCAAACGGCTCCCAAGGAGCCTGAACTTTGATCCTCCAGCATTTTGGCTCCTCAGATGTTTATGAAGCTTGAACAAGTGGGCAGCAATGCCCAGCTGGGCTGGACACAGGCCAGGCTCCCAGCCGCTCCGCTCAGGATGGCCACGGGCAGAGCAGCTTCAACCTGCAAGGAGACTTGCCAGGATCCCTGTTACCTCCATGGCATGGCAGATCTGCCTGCTCTGCCTGCCGAGCCTGCCGCCTGCTCCCTGCAAAGCCAAAAGACCAGGCAAGTTCTCCAAGGAGTTTATTTTGAGACAACCATCACAACACCCCCAGGCTTGTATCTGCATTCAAATAAATCACAGTCAGCTCTGCCCACCCTCCCTAGCAGCGATGGAGGGGGTCCTCCATCACCCACAAGAAGGGCTCAGTTGCCTATCCTCAGCCAGAAAAAGAAAACCTCCCCCCCTTTTTTATTGCCCCTCCAAGCTTTTCCTACAAGAGGGACAAACACTAAAAAAAAGCTTGCTCTTATTGCAGAGGTGTAAGAGCAGAAGCACCACTCAGGAGCAGGGGGATGTACACATCAAGATATGGTGACTCAGAGCTCTAGGCTTCCGGGGACAGCAGGTATTTTGTGGAAAGTCAGCTGGCTCTGAAAAGGAAAAGGTAACTAACATGCCTATAAACATGACAGAGGCAGGAGCAGGCAGTGAAGGGAAGAAAGGAGAGCAGGGAGGGAACAGACACTTTAAAAGCTCCTCTCCCAGAGCTCTACTTTGTTCATATAAACGTGGAAAAAAAAAAAAAAAAGCACCTTAGAAAAATGTTACAGGAGAAGACACTCTGACAACCAGAGACGCTACTAACCAGGCTGTTGTGTTTGAGCTGATCCAGCTACGCAAACAGCAAACCTGGGGACGGTTTCTATCCCATATCGCAGCCCAGTCTACAGTTCCTTAGAGAAAGGCATAACCGAATTATGGACAAGCCCCTCCTCACCCAACACCTCAACACAGAGCAGCACTTCAAAACCAGTCCCTCCAACCAAGCCCCTGCCCTTTGCTCCCCATGGGCACCTCCTTCACCAGGGCCAAAGGTGGGATGAAACCCTTGAGCTCACACTATCCAGACACACTGCTGTTGAGCTGTGCTGGCTGTTAAGCAAATACATTTTGCTTTTCACCAGGAGCAAGGCAAGAGCACACAACCCAAATTACTGCAGCTTGGCCAAAACAGGGCAAGTCATTAACCCAGCACTGACATCCCATCCCCACCATTCGCTAGCAGGATTCTCCTCACACCATTTGAAGATGTTCTTCATCACCAGGGCTTGGGAGTTTGCACAGATGTTTAAGGCCACAGTGGTGAGAAGCAATGACATCCAGGCCCAGCCAGGCCATGGCAGCCCATGTGTGCCCAAGGCCACGTCCCCTCATATGAGACGTGAGCATGGAGATGATGAGCCTGATAGCTTGGTGCTCCTGAAAACGAGCCTCCTATTTCTGAAGAATTTGCAGGCTGGCACTAAACTGACAGGTATAAAACCCTCACAGGAGCACTTGAGGAATCCAAAGGTCCCACTCAGTTGTATTTGTGGAGAGGCAGCGAGCAAGGAAGCCAGGCTACACCTCCTGACAGCGCCTGCCCTTTCACCACTTGGGTTGAAGATGTACTTAACAGGACACATGTCTTTTTGGCGCTGTTTAGAGTCACGGAGCAATTTCAAAGCCAGAAAGCAGATCATCAGACAAAGTCCTTCCAGGGAGATTTTTGTTGTGGGTTTTTGGGGTTTTGTTTTGTTTTAAAGAATCACTCAAACTTTGTTTCTGCTCCTGGGCAGCTGGAAGAGCCAGAAGGGTCCCAGCACCAGCCCAGCCTCAGAGCAAACTGCATGAGCCCAGAGGGTTATCAGTGAAAGGAAGCTCGTTCTGCACAAAGAATACAGACATTGTCTGCCGCCAGCCCCAGGCAGCCCTCCGGGGAACAGGCTGGCTCACTCGCAGCCTGCAGCAGCTGCGGCCCAAGAGCCCACACCACGGGCCAGGCTGGGGCTTACTGGGGATGGCAGCTGGCAGGGGACAGCCCTCCTGCACGCTGGCTCCTTCTCCCTCTGTGGATATGGCAGTGGGACAGAGAAGGGCTGCCTTCATACTCCCTCCCCCTCTGCAGCAAGAGTGCTGGACCAGGTGTCACCAACCTACACTGTTGGTACCAGCTCACAAATACAGCCTCACCCACGGCCTTGCACCAAGTTTGTGGGATGCCCACCAGCCCCTGAGCCAGCTTCAAGCTCAGCAGGCAGTCAGCAGACCTGCCTGAAGCCCCACTGGTGGCCCCCAAACCCAAGCCAACATCAAACCACAGATAAGTCCCAACAGCTCTGGGTCAAGCTGCTCTCCTGCTGCAATGCCAAGGCTCAGATTCAGCCTCGGGGACAGGACACACAGTGTCACCGTGCCAGACTTGTGCCCATCACTGCATTCCCAAAGCTTTCTTCCCCAAAAAACATAATTTACAGCCCTTCTAACTATTTCTGTTTCCCAGTAAGGACAGGAGGCAGTGGAGAAGGAAACAGGATGAGGACAGAGGGGAGGGCAGAGCCCAGAGCCAAAGCAACACTGAGATGCTCCAAGTCCAGAAGCTGCCCCCCTCTCCCCTGCAGGAAAGCAGGGGCAGGTGAAAGGCATCTCCAGCTCCCACCTGAGCTGACACAGCCCCCAGCACCACAGGATTTGCCTCACCCCCAATAAGAACAGCAATGCCACCAGGTTAGAAAATCACCCTGTGCATCGGCAGCTGCAGCTGGGTTGTTTTTGGTTTTTCACATCTTTCCCCTATCTCCCCTTTGAAAAATCCTGTAGTTGCTATGGAAATAGTCTCATCAGTATGGGTGGAGCGTAGCCGTACCAACCAAAACTCCCTGTGGCTCCCAGTTGACACCAGTGCCTAGGAACTGGCAGCACTGGAGGCTATCCCAAGCTGCACAGGGGAAACCCTGAGCTTAAAACAGTGCTTGGCACCAACAGGTGAGGGAGAACCATCTGGTAGTCAAGGGCAGGGACCTGCAACTCACCCAGGGATAAACCAGGGATGAAAAAATTGAGACATCCTCACACTGGCTAAGGGATGAGAGGGTTATAAACAGCAAAAAGCTGCAATCTGCCCCAGTGATACCCTCACTGCAAGCAGAAGGTGGCCACAGATGAGGATAGCAGGAGCAGAGCTGAGCTTTGTCAGTGGCCCTGCGTTCAACGTACCCCTCCGGGGAGGTTTCTGACGTCCTCTTTGTACTCTTACATCTGCTACGAAGTTAATAAGCAAGGAGGGCGCAAACAACAACCATCGAGTGCTGTGAAGAGGACTGGAGAGCAGAGCAAGAATCTTTCCCATCCGGCAAAGAGACCAGCGTGTTGGGCAATTGGTACATGCCCCAACAGACACACTTCACCCACTGAGTCACCTCCTCCCATCCAGGAGCCACAGCTGCAGAACATTCAGATTTTACACTGTGAGCTGATTCCTTGCTGAAAACACCAGCAGGATCTTTGCAGGCAAAGCATCATCCTTTATCACTAGAGCTTGGAACAAGGTCCACAGGCACCGGAGACCAGCTGAGTGGGAAATGCATCTTCTCCATGGGAGCGGACAGCAGGCCAGCAGTGATCAGTGCACACAGAGATGCTACTGCCATACTTGCAGACGTAACACATCTGTCATTAACCCTGGATTTAGGGTAAGTGCTAGGGACCCCCATCTCCATCACCCCACCCAGCTGGGAGAGAGGGAGGATGTGACACCCCTGCCACCAGCGTGGACACCTCCTGCCTCCGGCCATGCCGAGTAGCTCTATTCAGCCTGTCCGTCACCTTGTCACCAGCTGCAGCCCCTGACAAATGGCAACTCCTCTAGCAATGATAGCAGGAGGCTCTCCCAGCTGCAGGATGCAAATACAGGTCTCTGCCACTACTGAGGGCTGTTCCCAGCCATCTGCAACCTGAGATCACTTCACAAATGGCAGTTTAACCCTGATGCAACCTGGTGCCATGGTAATGAACTTCTGAGCTGTGTGGTGGACAGCCACATCACCAAACCCTTGTCAGCACTCATCATGGACCACCACACATGAAACTCCTTTCACAGCACCACTGCATGCTTGCAAATGAGCAGGCTACAGATGTTTTCCCAGGCATTTTTCTCCTGGATTGGGATTCCTACATTCAATCCTGATGTCACCATGGAAATCTCACCAAACTTCACCATCCTCCCCCACCAGCCCTACACGAAGCTGACGGGGCTGTCACACAGCACCGTCATGTTCTGTCTCCTGCCTGCAAAGGGGAAGCATATTGGCAGCATCACCACAGCACCATGAAGCACTAGGGCACAGCCATTGGGCTGAGACATTACTGGTGCCAGGACGGATCAGAGCACAGCACAGAGCACTGCTGGACCCTGTCAGTCCTTACAGGTGCACAACCCTAAGTAAAGGTCTAAACAACAATTTGCATCATCAAACTGCAAAGGGCACATCTATCTCAGGAGCCATTTGCACCTCCAGTCTTCTCGGGTGCCAAATGCTTTCTCAAAAGGGTGCACTCAATAGAGAAGGATGGGCTTGAACCCAAGCTTGGTCAGAGATGCTGTAAACAGGAGCCTGCACTCCAGCATCTGTCCTTTCCTATCCAGATTTAAGAAGTTTAAGACTTAAAACATAAAATAGAAGCCAAAATTCTTCCCACCCCCACCATTTTGTCCCATGCCTGGGGAACACGCAGTCTCTCTTGCTCCCTGCTGGCAGAAATCTCATCACACCAGCTCAAAACGTTTTGCTCCATGTTTTTGGGGAGCTGTCAGAGGAAGGTAACAAAGAAAAAAACTTATCCTTCATCATACAGCAAACCCCTCAGGATGCTTTAAGCATCCCAACATTCACCTTTTCACCATCTTTACCCCAACTCAGGAGTCCCCATCAAAATCTCAGCATCAGGGATGCTTTGGCAAGGCCGGATCAGCCCTGGGGGTGCTGATACAAGGCAGCAGAACAGCATTTCGGGTCTGGCTCCCAGCTGCACCCCAGCTGCACCCCACAGCACCCCATGACACCCAGCAGAGAGCTGCTGGCTGCGCCCATTGCCTGCGTAGCAATACAGCGCCTCAAATAAAAACTCCCCACAGCCAACACAGCGAATAAGATTACAACAAATATAAACTAATGATACAGCTGTCAAGATAGATTAGGCTGCACAGTGTAAAAAATTGCAGGGCTGTTTAGTCACAACAATATAAGATTAATTTATCAATACAGCTTATGTGGCACTGGAGAGATAGCAAATTGAATAAGTGAATCTTTTCTACACCTTGCACAAGGAGGAAGTCTCAGACCCTATGGGCGTGCAGGTCTTGATGCCGGTGAGAATCCGCAGGCTGGGATCACCCTGGTGGGACCAATTTGATACAGCCCAGAGGGGTCTGCACCCCCATCCCTGCACGGGGGATGGACACACATGCCACTCGTGCTCTCCAACAGCTGCCCATCCTTCTGCAGTACTATACTGGAGAGGGATGCTGCTAAATCAAGACATCCAGAAGCTACAGGCAGGAAGTTCCCAGACCCCTTTCCACAAGCTCCTCCAAGTCCACCGTTACAAGACTCAAGCCGCTTGCGTTGCCTCACCTTTAAGTTCTGTCCCAGTTACAGTGTGTGCGTGTTTTGGTGTACACAGCAATCAGAGGCAGTGATCCACTGTGTAACACATGCAAAAATATGCACAGCCACCTCCACCCTTTGGGGCTAAGCCCTGGCTGACACAGGCAAGCTTGCTGACCTGAGAACAACTCCTAAAGAGTGCCCAAAAAGCAAGACTCCAACACACAGATCCTTAGGAGACGCTTCCCTATTCATCCTGCAGCTTCTGCCCAAAGACTACAACATCCCCGGCGGGCCTGTATCATTTCAGATCTCTCATATGTTGCCATCTGTGGGTTAAAAATGTGCAAGTAAATAAATAGCTGCAGCGATAATGAGCCAAGGTTTCGATCTGTGAAGGTGAGAGCACAGCGGCAGCCGCCGATATGAAGGAAGCGCCCGTTTCTATAAATATTGAAATCCGGTAATTATCATCATTAGAACTAGTTGTGATTTAGCCGTAGCTCAATCCCAACAAGTAAGAATGGCATTTATTTGCCACAATTAGAACAGCTAAAAATACCTCCCAAACCTTTCCTGGTTCAGCCCCATCCCGCCACACCCCCGGCAGGCTCAGCCTTGGGCAGGGAGCAACGTGAAGGTGAGGACCACCTGAAAGACCATGGTGGGGGGGGCACGAAGAAAACGTGTGCTCACCCAAGGAGACCAGGACACCAACACAAGGTCACCCCATCTTCCAGGAGTACTTCCCAGCTCCACTCCGTGGCTTTCTCCCTAACTCTGATCAGCCCACCTAACTCCTGCCCCACAATGCTGGCTCACTGGTGCAAGGTAGCTGCTCCGTAAGCAAAGTAATGTTCCCATTAGCAAGCTGCCTTTCCCATACTAAGTTTCTTTGCATTTGTGTCAGAAGGCTCAGATTTGCTTTAAAAGGCAAATGGAAAGGCCCAGCTCACCCAACCCATCCTGTTGACAGTGGTGGGCAACAGCCCTGGCAGCACTCAACTGACCTGAAAGAGTCATTGCTGATGGACACACGCGTTTCCTCACCTCGTGGGAACATTAAAGTTATGTCATGAGCCTCCACACACCCAGTGTCTCTTCCAGTCCCCAAACAAGTGCTGAAAAACTTCAAGAGCTTAGCATGCCAGCCAGACACCTTCATAGCTGAATTCGCGGGAAGACTTCATCCTTCCTGACTTCTATGGACAAGGCTCAACCCCTTGTATAAAATCCTGTGAGGGGCATCAAGCTATCCTGTCCTACCTCTGCAAGGTGACCAGGGGGCCACCACCTCTCCACAAGCCTTTAAACATGACGGGACTCAGCCATCCTCCCTTGGGGACACACTCCAGCTGTCACCAGCAGTTTCCCAGCCTTTACCCTGAGGATAAATAAATGCATGTGGGGTGCAGATAGATATTGCAGGATACAGCACCTCAAGGCAGCTACAAACAACTCAGCTTCCCACGCAAGCCCACAGCCCAGGAAAATCCCCATCTACTGGCCCAAATCACCCAGAGTTGTCTTCTCGTGCTTGTTCCAAGACTCAAGATTTTCCCCGAGGAAACGTGCCCAGCTCCTCCTATCAGGGATGTTCTTTCTGACAGTCACGGTGAATATTTTCCCCTGCTTATTCGATAATATCTGGAAAGGGCCGTGAAATGGGCAGCTTAGCGATTCTCCGCTGCGCGGGGGCGAAGGCACTGAGGTGCTTGCTGCCAGGTCTCAGAACCAGCCCAAATATTCATCCCAGCCCCACGGGCTACCACCTGCTCCTCCCTGAAACGCCTCTGGCCCTGGGACTTTCTCAGCCCCCAGCCTGCCTCCAAGAGTAATTTGACCCCTCCGATGGCTTTTTTTCCCCCCCTTGCTTGCTTCTGAACGGTTTCCAGTTTGTCAATATTCCTGTGATAAGGTGCCTCAAACTGAGGCCACGTTCCGGGTGTTGTTTATTATTTTAGGGGGTTTCTGTTGGTTTTGAGTTTTTTTTAATAAGACAAGACAGTTTGTAGCTCTGCTCCCACAGCTGCCCCTCTCCCCAAACACAGTCCATCACTATTTGTTTAGGGCCCTAAGCCAGTTTTCAGTCCATTTGGCAGCATCATATCCAAGGCAAACTGAACTAATTTTAAGAGTAAGATTTGGCGAGACACTATATCAAATGCTTTGCTAAATCCAAATATATTAGGATTTCCACGTTCTGCTCAGCCACTAATTTTGCGATTCCATCAAAAAGAAAAAGCAATCAGGTTTGTCTGGCAAGATTTATTCTTTCTAAATCCCTGCTGTTATTGCTCATGCTTTCCTTATCCTCTAGTGCTTCACTTTCTTAATACTGCAGGACTGGAAGCATTTGCTGGGAATTTATTTTTGCTATTTATATGGATTTTGAAAATCTGCCTCTGCTCTCCTCCGCTGCCCCCTGCCTTCCCCACTGCTGTTAGCATCCCTGTGCTGCCACTGTACACATCTCCTCCATCCTCCTCCAAAGCCAGAGCATAACAGTATCATAAGCCCAGTGTTAATGTACAGCTGGTCTCAGACACAAGATACAGAAGAAAAACTAATACAAGAAAAAAAAAAAGTATTTTGGCAGCAGGGGAAAGGTCTAAAGGGAACACCCAGCTGGGTCAAGCCCAGGTCCATTGCAGAGCACCGCCAGCAGTGTGAGCAGTTAATATTAATGCCTGAATCAGCCATCGGGGAGCATCACCTCGTTTTTCTTGCAACTCTCCTGGCAATCACCCTCCGGTGTGGCAGAGTTGAGCCACAAATGATGCCAGACAGTGCCTTTCCAGAGGACACACACATGGTGGGTCAGGGCCAGCATGTCTATAAACCAAACCCTGAACCTCTCGGGTGGTTGAGGAGCTCCTCGAGGCTTGGGGCTTGCAGAGAGAGGTCAGAAAAGGCTGTGCTCCCTTGCCCTAGGCTGGCACCCCAGCTTCCCACTCATACCTTGGGGATTTGGGGCATACAAAGTCACATCACAAGACACTCAGATCTCCTGCAGCGTTTTCCTCCACAGGGAGCCAAGCAGAAGTCTCTAAACCCTGTGCACACACAGCAGCTTTGCAGACAGCACATTCCAAAACACTCCAGTGACCCCATCCTGGCCCTGATTGTGCATCTTCTGCTGTGTGCTCCACTGACATCCTTGGGGGTGAGGCAGAGCTGCTCATGCAATTCAGGGTAATGCTCATTCCTGCTCATTAGAAGGAAAAAGGCAGCTGTGATGGAACATAATAAGTTTCTGCTCGCTAAGTCCTTGGACACAGAAAGGCTCAGTATTCTGCACACCAAATAACACCCTGTCTGGGTGCCAGGTGTGTGTGCACCCTCAAGACACCCCGTCCAGCCACAGCAAAGCAGCAGCACTACCAGCCCAGATCAAGGCTGAGCCACTCACACAGGCCAAGAGACCAGCTCTAGCCACGGCTTTTCCCACAATGACACAGGCACGTCCTCCTGCACACCCTGGCACAGCCCAGCGTGCCCAGGCTGAGCAGCAAGGCTGGGGTTACAAACACAGCTCACAACACTGAGCTGATGCCCCCATGCTTGGCTTCCTACACCTCTCCTGGGTCAGGTCTCTGCCAGACCCCTTGCCTCAGATCCTACATGCTGTCCCAGCGTCATCATAAGGGAAAAAAAAACACAGCATGGTAATCCCAGCCACTCAAGGCTCAGAATCCAGCATCTAGCAGAAGCTCAGGTGGTGGTTCTCCATCACAAGGGATCTCTGCTGCCCACAGCTCCTTCAGAGCTCACTGAAGGGAGCTCAGATAGGGGCACAGCGAAGTTAGGCTACAGCACGACCCTGAGCACTCAAGGAATAAATGGAAATTTGCTGCTCTGGGTACTTTAACACCTCAGAAACATGTCCTAGGTGAGCAGCCCTCTCCAGGAGCTGTCCTGAGGGCTGAAATACCTGTGGTCAGGAATAGGCTTCACCAACACCCTCTGTTTAGCACCCAGCTGGCTGCAGCCCAGGGACTGAAGATGACAGCCCAGCCCTGTCCTGCCTCCAGCACAAGGACGACCTTCCCTGCAGGCAGCCAAGCAGAACATCCTCCACCAGTCTCTGATGGCCAGGCAGTCCTAGGGGAGCTGTTGGAAGGGATTAACCCATCCCAGGACAGTTGCCCTCCATCATCACTGCACCCTCCCTCCCTGCATACCCCCCAGCCTCACCAGGGCTCAGGATTTACAGTGCAGCCAGAGCAAGGGCGTTGGCAGCAGAAAACTGATGGGGACAGAGGATTTACGGGGAAGGGCCCATTTCAGGGAAGTAGAGCAGAGCAAAGGGTGATTTACAGGGTCAGCAGCAATTTAAACAGCAGGTAGCACCGAGGAGGCAAGGATTTACAGGGGCAGGGAAGTAGTACTTTTTATGGGTGTTTATTAGGAAATGAGTGTCTCTTTCCCTTGACCGCTGTGACCCAAGGAGAGGCACAGGAGCAGATGGATTTGCAGCAAGCCTTCCCCTCGCTCTGGAGGTCACAGACAGGCCAGCATCGGGATCCTTTCTGTCCCAGCACGGCTGCATGCTGCAGGTGGTTTCTGCTTGGCCACAACACCCTCAGGGTCATTTCAGCATGTCCCCATCCAGCCACCACCCCAAGGCATCACTCCAAGGCCAGGCTCAGTGGCCAGACCCTCCAGGGAGGCTACAAACAGCAAACCCTCAGATATCTCCTGGAGCTGGAGGCCCTTCCTCCTGGCAAGACCCACAGCCCCTCCCTGCCAGGGTCTGATCCAGCCCATCTGCTGGCAATGAAGCAGTGTTTCTCCCACTGCCAAGGCTCCTTGCTGCCGCTGGGACAGGGCTGCCAGGCGGGCAGGGGTCGTGGTCTGCCGTCCTGCAGCAAGGCAGACAAGCCAGGACTAGGTTCACCAGCACACAGACGAGTCATCCCATCTTCCAGCTGCTTCTGGCACCCAGAGGAGCCAGGGTCTGGAATCAGCCCCACGCATGCAACACTGAGCACATCGGTTTGGTCAGACAGGTTCTTTCCCTCTCCCACTGCATCTTCCTCCTGCTCCTGAACTGCAGCAGGGCTGGCAGGGGATGCACACGTCGAGCGCGTGGTGCAGACACAAGGGGTGGCAGCATGTTTGTGTCTCCAGCTATCAGAAATCCCCCAGCCCAGGCTTATCCTAGCAGCATCCCTGAGCTGGCAGGTTCCAGGCTGAGCACAGAGATGCACGGTTTACACCTGGCCTGCTCACACTGCCAGGGGTTAACCCACAGGGTTGCACATGGAGTAAGTAAAGAAATATAGAGGAAAAGTTGTCCCAGCACCAAGAATACTGTTCCCCCTCTGCCACATTGCGACATCCTCCCGTTAGAACACACCACACTGTGCTGGACACTCAGGGAAGTGTGACAGGCACCATGCTGGCCTCTGCCACCCCAGAAGGTGCCAGGACCAGCTTGACTTTATGTTTGGGAGCAAGCCAGGAAACTCTGCCACCCCCAGCCCTTCCCTGCCACTGCTCCCCATCGGTGACACAAGCCAAGGGCTGCTTATGAAGAAATAATGATTGCAACACATCATGGCCTGGGGACCAAAAATTCAACTGTTCCAGCAGGAGAGTGCCCCTAGATGAAATGCCAACCCACATTTTGCATGCCTCTACATTTACTGCCAGAAAAGACACCAGGTCTTTTGCAACGCAAAAGGTGGAGAGGTTGGTCCTAGAAGAGCCCAAGAAAGAGGGAATTCACTCAGACATTTCATCTTGGTCTCATTGTCCAGACACTCCCTAAACACACACTTAACAAGTGCATCACTCCGGGGGACACCCAATTTCTCACAGTGTTGCATTGCTCAGCACAAGGATGCAATAGGACCAGGTGCCACGAGCAGAGGGAGGGGAAGGGCTTCAGGCATTGACCACAGACACCCATGAAAGCATCAAGCACTGCCCAGCCCCAACATGACATAAATGAGATGAAAATAAAGTTGTGAGCAGCCTACACAAAGCAAGAAGTTTCTCTCTCTCAGCCTGGAGAGACAGCAGCCTCGCAGCACAGACAGGTTACAAGTCACACTGGGCCATATCCCAATGCGTGAGAGCCCAGATAACATCCCATCGCTCACAGGCAAGGGCTCGCTCCCAGCACAGCCCGCCTGATCCTGTAGCTCCTCAGGGGCATCTCCCTAGCAGAGAAACATGGGCAGCACCAGAACAGCATCCCAAGCAACACGGTTCCCTTCTCCATGTAAAACTTCCAGAGACACACGATAGCAGCATCCAACCCTCATGACATCCCTGAGCAAAAACCCGTACATCTTCACCCAAACCACAGGCAGCAGCAACACCATTGCCCCCACTCCGCTACCCCAAAGTTTGACTAAAGCTCAGGAGTATCTTTGCTTTTATAAATCTCTGCCTTTTAATGATAGCTTCAAGGCTCAGAGAAAAAAAGGCCCATTAAACTCACTGAATAAGTTAATGGGGCAGAGAGAATCCATTTCAAAGCCACCTCAGGCTATTTTCCTCTGGAGCTAAAGCCTGAATAAGCAAAAAGGAAAAATTAAAACTGTACAGTGCTTTGCCAATAAATAACCCCCAGTGTAATCTGCTACCAGACAGGCCTCCATTTGCAGAGATAACAGGATGCAGATCAGCTGCAAACCACCTCCCCTTGCAGGGACCACCACCTTTTGATTGCAATTAACTGTGCCATGGCAGGAACCTCCATCTCCTTCCCGTCCCCTTCCACCTGCTGGGGCAGGAGGGGGATAGCACATTCTGCAAAGAATTACCTAAATGCAGCACTTGGCTCTGCAATTCTCCAACACACACGCTCTGAGCACACATCCCTGCTCACCTGCCTCCTTTTTCGCAGCCCCCCTGCCTGCTTGTGCCCTGTCAGCCCCATCTTCTCCCCCTCCTTCACCAGCAGAGCTGTAGGTCAGTCCCTCGCCCATCAACCAGAGCCCACACGCAGCTGCTCCTCCCCAAACACTTAAAAAACAAGTGCACCTCCCAGAGAGGGGAAAAAAAAAATTAAAATCCCTGTTTGTAAATGTTGATCCCGCTAGACGCAGTTTGTTTACTATTTAATATTTAAAGATGCTAATTAAGTCTCTGAATAAATAAATCTACGTTACCCGTGCCTTTTAGAAGGCAGGGATCCTTCCCCCGGGGCCAGGGCAGCCAAGAGCACGCCGGGTGCTGGGCAGCCTGCCCAGGGCTGGGGACAAGCCTGGGGCAAAGGCTGAGGATCCCACCACTATCCCTCCTGGAAGGGAGGGCTTATCTGCAACACCAGACACAGCTCAGGCTGGGGACATCGGGGGCTTCGGCCATTAAGACCCAGAGGAGAATGCAGGCAGGACAAGGCACAGAGAGGAGGATTTCCAGGCAGGGCTGCCCAAAGCAGTGGCTCTTGGTCCCAAGAGGGGATCTCAGCTGCAATCAAAGAGCCAAGGGCTTGTGTTCCCGAGCGCCAGAGGATCAACGCACAAACGGCTGGATGGGGGGGACGGACACAAAGACAGGCACCAACACACATCACCCAGCCCACTGCCGAGCAAGCAGCCAGGGCTGCTCCAGGGACCAGCTACAGGCACCCACCTCCCTCCCAACTGCACCCCCAGCACAGAGCCAGGGCAGCAACCACACAGCTTCATACCTGAGAGCATCCCAGCTCCAGCTCCTCTCGCCCAAAACCACTGCTGCAGGATCATGCAAGGAGCACTGCAACTGCCTGCCTTCCTCACCCAGGTACCCTAACATCCTTCAATGCCCACACCTCAGCTCTCCCACCTAATACCTCTTCAGCCTCATTAGGCTCTGCCTCTCCCAAATCACTCCAGCTGTACCATGCACCTTGCTGTTAACCCCCTGGGTGCCAGGCCCCACAGAGCTCCCTGTTGTGCAGGCTCTCTCCCCGCGCCGCATCAGAGCCTTGCATGTACTCCCTGAGCTCGGGTTTTGCTCTGATGCTCCTGAGGACACCCTCCAGCATCTGCCCTGACCTGAAGTGAGGGGTACAGCGCTTGCCAAGGGAGCACAGGCTGCTGCCCCGATGATGACCCAGCTCTGCGCCCTCCCCACCACAAAGCCTGGGATGGCCTCTGAGATGGCTGTCAGCACAGATATGTCCAGAGCACATGTGAGGCTCAAACTGGGAAACAGTTCCCAGTAACACCCAGCTTCTCTGAATTGGCACAAGGAGAGCCCCAGGAGGACAAGGACACTTTCCACAGGCTGGGGAGTTGGGAATACTCAGCATCCTTGACCCTGTGTCCCACTGAACTTTGCTTGCTCCATGGCAGCCACCAAGTGACTTGATGGCTTTCAGCTCACTTTTCCTGGGATGTATTTTTTCTGGGAGAACACAGGCAAGGCAGGGGACAGCCTAAACCAGGACCCACATTATTGTCCCAGGAGCACCCAGCCACATCCTAGAGGCAAGAGTTTTAGGGGACAAGAGAGGATCTTTCCAGCCACAGAAGTCAGAGCTCCCCAGAGGCAAACCCATCTGTACTGGGATGGACACAAGGGACGCCCAAACTGGGTTAGAATCAGGCAAGAGGAGGGCTGTGGTCCAGGACAAGGGCAGGCAGCCCAAGAGAGCATCTGAACAGCTGGATCACAGACCAGAGTGCCAGGACTCCTGGTTCCCAGCCCAGGACACTGCACAGCATTTCCATGGAGAGCATGGGATGGGGGATGCAGCCAGAGCTACTCCAGGAGCAGAAGGAAGGTCAGCAGCTGGAGGCACCCTGGCTCTCCCCCACGTGGTTTCATGTCCCAGCAAGGTCAGGAGTTAGAGCCTGGCATTGCTGAAGCTACGCTGAGCACTCACGTTCCTAATTTATCCTGGCAAAACCCTGAGCATGGAGGGTCCTCAGTAGCACTCAGATTCCCAGCATCTGTTTGAGCATTTCCAAATTAACATTTCCTAGTGGGAACTGCCTGGGGAGAGCTAGTTAGGGGACAGCTTTGCACAACCCAGGAGGATGGGGACTTCAGCACACTTCTCAGTCCCCCAGGGGCAGTGTGGGGCAGCCAGCAAAGGCACCAGTGCCTTTTGCCCTCCCCAGCATAACTAAGCCCAGCACAGAGCCATAGGAGGGCTGCAGGGAAGGTGTTGCGTGGGGGATAGCACCTGCATCCTTCCCTGGAGCCCTGGGATCCCAAGGCCAATTAGCTGCCAACTGCAACAAGCACCGAGGGCAAGAAGCACCCCAAGCCTCCCATCTGTGCTACCACACCATCATGCTCCTTTGGAAATCCTTCCTGACCTCTCGGCTCTGCTGCTGGGAATTCTGTTTTTAATTTGAAAAGCCATTTTCCTTTCCAGTTAGGCAGACCAAAGCTGGAGGAAAAGGGAAGGCGAGGGTGACAGCACATGCTGGAGGGTGGCACAGGATGGAGTTGGTCCATTACCTCCTACACCAGAACGTTGGGTGGCAGCTGGAGGAAAGCTGGCTGCACACATGGTTCTGGCTTCTCCTTCGGCTCCCCAACTGCTACATCACATGAAAACATGCTAAAAATACAGCATGTTATTTTCCTGGTGCTACTCTTCCAAGCAAGCAGAGGCCTGGTCTCACACAGAAGGGGACAGGGCAGGACCCTCAGCCCCACGTGGTCTGGAAACAGGGCGGTACATGGAGGATGGAGATGCACAAGGGCACACGCAGCAGGGCTGGTGAAGGAGCCCTGCCAGCTGAGCACCGACTCCAGTGCAGCCTTCCAAGGGGAGTACAAAGAGATATTAATCTCCTTTTCTTCAAATGAAGCCCAGGCCCTGAGCAGTATCATGGCTCTAACTCATGTCTGCCACCCACAGCCCAACACACATCCACCCAAATGTCACCCCTGCCACGATGCTGGGGACCCATTTGCTGTTGCATTGCAGGACCACTGGGTGTCACAGCCCTTCCACCATGCTGGCAGCACGTGAAAATAGCCGGCAGGAAAATAACCAGCCCAACTTTGGCCCAGCTGCCAGGGAGGATGAGATACCCCCCAGGAGCTGCATACGGAGGATGGTACAGGGTCAAGGCCAGCTTCCTACCACCATTCACCTTGCCTTGTCTCACACCAGGCTCTTCTCAGCCTTCCCCCCTTGG
Organism: Athene cunicularia; assembly: GCF_003259725.1. NCBI lineage: Eukaryota > Metazoa > Chordata > Aves > Strigiformes > Strigidae > Athene > Athene cunicularia. The sequence continues at coordinate 15,816,702 of NW_020799112.1, forward strand.
GAAAAGAAGTACATGTGGCCTCTTTAGCCCTCCAAACTCCATCCAACCCCTGCAGTAGAGATGCAAATCAGAGGAGCAAAGAGCATTGCACCTACCCTGGAAGCCTCCAGAGACAGCTCTCAGACCGTGCCCTCTTGCCTCTACCTCCAGGACTTCTCTGAGGACACGTCTCATGGCTGGTAGATACAACAGGACCGATATAACAGCCTTGTTTATCCATGCCTCCATGCTTGGCCTCTCCTTAAACCCTGGTTGGTGCTGGGCTGAAGGGTCTCCATCCCTGCTCCACTACTTGCAGGCCAGTTGCACCACTGCTATGGGCCTCAGTTTCCCCATCAGTAAAACGGGCAGAGCTGTTAGGGACTTCCTAGCAGATCACACAGAGCCAGAAGCCAGTCGCAGAAGGCAGCACATCACCCCCATCAGGCACCTCTTGCCCAGCAATTCAAACAGCCCAGAGACACCCACCGCCCCACAGCACCTGCTCTGGTTGGGTCAACGCCTTCCAAAAAGCTGCAAATCACCTCAATTCACAGACGGACTCGCAACACTGGTGTGGGAGCTATCGGGAGGTGGGGGTGCACCAACCATGTCCTCCCGCAGCAGCTCGGAGGAGAAAGCCATGACCTAGCCACTCAGTCAGACCCCCGGGACCGCCTGACCCGACTGGGTGCCCACCCAGGGACTGGGATGCTGAGCTAGGGAGCGGGTGGGAGCCCAAGAGGGGTAAAGCAGCACAGGCACCCCAGAGCAAAGGCTCTTCTCCCACGCAGCATCCCACCAGGGTGACAGCAAGCAAGTGCGACTTGACCCCTCAGCGCCGGCCGCCCCCGATGCCCCCGGCCGGCTCCGTCCCCGCCGGGTCCCCGCGGTGGCCGCAGCCCGGAGCCGCGCTGTCTGCCGCTGCCGCTTGCCCTCTAGCGGCACAGCCACCCTCGAACCGGGGAAAAGAGGAGAGGATGAGCCGCGGCTGAGCCGAGCAGAGGGTTTCTGGGGCTGCCCCGGGAGGGGGGCACAGGGCAAAGGTTCTGCTGGGGCCGGGGGTTATGGCAGAGCCTCCGAGCTGCTCCCGCACAAACAGCCCCTGTCCGGAGCAGCCTCGCAAGGTTGGGAGATGAACCGGGGGAACAGCCCAGTCCAGCCGCGGTCCTGGTGCTGTGTGCTTGGCCCTCCCGGACCCGGAGCATCGCGTGGGGACCAGCAACCCCACTCGTATCATCTCTCCATGTGTCACCAAGGGTCCGCAATATCCACCCACCGCACACAAACCGCAGCCTCTGAACAAGAAACTCTCCCCGCAGCACCGCCTCGGCAGGGGTTTTGATGTGCACCCCTTGATCCTGAGCAGAAAGCAAGAGAGTCTGGGGGGATCACCAGAGCCCGCATGCTGCTGTCAGACACACCTGTTTAGAAGGTACCTACACAACCTACTGAAACCCCCACTGCAGGAAACCCAAAGCTCAAAATTACTGCTATTGCACTGTGCCCAGTAAATAATACATCAAGTTACAAGCATTATTAATGCTCACTTCTGGAAGCCTGGCAGGCTCAGGGGTTGGTTCACTCCCTGCCTGACTGCAGCCCCCCTTGAATGGAAAGCACCAAATTCAACCATAAACTCACGGGCAACACCCAGCAGGGGCACTGGGCTGAGCGGGGCAAGCCGGTGTGCCAGGGTAGCACTGGGGAGCATCGCTGAGCACCCGCAGGGCACCCCAAGGGTGATCCCATGGGACATCCCACAGCCTGTTTGGGGGGTTCTCACTGAAAGAGCCCAGCATTGCTGGGTGCATGGATTGTCACAGATCTTTGGGAGACCATGAGCAGCCTCATACCAATAGCACATGAAAGTGTCACCCCCACAGGGATGAGCTGATGGGGTAGAACAGACCCAGAGAGCCTTCCCTAACTGAGCTCCACAGAAGCCCCTAGGCAGAGGAAACACATCTCTGAGTCTCCAAGGGCAGCAAGGCAGGTCCTTCCTCGGTCTCTGCCCCTCCATCTCTGCTACTTCCCCCCATGAAACACCTGTCCTAGACCTGAACTATCCCCATCTCACCTCTGCAAGCCCAGGGACACAAGCCAGCAAGCAGAGCTGACTTAGATCTCCACAAACACTGCAGGACATAAAGGCAGGGGACACGTCACATGCACCCCAAAACCATCCAGGTCATCAGCTCCTCTTGTCCAGAGCAGCAGTTCAGGCCCCGTGCTCAGCTCAGAGAGGAATTTCTGGCAGGCACCAAAATTGTCTCCTCCCTGGAGAAATACCTGGTGTGGGCCATCAGCAGAGCCAGGCAACGCAGACATGGCTGGGGAGCACTTGGGGACCCCAGTGGGATCAGGCATGAAGAGGGCAGAGACACCAGCAGACTGGCATGAAAAGGCAGGTGACTCAACCCCCCAGGAATCCCCCAGACAAAGCAGGGCTGTAACCCTCGAGTGCCTGACGTCCTCTGCTTAGTGTTAGTTCAGCTGCTGCTTCAAAAGCTGAGCTGAGACTGGTCTTGATGGTCCACTCCTCCAAAAACTACTTCTTATAGCCCATCTACCCCAGATCCTTCTGCTCTGTGCCTGCACATAGCCTGGAGGGCTGCAAAAGTACTGGCGGTCCCAGACATCACTTGTGACAGGAAAATGTCTCCCTCCAGAACTGGTCAGCAGGGAGAAAGGCCGTAAGAGCAGGGAAAGGAGCCAGCAGCCAGCCCAGGAGATGCATCCAGCCCTAGGTGCCCCTGGTGCAAGTTTAGCTACTTTGGTGCACAGGGCAGAATCCACCATGGACCCTGATGTAAAGAGGATAATACAGGAACAGTCAGGACAGTGCTCCCAGTTTAAAGCACCTAGAGCCCCAAGACCATTATCTCAGCCCACCTCCTTGTCCCAAATATTTCTGCACCCTCTCCTGTCCTCACAGCCTCATGCTGCACCCATCTCCCCCATCCTTCAGGGCAGCCGCTCCGCATAAACAAGAGCCCTTCAAAACAAAGCTGGATTGAATTAGGGACCTTTTGAATGGTTTCTGCAGCAGCCAAAACCTCCAGGACCAGGAGATGGGAGGAATGATGGGATGGGAGGCTTTGGGAATGCAGAGCCCTTCGTCTCCGAGAGCAGCAGCACACAAGGCACACTGGACATGCTGTGGCTCATTCACAGAGGGGAAAAGTTTGTGCCCTGTTGTCTGAATCAGGGCAGTCATCAACTTGAGCATCACAGGAGTCCCCTTCCCAGCTGTTTGGGCCACCAAAGCAAGTGCTGTTCCCCCCAGCCCTCCCAGGAAAACGCCTGCCCTTTCTTTCTTCCCTCCTTTGCAGATGCAGGTGCACATGGGCATCACCGGTGCCTCAGCGCTCCCCGTGCCAGCAGCGAAGGGGTGCTGCCGCTCTGAGCACCCCCTCCTTCTCCCCCATGCCACATGCTCCCAGCTCCTGCGCATCGAGTGGGGGCTGCGCTGCCGCCCGCCCCCCACGGCGCCTGGCTCTGACGCGGCTCTCCCACCCCCGGCCAGGCCCACGGGATGGAGCGGATGCTGCCGTGGGCTGGTGGGACAGCCCAGTAAGAAAGGATGGGGCTGCTCTTCTTGTCCATGGAGGGAGCAAGATACTTCCGCTTGGCCCTGCAAGCGAGACCCTAAAATCTTGCACCCCACAGTGTTCCACAGTGACCCACCTCCTCTTGGGTTGCTCTGAATTCATGCCACCTTTCTGAAGGCAGATACAAGCTGCATAGATAAACCCTGCAAATCCGCCCATCGAGGGTACTTTACCATAAGAAACCCCATTCTCCCTGGTCAGGCTGAGTAAGGGAGCAAGGCTTTACATACCAGGGACATCTCCCTACCTTGAGGAGCCCAGGGGTGACAAACACAGGCCACCACCGCCTGCCTGGCAGCATCTCTGCAGTGCCATAGCAACAGCTGAGAAGTAGGGATGCCCAGATGGCAAACTCCTCCATCCATCCTTCCCCACGCGCCGTGCTGGCGCACGCAGGCACTGCCCACGCTGCCAGAAGGGTAACTCCCCAGCCCGCCCCTGGCACGAGGCACCCACCGTCACCCCGACACGCGGCAGCACAGGCGAGCCTGGCCACCCCATGTGCCAGCCAGACCCCCACGCTGCCATGAGTGGGGACCCAGTGTGGCAAATACCCCAGCTGCTCAGTTCACAGGGACAGAAGGGGTTTTGTGACACATGACCCCCAGGACCAAAGTTCTCTCTGTGCATCTGGTCTTTTTAGAGAGGTCTTGCAATGGACAGGACCCCACAACACAGGGGTGAGGCTGGGGTACGGGACGCTTCAGCATCTCCACAAGTCACACCTGGATGGGGACACAGCAAAGGCCACTCAGCTGCACAAGGAAAAGTGATGGCATGAACATACCCCAACACCATGGTCACCCTCTCCCTCAATCGGGACAGAGAAGTCCAGCAGCATGACTCCAAACTGGAGCCACCTCAGCCAGGGTCCAAGCTGGCCCCACGGCTAGACAGGACCCTTGGCAGCTCTCACAGGGGCCTCTGTGTGCAAGCCACATCCCTAGGGATGGGATTCAAAATTGGGTACAATTCTGGGCAGACTGGGAAAGGACAGAGGGATACTAGCCAACCCAACCTCCTCCTCCACCTCAGGGCAGGAACCCCCTGCCCTTCCCCTGCTTCTCCATTAGCCTGGTACCACCTGGATTTGCACGAAGGTTGTGTGCCACCATCATCCCCAGCCCAGGCAGGCAGGAGCCACCCAGGCCCTGGACTGTGGCTGCTCCCCTCTCACCAAAGAGAGGATGGGTGGGAAACCAGAAGCTATGGGAGCAAAGACCATTCATTTGAGGGTGTACCACACTGGAGGCACCATGGGCAGTGCTACAGGCTGGGTGTCTCCTGTCTTCCTTCTGTCATTCTTGCCTCAGGGGTCTCATCAGCTGCTGAGATGCAAAATCACCCAAAGCTCCTGATGGCTTGGTCTCCGATTCTGGCGAGACCTGCCTGGGTGAGGTGGGCTGGCATGGCAGGGCTTCTGCCCTGTCTCAGAGGGGTAAGATGGACATGCCCTCCAAGCCAGCTCACACCACTTGTTTTTCTCCAGCCCTCTGAATGGGCCCTGGCAGGCTTTCGTCAGCACCACCCAAGCTCTGATTGCAAAGCTAAGCTCATCTTTCGGACATGAATAAGGCCTTGCTTGGCCCCTGAGTGGTTTCCCCACTCCACATCCCATCTGTCTTTTCAGCAGAAGCAGGATGGAGCAGAGACCACCACCTTCCCCAGGGCCTGTGTGGAGGACCTGGCTGGAGCGTCTCATCCCCCAGCCACAGGGACAGGGCTAAACCTCCTCTCTTCACCCCCAGCCCAGTGGGAGAAGGGGCTTTTGCCCCCTCGCTGCCCACAGACAAGACAAGCTGCCTAAGGAAGCCGAGCCCTCGGTGAGCGTGGCAAGCGGGGGGAAGCGCCATTCAGTGCCCAGCTGAATCAGACCTGCATGCCGGGAGTGATTCAGCGATGACCAGGCTGGCCTTCGATGCACCCCTCACCCCAGCACCCATGATGTGGGGACTGGCAAGGAGAGGCCTGACATCAGCCTGGAAGGGTGCAAGACCTGATGCCTCCCCTACAAGAGCGCGAACATGGGTTCAACCCTGGCCCCCACCACCCAAACCATCCCCTTCGAACCACTGCTGTCTCCCTAGTAAACACAGACCCCGGGAAAAGTTTATACTCAGTCTCAGCCCCTTATGACATTTCGGGGTTCACCCCGGTCCTGTGCTTCAGCACCCCCCAAGCCTGAGGAGCGAGGCGTGGGGCCGGCAGCAATGCAGGGGGTGAGGGAACGTGCTTTGCTCAGTGTGGAGCAGAGATGCATACAAATTCCAGCAAAAACTGGCACCTTCTCCTCCTTCCCCAACTTAGGAGAAGCTCCTCTCCAAGAAAAATACCCAACATCTCTGTTTCTGGAGTTGTCCGTTTTTCTTTTATTTTTTTGCCCCTCTCCTTTTCACGGACTGCTTATCAGCATTTTTCAATTTCAAAGCAGTAAAGACATTTTCTAGGCACAAAGGACTCATGTAATACTACCTCTCACAGCAGCTCAGATGGATGTGTGCATCTGACAACGCACACTCGCTCACGCTGGCAGCTTCCAAACCCTTCGCAGCCTTTCCTGATGCTCCCCGCTCCCCAAAGGGTTAAAACCAAACCACAACAAACAGCGAGCAGAGGAAAAAAACCCATGAGTTTCTCTGACTTCCCCATCATCACCCACGTCCCCTCGGCATCGCAGAGAAAACACTTCCAGCACGGCGACGCAGGATAAATATGGGGCAATTGGAAGGGGAGTGTTGCATTAGTTTTCCCATTTACTTTCCCCATTCCTGCTGGGTTTGCAGAGGTTTGCTGGCAAGGTAAAGGCAGGGCTGGGGGTTCAGGGTCAGTGGCACCTGCTGAAAACCTGCTCGGGCATCGCATGAACCTGTAAGCAAACGGGGAAAGCGGCTCCCGTCATCTTTACCCAGCAAAGGTGACAAGCAGAGCTGCGAAAGAGGCACTGCAATTACTCCATGGCTCTGCTGCAATTGCACTGTGACCAAATAAAACAGGCTCAGGAAGAGACCCAGCAAAGCCCGCTCCCTCCATGCAACTGTGCGATCGAGGTGGAAAAAAAAAAAATAAATAAAATAACCCTCCATTACTCATTTCAAACCTTGCTGCATTTAACTGCCAGAATAAAGGATTCCACCTCTTCTCTGCTCAACTCCCACTGCCAACTTGCTCTGGGGGCTACATTTCCCTAAATGCTCACATTTCAATTAGCATTAGAATAATGAAATGGCTCAGAGTTCATCTCACCCAAAAATGTACTGGAAAATAAAGAGCAGAGATTGGAAGAGATGAGGATTTTTTTTTTTCCGCACACACACAGCATGACGGATCGAGGAGAAGGAAATATATTCCTTTCTCGACTCCACGCTGATGAGATTAACATGGGCTTTGCTAACTGCCTCTCCAAACAAGGATAATGCAACTTCAAGTTGATTTTCCAGATAAACAAGCATGCAAACAAACGCAAAGTGCTCAACTAAAAATATCTCTCTGCTCCGATGCTTCTCCCCCATCGCCACCACCCCCAGACGAAAACACACAAATCCTATCGCAGCACCACGACGAGTTGCAAAATTATAACAATGCGAGTTAAATAAGCTACTTAAGGGACATCTCACTGTTCTATTTTTTTTTTTCCCCTCCCCTTAAAAAGGCGAAACCGCAGATCCCCAGATACACTCAGGCAAGGCAGGGCAGGGCAGGGAGCATTTTCTGTTGTGGGGATGAAAAAAAAAAAATAAATAAAAAGACATTCTAATCGGCTCCAAAGTCTCGAAAAAGAGCAAGCAGCTCAGAACTTGCTTTTCTTGTCCAATTTGGGTAAATATGTGGCTGTGGCGTCCCCCCTCCCCTTACAGAAGCAAACAGTTAAAGGAAGCAGCAGCTTTAGCATCTTTGCCTGCTGCTCGCTTTCTCCTGCTAAGGAATCAGATCTCATTTACTTTATTTCTCTTAAGCTTTGGCCAAACTGTTGCTGGGTGCTTTTTTTTTTT
>NW_020799112.1:15824333-15866063 GCF_003259725.1 Athene cunicularia
GAGACACAGTGATAAAGGACAGTGCTGCAGGCAGGAGCACGGGTGATGGGAGGAATTACAGGTGTAGGACTCCAAATATTTCAAGGGTCTGCTTCTGTCAGGCACAGGGCTTTGCACAGGGAGGAGAGACAGAAGAATCTCTGCATGGGCTGAACCAACACCCTCAGGCTCTACTATGCACCCCAAATCATCCTAGTTCAGAAGGGGCAAAAGGATTTGGGGGTCAAAAAAAGGAGAAAAAAAAATAAACCAAAATAAAGCAGCTATAGGGAGGATTTGCAACCACTATTCATGCACCCATACCCCTTGTTGGGGAGCAGACTCATGGGGAGCCCATCCTAGTGGGGCACAAGCCAGGCTCACACTTGGGTAACTCCTCACCCCTTGCTGCACAGCTGCATCGCCAACCCTGGGAATGGCAGTGATGTGCAAGGCACTGCACATACCAGGGCATGAGTCCTGCTCCCATGGGGGCTTCTGGGGTACCCAGGCTCCCTGAGGGAAGCAGTAACACTCACCTGGTGAACAAATACCAATGGGGGAGGGCTGATTTCTCTCTGAGCCCCACCTGCTTGCAATGTACTGAAGTTAAACACCTGGGTCCAAAGAGGTCACTGAAGTGCCTGGCACTGCAAAGAAGAGAACAGTGGGGTTGGTGGGTCCCTATCTCTGTGAGAAGCAGCTCCCATTCTCAGGTACCTGTATGGAGACTGTGGCTGGGAAGGTACCAGAGAGGAAAACACCCTGTATATTATATATATATATATATATATATATATATATATATAAAACTGAGGCATATATTATACTCCCTGCCTCAGTTTCCCCATCCATGTCAAAGCGATGCTATTCTTGTGGCTCAGCACTGCGACCGATGTGGAGGTGATGCTGATGGAGGGCACCATGTCATATGCCCCTGTCTGTGGGGAACAGCAAACACCCCACAATGCCCAGCCAGCATGTGGGTTCATCCTTCAGGAACACAGGGGACAGGGACATCACACCACCCACAAAACCAGTGCCCAGGGCAAGACCAAGGTGCCCTTTATACTAGAGCTGGTACAAGGTTGCAGCCTCCTCATGGCATCAATCCCACCATTGCTTGTGACGCCAGTGTGAGGCCATTGGCCCACCCTGGCACGTCACTGCAGGGCCGGTCACAGCATGGGGACACCTTGGGGGGGCACACACACACCTTGGGGACCCCCTGCAGTCTCACAGCGCAGCAAGCCTCTCCTCAGAGCAGATCAGTGCCAGGACCTTGGGGAAGCTACTGTCAGCTGGTGGCACCCCCAGGTGGGTGCTGCTTGGTGCAGGGCTGTGTGCGTGAGCACCCTGCACCCTCCCCACCCAGCCGGCTGGCAGCCTGCCCCGTGTCCCTCCGTCCCCCACAGTGTGGAGTTGACCCCTGGCCTGGAGCAGAGCACAGCTGCTAATGAAGCACAACCCCCCTCAGAGAGGCTTTCGGGTCCTCCTCTGCAGTCCAAGGGAGTTACGTGCTTTGCACTCTCCTTGCACAGACAAGGTTTAACCTACAGAAAGTGGGAGAGATCTCAAGTCAGTTGTCCCAGGTTGGGAGGACACAGGAGCCCGCCCACCCCCATGAAATGCACACCCTGCTCTGCCACCCAGTGCCAGGCGAGTCCTGCTTCAGCAGCTGATGAGGAGATTTTGTGCCAAGCCACGGCTTCCTCTGCTGCTAATAGATAAAGCCACCACGTTGTGGAGGAAACGTGGCCGGGCAAAGCAGGGGAATGGGAGGAGCGGGAGCATCCAGCTGGGTGCCCAGAGGGCAGGCGGAAGGTAGGAAGAAAAAGAAAGAAACCAGGGGGGTGTTCATCCTCCCCATTGCAGGCTGCCAGGGGAGACTGTCGAGTTCACTGGCAGAAGAGACTGCAGTGACAGCAAAGTTCCTGTTGCAGAAAGCAGATGGGCCACCATCCTCCACCCAGCACCAGAGCTGGGTGGCCCCTGGTCCTGCTTCCCCACTTGAACCCACCACCCCTCAGCGGTCCATGGACAGAGGATGATGCTTAGCGAGGGCAGCACTCTCTCTTGCACACCCAGACCCAAAAGGGGATGGGAGTATTTGGGAGCTGCTTGTGGTGGGAACACGCCATCCCTGCCTCCATCCCTCACTCCTGTCCCTGTGGAAGAGGGAGGCAGGAGCAGGGCATGAGTGATGGGGCTGTCAGAGCTCAGAGATGGTATCTCGAGCAGAGGCCTTGCCGTTATTGCTCTGAGGGATGCTGGCAAATTGCTCTTTCAAGAAGCATCTCCATGAAGGATGAAATCAGTGCCACAGGGGCTCAGGGGCTGGTTTCCCTCTGGCCCTTGAGATCCTCCAGAAATTCCATGGGATGCACCTGGCTGAAACTAAACCCCAGTTCTCTGCAGAGAGTTCCTTATCACCCCTATCCCAGCTGCCCTCTGCGTGGGGACACGAGTTGCTATCAAAACACCCAGCCCAGAAGAAGGAGCGGGGCTGGGAGGCTTCAGGGGGGAGCTCCTGGCCATGGACAGAGGTGAAAGCAGCTGTTTTGTTTGCATTTCTGCTCTTCCCACCTACACGGCTGTCTTTAGCATCGCACTCTCAGGCTGGCCATCCCTCAGGGATGATCTTTCCTCCTGGCACCCCACTTCCCAGTTAAAGGCTCTCCAATGTGCCACATCCCTCCCGAGGCCAGCAAACACCACAGCCCTTGGGGGCATGACCAGAAAGAGATCCCTGGTCCAATATCTGCTCAGTCATCATAAGCTCCAACGTCCACTCCTGCCTCTGATCTCTGTATCGATCCGGCAGGCCCGCGCTGAGGCATGCACCGCCCCGCTCCCTATTACCAGAACAGCACTCGCCGCTCACTGAAAATGATGAGCTGACATTTTTCTAGCCCCCCTCTCGTCCAGAAGGATCTGCAAATCTGCCTACAGTAGGACCACTTTGCACACCTCTGAAACACAGCCAGCTCTGGGGCGGACAGAGCTGCTCTTTGGCAGCATGCAGCAATGCCAGGCAGCAGCATGGGGTGTGAGCTCTGGTGGGAGAGGCAGAGAGAAGGGCTTCATCACCTGTGCTGGGAATTTGGCTGCAGGTTCACACACCCCTTTGCAGAGAGAGACCCTAAGAAGTGCAATTTTGGAGAGGGTCCAGCTTGCAGGGTAAATGCCCAGAAGCTGCTGACAGCTTTTGGGGAGGGGTTCAGGGCTGGTTTGGGGGCATAGCATCCCCCTCAGCATCACTGGCACAGACTGCAGGAGGAAAATATCAGCCCCTGCAGAGCCAAGAGGCATTTGCCTCTTGCCTGAGCCATGCAGGCACACAGGCATCAAAAGTGTTTCTCCCTGAAGCAGAGCTCCTCATTCCCACCACCCTGGGAAGAGCTTGGAAGCAACTTTTGATCTCAAGTGCTTGGCAGGAGGAGCCCCCATGCAGCTGGGAAGGTCGCATCTTGCACACGGATCAGCCTGGCCCTGGGAACCTGCAGGGAGAGGGGCTGGGGGAGGCGCATGGGGCAATCACATTTGGGCAGCCACAACCATGTGATGAGAGGTGAAGGTCTCAGCTGGGGGAAGTGACTGGAGAGCAGCTGGTGGTTGGAGAGACTCCATGCTGTGGGCATGTGGGGACAAGGGCAGGATGAAACCATTCTGGCAGATGTCCTGTTCATAAACTCTCCAAGGCTGTTAAGAAACTGTAGGGAAAAGCTTCTAACCAGGAATCATTTGCTCAAATAAACAGGAACAAAAAAATTCAGGAGAAAACATGAAGTGAGGTCTAAAGAAACAGCCCTGTCATGAAGATAACAAATATTGCTGTGCTTGCATTCATTGCTAGGACCTGAACCAGTCTCCCACCTAGGCAGCTCCTGAATTAATGTGTCTAGCCAGGGAAAAGGTCTGATCATGGCTGAAACATCCAAGAGATGGTCCAGGGAGGATGTCTGCAGTGGTCAAAAAAAAAAAAAAAAAAAGACTGAAACAAAGACCTGGGAAAGCCCAAGGAATAGGAAGGAGAATAATGTGGAGCGGATTATAGCTGCTGTCAAGAAATCGAGGCAGCACTTTGATCTGCCAGTGATGCTCTGCACAGAGCTGGTCCATCTCTCACTAAAAGAGAAGCAGTTCCAAGACCCGGGTGGGGAAGCTCTGAGAGGGGCAAGTGTGCGAAGCCTGAGGGCAGCTGCTGGGAGAGGAGCTGGGGAGGAGGCTGCGAAGGGGTCCCAGGAGGTACTCAAGCTGGCCATGCTGCAGGCAGATAACGGGAATTATAGTCCCGGCATTGTCCCTCTGATGCCCTGCCATCTGCACGTCTCTCCGGGCGTTTTACATGCTCAGAGCCACTCGGTTGTGGGCACAAGTCAGGAAATTCCCAGCCTGAGTGGTCAGACCACACAGTCACAGACACAACCCTTGTCAGGACAAAGGAGCGGAAGTCTCCATTGTGTTCCCTCATGATTTTCCCCAAACCAAGTCTGTGCTTTCAAAAACCCCACGTTCCTAATTCAGTCTCTGAATGTGCAAGCAGAGCATGTGGGACTGCGGGAAGGACCAGAGAGAGCCTGGAATATCCCACACCACAGGACCTTGGTGTAAGAAAAACTGCTTTAGATTTTAAAAATAACCAAAAACCAAACCAAAACAAACCAAAACAAAACAAACCTTCAGCTTATTTTCAGTCATGCTTTTAAGAACAAAAGGAGGAGCTATATCCATGGCAAGCTGTTTTCTTACATTGCAGATTCACCATCCGAGTGTCCCTGTCCTCCCGCTGGACACCCATGACAGCATCCCACCCGTACTGCTGTGTGGTTCGCAGAAACTCAGGCTGATTCTGAGATGCTGGAGGGGAAATTGTGTGAAAGGAATAGCGTGTGTGACACACGCCTCATCGGAGAGGTAACAATGCTCGTCTTGGGCCCCTACCAAGCCTTCAGGTTCAATCACAACTCACTGGAGAATCAATTCCACCTGGCCCTGAGCTCTTCCCTACACACGTGCACAGAAACATGTTCTGTAAAACTCGACCACTCCTGTGAGGAAATGAAATTGCTTTAGAAAAAACTTCCCAGCCTGCATATGCCTTCAAATCTTTCACTGATCTTCCTTCCTGGGGGGCTCTGTTGATTCTGGGGAGAGGTGCCGGAGCAGGCTTAAGCAGAGAAGAAACTAATATAACCAATTTTTCATAAAAAGATTTATCAACATCTTTTTGTAGGGTGCCACTCTTCCAAATAAGTCTGGTGAAGCTGCTATTATCTACAGCAGGGTAGGGAAGGCAGCTTTTACCTGTGTGTCAGGGCTCTGATGTAGAAAGGATGTATAGCCCCATCTCAGCATCGTGTGCATCTAAGGTGCCTCCCAGGTGTCAGGGCGATGAGGGACTTGCAGCCCCCCTCAGCCGACTGGGGAGATGGCTGTAGCCCACAAAGGGCATTGTTTCAAAAATCTCTGCTACCTCTCTCATCCCAAGGATGCATTGAGCCAACAGCTGCTTGAAATACTTTCCTGCTCCACCAGGGGAATCGTGAAACCCTGAATTACTTAAGACATGTCCCCATCCCACGATGGGTGCAAGTGAAACAGCTGGTCCCACCCTCATCCCACCATGAAGTGGGAAGTGACCATGCTGAAACCAAAGAGACCACAGCTCACAAAGCTTGGCTTAGCCAGGAGCCCTGGGCTGGGCAAGTAGGATCCCAAAATCCTCTGTCTCAGCCACTTCACCCCACTCTGGAAAAAAGCAAGCAAATGCAGGATGCTCCCCCTCGGCAGCTGGTGACATCTGTGTTTTCCTATTTTGACGCCTCTCCAGCATCTTCTGAAATCCGGAGCTCCCAGAGCAAAGGGTGACAGGCTGACAGCAGCCCCAGTAGCAGGGCCGTGCCTCTGAGCCCTCCCCTCCGGGTGCTGCCACACTCGTTTCTCAACATGGGTTATGCAGAGTCGTTAACAATCCCGCTAATGCGCAGCTTCTAATCTCTCCCTGCCCGGGGATGACAGCAGCTGGGGCTCAATGGCATAATTGTGTTTTGATCTCTTGTGCCAGACTTCCTAGACACACACTGGGAGTTGATACCACCTTACAGGAGGGGGACCTTGCTGTGGGAAACAGCTACCATGAGCTCTAGTCACCTGGAGAGAAAGGGGGCTTGGAGGGGAGCTCTAGTTTTGGCCCTGCAGGAAAGCACTTCATCGTTCCCATAGGGTTGGGCTAATAGGGGTTACCCTGGGAGATGCTGGGGTGCATGGGTGGGCTGGTGGGGACGGAGGGATGTTGCCCTCGGGCCAGGGCAGTTGTCCCCAGTTGTCCCCAGGTCCCCAGTTCACCCGACTAACACTGCCCTCAGCCCCCGTGAGCTGCAAGGGGAGCTGAAGGCAGGAGCCTGGTGTGTGAGCTGTGGCAAATGTCCTGCCAAAGTGTCTGCAATAAACAAATCAATAATTAAGGCAGGATATACATTAGCCTTTGAACACACTCCAGGTAGAGGTTATTTTAGCCCTTCCAAGGAAAGTGTGTGGGGTGAACAAAGTTGGGGGGAGGGGGTGTGTGTGCTGAAAAGGTCCAAGGGTCTGCAGAAGGATGATTTTAGGGATGAAGATGGAGGACCAGGATGAGGACAATGAGATTTATCAGGCAGGCAAATTGCAGGATTAAGGATGTGTGTGGGAAGCAGCCAGCTGGAGGAACCACTGGGGGGCTAAGAAGAGGCATTTGCATGGGCTGGAGGTGATGTGCATGAGCATGTCTGCAGGTGTGATGGGCACAAAGTCCACATGCCAGAGCTGACAAGTGGGGATGGTGCCATGAGAGACCATCATGGAGGAGCTGTGTGGAGGGAGCACATCAGCAGCAGCCCAGTTCCCTGCACTTCCAATGCCTGCTGGGAGAAATCCCACCACGAGTTCTTTTGCTTCTCCAAGAACTATGGTGCTCAGGGCCTGCCCCAGCTCCTGGTGAGTTGGCTAGTGGCCACTGGCTAGGGGCTGGGTGTTGGATGGAAGAAGAGATGAGCCCCAGCCCGTACATACTGACTCAGAATCACCAAAGCAAGATTGCACATCATGGCTCCATTCAACTGTGGCTGTTGATGATCCACAGATCTGCCCCCCCAGGTGAACAAGGAGTCTGGATGCCTGCACATAGACCAGCTGGGAGGTTTTCTTCTCCTTGAACATGAATCAGTCTTGCTTCCTACTCCTGCCTGGCTCCTTCTCCAGCCATGTCCCTTGCTAAAAACCACTGCCTTACCAACCTCACAGTCTTCTGTCTAAAGTTCAAGATACCAAATAACTTGCCGAACTCCTGTCCAGCCAACTCCAGGCCTACAGTCCAAGAGAGCATTCTACAGTGGGAAATGATGTCTGAGGTTACTTTGGTTGGTGACAGGCACCATCAGGTCAAGCTCTGAGGTCCCTATGTTCATCTGGGACACATTGACAGGGTAGGAAGGCAGAGGAACACACCAGTAAGCCCTGAAGATGTCTGGGTAGCAGTGCCATATTGTTCTCCACATTGTATCATACCTGCCCTGTCACTTTTAATACAAAGAAGGAAAAGCCAAAGCCCAAGATATCACAGTGCAAATAAATCTTTGTTCTAAAAAAATGAGCAAGTGCCCCCTCCCTGGCAGGGTTTAAGGCCAGGTTGGACGGGGCTTTGGGCAACCTGGGCTAGTGGAAGGTGTCCCTGCCCATGGCAGGGGGTGGAACTGGATGATCTTTAAGGTCCCTTCCAACCCAAACCATTCCATGATTCTATGATCTTTTAGCCCATTGCTGAGCAATTCTCAGCACTGAGCAATTCTCCCTACCACCCCACCAGTTGGAAAAGAGGCTCTCCCCATCCTTATAGACAAAGATCTGGCTGACATGATTTATGCCTACTGCATATCCGAGCTGGCTTGCCACAAGCCTCTGCATTTGGGCTAGTGCTGGAAACCACACAGGAGCATCAGCTAATGTGAAACACAACCCACCTTCTCAGCGGGATGGGGTCCCCAGAGCCCATCTTCCCATTCCCCGCTCCCCTGGCTCAGCACCCACTCCCCCTGCCAGGCAAGGCTGTGGTCTGTGATAGCCAAACACATCAAGAGCTGTCAGTGCAGCAGCATTAACCAGAGCCCTGCTAGCCCTGCTCCTGCCGGGGTGATGCGGAGGCTCGGGGAGTACCCTGGGGAGGGATGGAAACAGACCTCTGCCAGCCAGAGATGCTCAGCCACCCACTGCAGAGCTTCCAGGGGAGCCTGAGCTGGTCCAGAATCTCAAACACTGAAGTTTTCCTCCAGCAAAGAGCTTCCACTATGAAGAGCTATCAGTGAAACACTTGTGATGCAGTTCAGCTGAGTAAAATAAATAAAAGTGACTAATGACTGATTAAATATTAAAGGATCGCTTTATTTTTGCAAATACACAGAACACTGCACACAGCTGAAATCTGGAGATGGCCCCTACAGCTGAGGGGGCCAAGGATAGCCAAAATGTCACCAGGTTCTTCCTTCTGCTGGAGCATCTGGATAGAGACCTCTGCTTCCTACCAAGACAGAGGCGGGTCCAGCAACTATCTCACTAGTTCATGTGCAGATTATCCAAGCAGAGCTTCTACAACCAAGACAGACAAGCTGACCCCCCAGATCACGCCGTGCCAGTCTGACCTGTCTGCGTGTACCGTGCTGTGCTGAGCAGGCAGATTCAGTAGCGGTTGCTTCATTATGCTACGGGGCTCCCTTCGCTCCCTCGTCTCCCTCAGATACCAGAGCCATCTAATGAAGTTAAGATAAATATTTCCTCCTAGTGTCTGTTAAAGCTGGCTAGAGGGGAACTCTTTCTCTCACCAGTCCTGCCACAAGCCCACACCATTTCACTGGCTCCAGCAGCCCATCCCCATTCATTCCTTTTGGGGCACTTCTCCCTGTGTCCTCCTAGAAGTCCCCAGGTGCTCCTGGCACTATTTGTCTCCCCACCTGCAACACAAAGTTTTGCTGCGGTTTTGGTGGGCAAGATCTTCTGGAGAGGATGGAGCAGGCTGTTCTAGGGGTCTGGCAGCTCTGGGTGCTCTGGACTCAGATCCACCACTCTGAATCCACAGGGGGAGCAGGTGAAACACACCACCACGTACCAACAGGAGCACTCTTGTTGCAGGATGTGGTGTTGAGCCAGAGGAAAACAAGGGATTGATAGTCCAACGTCCAAGTCCCACAGCTCAGACACAGGAGCCCCAGGCTGAGGAGCTAGCACCACTCCATGCAGGGGATACACGTGAAGAGCGTGTGGTCGCTTCACCGGCAGTTTGCACTGGGAAGAAGAGACACATTTTGTTATGAAATAATTCCCTTGGCACAGTCTGGTTTTTACTCCATCCCCAAAAGCATGCCGGAGAGGGCCATCCTGATCCTAAACACAAATTCCGTCAGAGTTATTGCAATTGAGTGAGAACATTTGTTTTGGTGCTATTTTTTTTTTTTTTTACGTAAGGAGGAGTCCAAGTGGCACCACAGCATCACGTGTGCATTAGCCCCATCTCCAGAGGACCCCAAGAAAACTACTGTGCTGTGCCCATCCCTTCCCCTGACATTTCCAGCTGGCCACAGCCACTAACTGTGTATGGAGAGGGATGCTGCTCTGTTAAAATCCTGGTTATTAGGAACTCAAAGGGAAAGGAAAGAATGAGTGCCAAATGGAGAAGGATAAAATCAATATGGGGAGAGCTGTTATTTAAGCTTCTGAGCTCCGGGGTATTACAAACGTTGGAGAGCAATGAAATAAAAATGATACATAAAGTGACAACATCATCTTGTCTGTATAACTGACGCCCTTAGCAGCTGTTTGGTCTGAACAACAGAAGTAAATCCAAATCTGTGCCTGCTGCCCAGGGCTGTCTGGCACTCCTAAGGGGGCACTTTGTGATCAGAGAGAGGAAATTACAGGGTATTTTTGCCAACTGGATCATTTTTAACCTCCTTTGGTCACTGTACCCTGGAAGCCCGAAGGATCGCATAGTCAGCAACCCACTCCACAGACTGGCACATCAGCTCTTCTTGAAGAGGTTGGGTCTTTGCTGCAGGTGGAGAAGACCCAATGGGGCATCCCAGCAGCTTAAGGGGTACAGGGTGGCAGTGGGGCTCCCGGGGCACAGGAGCCAGCCTGCTGCTGTGGCCAGGACCTGCCCTCACAGGAGATCAGTCTGGCTGTGAACCGAACTGCACTGCACTGGTGATGCTGAGAAGAGATCTTGCAAACCAGAGGTGGAAACACTAGGCTGACATGCAAAATGTCCTTTCCTTGCCTCGAAGGTTTTCTGACACCCTCTTATCACCTTTTAAAGCTTCCCCATACCAACACAAAGCAATAACATCTTTCTTTCTCTATTGGTGGAAAATCGAGATTTTTTTTTTTTTCCCCAAGCTTTCTCTGCCTCTCCATCATCTCTCCTATTAACCAGACCCTGGAAGCTTGTCAGCCCTCCCAGCTCTGCCTGCAAGCTGCTCTCACTGCCAGACGCCCAGCACATCCTCCTGCCCGGGCCTCTGTGGGTACCACGGTGGGTGCCGGCGGTGGTCAGTGTTGCGGTGCCATGGGTGCCCCAGCAGCCGCCCAGGGCCAGGCTGGGCTGCCAGACAGCACGGATGGGAAGCAAGCCCTAAAACACAGCGCTGGGTGCTTTGGGAGACAGAGGGACACCTTGGAGGATGCAGAGCTTAAACGCTGGGTTGCGGGAGGATGCTGCAGCGAAGGGATTCGTACTGCCACCTTAGGGAAAGCAAAAGAAATGCTTAACCTGAGAGCGGGAAGCGATGTCACCCTCACCTTGGGTTGAAGACCAGCTCCTGCAAGGCCAAGGCAGAAGTTTAACCTTCCCGGCAGCGTGGGGAGCTGGGGGGGAGCAGACGTGTTAACCCTACTTACGGCTGCGCTCTGCAGCTGCCGCTGCATTAACCCAGCTCTGGGAAATCATCCGGCCCCGCTCCAGTGTGGGCAGGCGGAGGCTTTTAGCACAGCCCAGCCATTACAGCACCAGGCGTTATGGGTTTGCTGGAGGGAGAGGAGCAGCCTCCACCTCCCAGAGCACCATTTAACCTTCTGGAGGTGCTTGGGGATGTGCTGGCAGAGAGTGAAATGGCGCCAGAGCTGAATAAGGCAGCATAGCCATGCCGCCAGCACTGGGGCAGTGGGCACAGACCCAGCGGTGGGCCATGCTGAGTGGAGACAGGAAGGGGGCAGATGCTCTTTTCTCCTTACTTGCCTTGGCATGCCACTCCTGAGCCTGAGGAAATCTGGCATGGCCTCCAGCCCTTCTCATGCTTTCCCTGGGCTTCTTCCCTGAGTTTTCCCCTTCTCCCCCACTACAGCTCATCCTGCAGCCCCAGCATGAGCTCATAGCTGCTCAGATGCGCTTACAGGGCTGTGGTTTTCTCCTACCTTCCTGCCTGCACCCAGCTCCCAGGCAGCAGAAGAAATGGGGAAGGAAAAGGGGATTTTTTGGACTGTGATCTTTCTGAAGGAGAACTGGGATCAGTGCTGCTTCAAGAGAGGGGATGGGACAGCAGGGACAAAGGAGGGGGGCAGGAATGTAGGATGGGGAATGCTGACAGAATCACATGGGATGGGATGGGATGGGATGGGATGGGATGGGATGGGATGGGATGGGATGGGATGGGATGGGATTGGTTCAGGTGCTGCAGGGCAGGAGAGATAGCTGCACTCTGTATGGAAAAGTACGAAATGTGGGAAGGGTCAGGGCTGCAACAGGGGCTTAGCAGGGCAAGGAGCTGCTGACAACCACATTCAGAGAGTAAACGTGGGCCAGAGGAAGAAAAAGTGTCTAGAAAAACCTGAGACCATCACCTGCTCTCTGCTGTCCCTGATGTTTGTGGTTTTTCCTGCTTTAAGGAGGTGGAAGGTCCCCACTGCAGCCACAGACACTGCCTAACGCACAGGTTTCTCCAAGCCTCCCCAGCATTCCTGGATGTTGATGCTTTCCACTTCCTCCCAAGCCCTCATCCACGTCTCTCCAAGTTGTGCTCAGCTCCTGCACACAACTCCAGTTGAAAATGCAGCACAGAGCATCTTCGTGGGTGGTTACACCGCACTTCACCTACTGGAAATATTAGGGACAGGGAAGAAGAAGAAGAAGAAGAAAAGAAAAATAAATAGAAGCAGAAAAACATCCTCCAGTCTCTGCCCCTGTTTTATGTGAAACTGCAACTAAGTGACAACAGAATTGGGGAAATCAGGGCTTTTCCCATTCTGATCTACACAGGCTCAATTCCCCAAGTGGGGGGAGCACAAGAGGCTGGGAGTGCAAGAACAAGGCAGGTGCATCTCCTCTTACAGACCTCCTAAAATCTTAATCCAAGAGCACTGAGGAAAGCTGAGAGAAACTTGCCAAACGGAAGCCTCCTTGTAAGCAGCAGGTTAAGACAGGTTTCCTTGGATACAGGGAGCACTCCAGCTGTTTAGCAAATGGCCAAAAGAAAACTCCAGCCTTGCTTTACAAAACAGGCAGGGATTGATGCCACCCTCTTCTGGCTGCCAGGGAGCTGGGAAGAGGATGCTCCGTGGCCAGTGGCGGAGCTGGGTGTTGATCACAGGCAGAGGGGACACCAGCTGTGGGGACGGTGCTGATGCCCACTGGGCTGGGATGTAGGCAATGTGGGGTTGGGCTCTTGTCCTGCTTTGATTTTCAGGTGGGTCCTTTGCAAAGTTCTCATCTCTAATGAGTGGATGAGGAAGGTCCAGCTTTAGTCCAGTGGATAATCCATCTAGAGCGATGAGCAAGGTTCCTTATGGATAATTTAGTGCCAGGAAGGGTGCACCTGAAGGTCCTGAGGGATGTTCTTGTGTCTGCATTCACATCCCAGGCTGTGTCCCATGAGCAGGCATGAAGCATCTCACAGCCTCCAAGCTGCTTGGCCAGGAGCTGTGATGGACAGCTGCATGCAAAGAGGACTCCCTAGAGGTGTCCCTGCCCAGAGAGCTAGAAGGGTTTTTCCAAGAAATTAAGAAAGCAACAGGGGCTGGAGGAAGCCTTGTGAGGAGATACAATGTTCAGTCCTGTTCATCACTGAAAACATGGGTTGCAAACAGCTCCCACAGGAAACATAAAATGGAAGAAAGGAACTCATGCATAAGAGAAGGGAGCGGGTATTCTGTCCCTCAAACTCACCCTGCAAGCTTGACCTCCAAATTCAAAAGATGCCAACAGACACAAGCCCTATGGGGAGGTGTTGAGACAATAGTGGCAATCCTGGGAAAGGTCCCACGAGTCCCTGTGTGTCTGTGGCAGCAGAGCAGACTAAAGGGGTCTGCTTGGAAAAAGGAGCATCCTGTTTATTTAGTATGGCACATTCTTCTGTTTTAACCTTATTATTTTTTGGAGGCGGCTAAGCTGAGGCAATGACAATATGCATGGGAGATGAGAATGCCACTAGGACAACCGTCCTAGAAATCAGCGGAGTGAAATCTGGCTGGCCTTCAAAACAAAGTCAATGTGGCTACTTTAATTAGAGGGGGGAAGGCATGCTACTGTGCATGTCGCTGCTAGATGCTCAGTTAACACAGTCCAGCAATTCCCGGGATGGTGACAGAGAGCCCTGGTGGGGCTCCCCTGGCCATTTTTAAATTCTGCTGCATCTTTCCCTTCGCTTCGTCAAGTCATCGTTAAGCAAACGCTTGAAGATGACACCAGCAGCAACACAAGGGAAAGAAAAGCTTCCACGTCAATGCACATGACTTGACAATGCAAATAGCTTGGGATACACAGTGCATAAGTATATATTATTAAGCAGCAATAAATGAACAAATTTCCCGTACTCGCCTGGTGGGTAGGGGAGGGAGGATTCAGGAAAGACCCGAGGAACCGACAGCCTGAATCACTCCCTTCTCAGCTTGTCTTTACCGAGTGGCTCATTTGCCCTGGGTGTTCAAAAATGATTAAATTAAGATTCTTTGTGCATTCAGGTATAATAAAATAGGGATAATTAAACCTAACAAAATGCAGGTAGTTGTGTCCTACCCTCCTTATGCCTTCTTGTTCCTCTTAGAGCCTCCCATGAGAGGCCAGGGCATGCCTGACAGATTCAAATGGGGCAGGGTGAGGGGTCAGTCAACCCTGCACTGGATAGTCCCAGATGTCCAAAGCCCCACAGAAAAGAGATAGACAACAGGGTCCCATTCCTGCATTGGCCCAGAGATCAGCCCAGGAGCAGAGGTGGCCTGTGGTGGTTGGGTTGGGACTTAGCTGGAGGACTAGTAATAGAAATCATGGGTAAAGTATTAAACAGGGGTCTCCCCCGTCACAGACGGGCCCAGGCTGAACAGATGAAGCTAGATGGAAAGTAAACACTTGGCTCCATTGAAGAAACCTGGGAGCTCAACATGTTTCTGAGGACTGGACGACACAGAGAAATCCCATAGTGTCCTCTTGAAGACTGTCACTGATGTGAGTTGGCAATAAGGTGCTCCCAATACTGTCACTAAAGAAGTGGGCAAGGCTCATGTAGTCAACAGGCGCTGCCACAGAGAGAGCCCATAAAGGTCTGGGTCCAGTGCCACGGGTGCACATCCAGGCTTCTAGCAGCTGCAGTGGTGGGAGGAAGGAACAGACTCTTGGGTGACCTTCTTGCAGGGTCCAGCCACCACCCTGGAGCACCTGTCACCAAGAGGGTGATACTCGTGCACACAGCGAAGCGACCAAGGCCACATCATGTCGAAGGCAGGGCTTAGGACCTGAGAAGTTAGATGGAGAGTGCTGCATTCTTTCCCCAGATCTGGATGAAGAGTGTGTGGTTATGAGCATGGCCATCAATGAACCACAAAGCCTTTTAGCATCCATTATTTGCAACTGCTGCTGAGCAAACAAATGCGACCACATCAGTCACCAGGCCCATCCCCAGATGAAAGCTGCTCGCATCAGCCGATGCCTCCCCCCCAGGAAAGAATAGCTGACCCTGAGGGATCGTGGTACAAACCCATCCCCCTTTCCCTTCTGTAGGCTTGTCAGGAAGAGACAAAATGGGGTATCTCACCTCTCCCTCCCTCTATCATACCCCCTTCAAGGGGGTCACCATGGTCCTTGAATGATCACTGTGGGCCACATCTTTGTCCCCATGTCAGCTGAGTGAGTCCCACTCAGAGGAGGGTTTGGGAGATGTGTGCACACCCCCACCAGACTCCCGTCTGCAGCCAGCGGCATGGAACAGCTGAGGCCCCCAACGTGGACACAAGCATTTAGATGGCAGATCCGTGTGAGGACCTTCCTTTAGCCCCACATCACCTGCCCTGACACAGAGAAGGGCCAAGGTTGGGTGTCAGCCCAACGGGGGTCAAAAGAGGAGGCTCTCCTGGGCAGCCAGGTGGATTTGGCTGGCATCCTAAGGGCTGGTTTCACGGAGCAGATGCTGGGCTTCCTTGGCAGAGCAGACAGCAAAGAGCCCTGCCCAGCCACAGACCTGCCCTGGCTTCGGAGCAAAGGCTCGTGCTGTGCCAGCACGCCGGGGCTCCCGTGCCCCTCCGCCTGCTTGCCTGTTTATCCTCAGGCTGCCAGCTTAACAGGATGGTTTATTTATTTATTTTATTAGTCTCTCTTTCTTTTCTCCCCCTTCTATCCCTCTCTCTTTTGCCTTTTGTCTTCTTCTTTTTTTCTTTCTTTTTTTTTTTTTTTTATGAGTTGTGCCGCACTTCTTGGTAAAGCACTTTAATCCATTTTAATGCCCCAGTTCTGCTCCTCAGTGACAGCCTGGTGGTTAGTCTAATGCGTCCCGCTCACCTCGGGGTTACTAATGAGGTCACGGCGAAGGCAATCTCCAAACTGAATAATTCACTAATCAGATGCTGCAGACTCCAGTGGTAAAATTTATTTCTGACACCTAAACAGCAAATGGGTTTGTGGACACACAAACGCGTGCACGTGCCTGCATGTACACTTCTCTTTTTCTTTCTTCAGAGCTATTTTTGGTGAATTGGTGCTGTTTAATGACAAGTCTCAGCACAAGGAAGACTGGCTTGCCCCAAGCTCAGGCCAAGGAGGAACTAGCATGATGGGCAGGTGCATTGGGCAGCTCCATGGGATGGCTGATTGTGTGATGAGACAAAGATTTGGGGATGAAGGCACTCTTGTGACATGTACAGAGACTATGTGCTGCCAGTTTTCTCCTGAACTTAGCCCTGGAGGACTGTCTGGAGAGACACCTGGAGGGACTCATCATTGATTCAGATACAGAAGCTAAGGAGTCTTGGGACTAAGGACTAGTTTTAGTCTTTTTTATATTTATAGCTGGAAAATAGCAAAAAACATGTATTGAATTGAAACATCCAGCCTGTGGAGTTTGGTGCTAGCATTGCTAATCTCATAGTCTATACCCTCTAGGACAAGTGTCCCAGATTTTCACTCACCTCTTCCACTTTTTGTTATCCAAATAACATCATGTGAGTTCCCTCTTGTCCTTTATCTGTATTGAAAGAAATGTCTGTTACCTCTGCATGCCACCCCCAAGCATCAACAAGAGAGGAAATAGTAATAATCCAATTAATTAGTATTGCTAATAATAAAAGTCACAGGGAGTCATTAATAATAATTAACACTCCGTATTCTTGGAGGAGGCAGCAGTCCGAGAAATTTTGCTTCTCCGTTGCTAAGCCAGAAAACAGGTGGCTGTTGTTGTTACATGCCTGGTGGGTCCTCAGCATGGGGTGCATGTTGACAAAACCTCCCCCTTGCCTTGGACTGGAACCAATACTGCCTCAGCATACAGCCAGAGCTGGAGAGCCCTGGAAGCTCCACCAGTGCCACCCATATCCGTCCTCTGCTACAGAAGGGCTGTGTTTTTTCCTGAATTTGCTGGTCCTCCTTCTGATGGTTCTTCTGCAAGAGAAGAAAGGAAGGTCTGGACTGTTTGGGTGGCAAATGGCTCTGTGGATGGGAAGTGCAAGTGTTGGAGGTGGCTAAGCTCTGAGGAGGACCTCATCAGGCATGGGAGGGCTGTGACACCTCTTCCAGCTTCATTTGGGCGGTGCTGGGGGGAAGAGAGGGCAGAAAGCTCTTTCAGAGAAGAGCAGTTCCCCATTGAAAGTATAAGCTGAAGTTTCTCTGAAAAGGGGTGGTGAGGACACAGCAATGGAGCTGGACACATTGAGGGGCCCATCCAGGAGTCTGGCTGAAGGAGGAACAACTGCTGAGCCTGGCTGCAACGTTGCTGAAAGCTTTGTCCCAGCCAAAATGTTTCTTGGAAACAAGCTGGTTTCCACAGCCAGGAAAGGTGAGAGGACACAAGGGAGCGGGTCTGCAGATGGAGCATTAGGGATATGGGATGCTGAAGTGTCCAGGAGGGAAAATAATTCTAGCAGAGAGAGGATTTGAATCTGTGCTCCCCAGCCCTGAGCCAGTGCCCTGTACACCAGCCCAGCCCTCATCTCTCAGCGCCTGAAGGTTTGGTTTTCCTCAGAAAAGACACAAACAACAAAATGTGAAAGTGGTGATGAAGTCAGCTTTCTCATCCTGTGGCCAGCTCTAACAATTACACAGCTAAGTGCTTATCTGTGACAGGGCCTGTACAAATTAGCTATATGGTTTGGTACATCACTGCTTTCCTGAGATCCACAAGATGATGTTAATCACAAAGCCCATGCACATCACCTCCAGAGGTGCAGGAGAGGTGGCTCAGTGGGCATCCAGGTCCCACAGCCTGGTACTGAAACTCCACGTGTAAACTTTTTTGATAGCCCATCCCCAGTATGAGATGCTGCCACGGTGGACCAAGTGGTGCTGAGTGCCATGTTAGCAGCACAGGGCATTTGTGGGACTGAAGAGAAGCATAGGTCTCCCTCCAATTTACAGGCTCATGAGGAGGAAGAGCGGATCCGACGGAGCCAGAGCAGCTGCAACCAGTGGGGTTCCCTGCCCCAGACACTCACAGCCCTGGCCGGGGAAGAGCTGCCGGGTGGTCACAGAGCTCCCACCCCTCTGCCTCGCAGGAAGGGTCGAGCAGGGGCGAATGAGCTCATCCTCACCAGAAGTCACCCTTTGATGTCCGGCCATTCCCCTGGGGTGCAGATCACATATGGCCCAAACACGAAGCAAACTCTAAGATGCAACATGAGCAGGGAGTGAAATTCCCTTGCTGCTTCCTTTTGGAAACGCTTTCATGCTGACCCCTTTTTGCAGTGGCGTTTCAGCAATGCCTCTTTTTATGGCCAGGGATGAGGAAGCAGTAAATCCAGGTTCCAGGCGAGTGGCTAACACAGCATGAAGCCAAAATGGCCTGGTGATGAAATGTCTCAGCACAAGCAATGACCTGACAAGATGCCATCTTTTCTGAGACAGGGTCCACCGCAAAGTAATGTGAGCCCCAGCCCAGCTCTGGGGAGGAGAGAGGCATGCAGGGGACAACAGCGAGAACAAAATAAGGCAGGTACCACAAGCACGACAAGGTGGTAAAAGGGAAACCTCAAGCCCTGGAGAATTCAGGAGAAACAACCCTCACCATTTGGAGCAGGGTACCAGGGGCCAAGAAAGCCTCCTGAGTGCCAGGCACTGCCAGGATCCCCGCCCAACTGCTGAGCAAGATTATGTGATAAATGATTGCATTAGCCCGGACAGCTTCTCATTTTCCTCCAATCTGGCCTGTCTGCCCTCTTAGCACAGGGCTCCTGATAGCATTTCTCCCTTCACTGACTTCATTTTTCCTGTTAGGTTGTCAAGCTGTCAGGGGGAAGAAAGGAGAAACATGGACAAGGCTGTTACTGTCTGCGCTCTGAGAACGTTCTGTGCCTCTGCTCTCCTTGCCCTCCCTGGCCCACCCAGGGCAGGTGCCTTCCCACCCTCTGCTCATCTTCCTCAGAGACCTCCCTGAGCACCACACATTTCCCTGCTTCAGCTCAGGAGACAGTGGCTGCCTCTGCCTCTGCCTGTGCCAAAGATGCAGTGGAGTTTTGTAGAAATTAAGGTTAGAAGGGGTTTTTCAGACATTCTCTGGTTGAAGAGTTATGCATTGATAACAGTTTTGGAGGAAAAGGCTCATGGTTGCTGTGTTGGGGTGCACAGATGATGCCTATGAGCCCTTCTGAGTGAAGCAGATGCTCCTGTCCTGGTTGATTGTTGATGGAGGGAACCAAACTGACGGTGGGAACCAAGCCAAGCTTGTTCTAGTGCAGCTTTCTTCTTTTCTGTACAGCCTGCTTGACATTTCTCCAGTGAAGAGAAAATGGGGAGGTTGGGGGAAAATTAGTTTTCATCAGAGTTTACTGTGTAGTGTTCAGCTTGGCATCCAGGCAGATACCCCTCCTGGCACTGAGTAGCACCATGGAGTAGAGGTGGTGACTCCGACAAGGCTGTAGCTCCAGGGTCCTCTGGTCCAGGCCAGGGAGACCATTAGGGTGAAAGCACCCCATCACCTGGCATATCTCCAGCTCCTCCTAAGGCTTAGTGGGGTGCTGGAGGAGGAGATGGGTGAGCTTGAGGCTTGGCCTGATCTGTGGGAGAGACACACAACCAGAGCTGAGCATTTGTATCTCTCCTGGGTCCTCAGGCTAAAAAGGTAACGGTCCAGACAATATTTTATCCACCCTGCTCCCACACATTGAGGTTTTTGAAAAAACCTGTCTTGAACTTGATTTCCAGAGAGAACGTTGTGCCTCTACAGCAGCACTGTCAGTCAATACGTGCTTCCTAAACACCGACTATCCCCTAGGTGGAGATCACAACAGCATGCAGAATAGGTCTCCTCGCTCCTAATCTCAACTCTGAGAGATGTTCAACAGCTCCCCTGTGCTCTGCATTGCTGCTTCTCCATGTGCTAAAATACCATAATAATATTTGCACTTTCCACACATGTCCAACACAGGTGACATGCTGTGAAATCTTTAGGTGGAAGATGTCCCATAGCTGCCATCTCCTCACCTGAGCAAGAGCAGCACTGGGAGCAATGGTGCTGCTATCTGCAGTATTTCTAGGATGTTTCCCGTCTTCAAAGTGCTTCGCAAACATGAAATAACTCTCCTAAGCCCCTGTGAGAGAGCTGGGGAAGCCTAATTATTCCTAGTAACAGAGTATCCCTCATTTTCATTTAGCACAGAGCAAGGAGGGACTTTCATGTCTTGTTTCCCCCCACCACCCCTAGATAACATTCCTTCATGTTGATATGAGGGTTAACAGCCGTTTGTAATTGTATTAGAGAAGTGGTTTAATTCCAAGGAGGCCCATTCCCTGGACTCGCTCCCCTCCACTGCATCACAATGAGCAGATCAAACAGCACCAGTTCCGACTTGGAGATTGATCCAAGATGAGGGGAGCACATCCGTGGGCTGGGAGCATGGTGGAGACCATGGCCAGCATCCTGCTCCACCAGTGGAAATCTTTGCAAACATCGTTAAGGAAGGGCTGAATTCGAGTATCAGGTGCCAGGCAGCAGGGGTTGGCTGAAGGCAGGGCCGCACAACCAAGTGATGGGGGAGTCGGGTGACCTGGATGTTACCACTTTGCTGCTGCTCTGTGGAAAGTGCCAAGCTCAGTAAACATGGGGGATTTTGACTTTTCAACACCAAGGAGAAAGCCGGGTTCCCCAGGTTGGGTGGGACCAGCTACTGGGAAGGACCGAGGAAGGATAAAAACTCCACGTGTCCATACTTCAGCACTACTTAGGGTCTAGGCAAGAGACCAGCATGTAGGACTTAGTGAAAAATGCTGGTTTTCTCTTACAATACCTTCCCTGCACCCCCTCATTAGACAGCCTGTTTAGCTGTTTACTTGCTAGATGGGTCTTTTTATTGAACTTGTCAATATTTGCATTTGCGCCCTTTGAAGCTGGTGAAGCTTGGAAAAGCAGCAGAAATCGGGTGGATCTGCAAAATTTCCACACACATCATCTCTCCAGACTCGACAGATGAAATATAATTCAGGAGGAGAAAATCTTTGCTGGAGCGAGGGGTCAGCTCAGAAGGAAGATGCAGAGACATGGAAGATGTCTGGGAGATTAATGGCTAGAATTGGGCTTCCTGAGGAGCCGGTGCTTTAGCAAGGCTCTGGCAGGAGATGGAGAGGTGGTTGTGGGGTGCTCCCACTTGCCACAGAGAGATGAGCCCCCAAAGATGGAGCTTGTAAACCCCGACACAGTCACGAGAAGGTGCAACTCAAGAGGCCACAAAGCCTCCCAGCTCCTCTAAACCGAATTCTGCCCTTTAGCTTTCCTAGCAGTCGCCACCACCTTGCCCCAACCACCATGTTCCGTGTTGCCCCTCTGGGGACTGTTTTCAGCATTTGGCTGGGTTTGGTGCCCACAGAAGGCACCAGGCTGGTGGCCTGTGGAAGTTGGAGCACCGTGAAGGGGACCCCCAATTGCCTGCCAAGGGGTCCCCACTCAAGCATGCTGCTGAGAGGGGAGAGGACTCCTCTGCAGAGACAAGATCTCATAGTTCCTGGTGTGCGGTTATTTTCAGATAATTAATCTCAGAAGAAGGAGATATCAGTCACTGCAGGCACTGACGAGGTGTCGGGCTGCTGCTCGCTGACAGTAATTGCTTTTTCTCTCCTCCTCACTGGAGGGAAACTGAGGCTCCCCGGTTGCTGTCAGCCCCTGCCCCAAGCAGTCCATTTTGCCTCTCTGGGGCCAGCATAGCACAGCCAGGGCTGGGCTGGGAGCAGGAGACATCCCCCAGCCTCCCGCACTACCTCCTGCTAAAGCCAGGCTGCCTTTCCTTGGGACACAGTCCCTCTCCTTGCTGCAGTTCTGGGACATGCCCTGCCCAGCCCCTATAGAGATACGACCTTGGAAGAGACCTTGTGGGTTGCAAAGACCAGCTCTGCTACTGATGAACTGCATCAGCCCCTAATCCTTAGCAGCCTCCTCTCTTAATTCTTTTAGGCACAAAAGGTCCAGTGTTTCCCCCAATTTTGTCTCCTTTTCTGGATGAAGAGAGACCGGGACAAGGTGGGAGAGGGACCCCAGGATTGGGGTCCTCTATGTTCTGCAGAATCCATGCTGGATCAGAGGAACCAGCACATTTAGTAAGGATGCAACTAGGTCTCTGCAGCAAAAATTTCTTCCTGAGCTTGCCAGCTCCATCCATGTTCCAATACTTTCTCCACCCTGGAGACCCACAGAACCCAGCACCACTGAGGCTCACAGTCCCCTGGGTACATCTGATCTCCTTGGTGGCCTCTGAGTCCACCCCAAAGGCTTTCAAACAGGGCACATCCCAGCCAGACACTCGAGGAACCCACTTTATTTCCTACCACATGCCCCCAGAGTCTCTCTAGGATACCATGGAGTCTAAGGAGAGAGAAGTTCTAATTAACAAAAAATGTTCCTATCCGTTTTCTTTTAGTGCTCTGTCTGGAAGGAGGGTTCAGCTGTCCCCTGAGGAATGGTTGATCTGCATTTTGACAGGGATGTAGGGGCCAGTGGACCATGTAAGTATCAATTTTCCAGAGTGGGCAGATCGTGTATAATTATAGACCATGCCAGGGTTTATGACTGTGGAGAATCTCTCCGATTGACACTAAAATGCTTATGAAGTTGTTTTGAACTTTTTCCAGGAGGAAGAGATCCAGCATAGGTTGTCCAGCCCTCTCAGTCCCTCTTTCTGTCCTTTCAAATACCAGACCAATACCAATACCATGCTTAGGACTAAACCCTGGGGGAAGAGTAATCAAGCAGTAAAGGGTTATAAATGTGAGAAAAGCAGCATAGGACTTTGCCTTCCTTCTCCAAAACAATGTGCAGAGCAAGAGATTGGGCTGAGACTCTTGACAGCTCTAAGAGAAGACTGCAGCTGAGAGGCTGCTTTGGGCTGGGCCATACCTATCAAGCCCTGAATACAAGAAGATTATAAAACATCTCCAGAATCCTGGATTGGATGGAGATGGACTCTAGGATCTTCTCTGTTATTTCTTCTATCTCCTCAGCACCAGTATTTTGCACTGAGGCAAGTGCAAGCACAGGTTTGCTCCATGAGACATGGTGGAGGAGATGCAGGTCCTCGCATGGGTTACAGCTGTGAGACTTGACCCTTGGATCCTCTGGTATAAGTTGAGTCAACCTCCACTGAGCCGGGTGCAAGCAGCGTGGAGAAGGTTGTCTTCAGGAACTCAAACCCAGTCCAATGCTTTGACAATGAACCTGGCTAAACGGTCCCCACTTCGGGCACAGGTCCCTCCTCACGGAAGTCTTCATCTTTCAATAAAATAATTTCTCTGTGAATTATAGGGAACGAGCCACGTGAGACACCAGGCGGTCTCCTGAGAAACGTTTAGACTAAATCTAGGCTCTCCAGTGAGTCAGTAGCAAAATAGGTGAGAAAAAAAAAAAAAAAAAAAAAGCTTTTAGAAAAAAAGTGAGATGTTCTGAGAAGAAAAAAAAAAACCCTTAGAGCAGACATTTAAAAGCATGGTCATAAAACAGTGGAATAAAAAAAGGACATGAAGTAACAGGATTGGTGCAATCTTTTCTACTTTCTGAATCACTTCCTCTTCTGGGGCCTGAAATCGTGCACCAGGGGAGTCCATCCGAGCTCACCTGGGTAACCAGCCAGATACATCCACACTGCTATCTCCTTCCTCAGCCCTCCAAACACCCCCCAGAGCATCCCAGCCACAAATGGTGGGACTCCTCCAAGCCCAGGATGTCTCAACAAGGGGATGCTGGTCGGTGGAGCAGCAGTGGTTTCAGATGGCCTGCTTGTGTCATTCCCAAATAGTTACCTCCATGTAGACACTCTTTGTAGGAGAAGAGAGATTTCCCTTCCAGAATAATTACTCCGCTTGGAAGCACACTAATTAGCCTGGAACAAAGTGGCTCGAGTGTCCGCATGGGGAGCTATTGTGGAATGGCTTATTCTGTCAGAGCTATTCTGGGCAATTTCCTCTCACAAACAGGCCATGAGATTTAATTTTCCTTCTTTCTACAAACAGATGAAAGGTCTGTGCTTACCAACCCCAAATCATCCCAGCCTTCCCTGCCAGGAGCAAGTAATAGGTGCAAATTGTCCTGAATTCTCCTCTCTTTGGGACTCCCTAAATTGCTATTTTTTTTGTGGGGGGGGAGACATAAATCAGGAAGATTTACACCACCAGGACTCTGGACCTTTTCCAAATCAGGAAGATCTAACCCAGCATAAATTAACCCGAACAATGGCAAGTGAGGACAATGTTCTGAGCATCCCATGAACACGCTGAAGACTTACGCAATACATGTTTACCAGACAAAGGAAAAAACAGAGAGGCGAAAAAAAAAAAAATAAAGCTGTGGCTCTGTAAACAGAAGCACCCTCTCTTAACTCAGATTGCAGTTTTTCAAGAAATGCATTATGTGTTTCATTAGCCTGTAATTAAATTCACCTTTCCCCAGCATGAGAGATGACAATGAAGAAGGGAAGGAAGATACTGGGCAGAAGAGAAGCCGGTGGTGCTCATGGGGTTGGAAGGTGGGGAGGACACTGGGAGCTGTTTTGTGGAGCCTTTAACACCCTGGTGCCCCAGTAATGGGCAAACTGGTGAACCCACACCTAGCACAGAAGCAGCATTCCCACCCGTCTCTTTTGTCATCTTCTTGGCCTGATACATTTTCTTCATCTCCCTCCACACACAGCAGGTCTCACAGATATGGAGAGGTAGAGCAGACTAGAAACAAGAACAAAGTAGAAAAAAAAAAAAGAGCTGCTTCACAGAAAGCAAGAGAGACATGGGAAGGATCAAGACCTGCTACTCTGGGACACGAAGCAGAGAGCGGCTTCAGCTGTGGGTCCAAAATGTCAGAGAGAGAGCACTGCCAGGCTGGGATGGCTGGGGACACCTGGGACGTGGTGCACAACGGACAGCCAGGGAGCCGAAGGGCTTTGGAGAGCAGAGGACAAACCACCCACTTTCCACTTGGTAAACGCACCACTGCTTTGGTGTCACTTGTACCTGATCTTCTCAACATCTGTCCCACTTTATGACAGCTCCCTTATTTAAAAATAAATCCTTGGGGGGGGAAAAAAAAAAAAAAAAAAAAAAAAAAAAGAAAAAAAAAACAACTCTGCAATTTGTTCCTCCAAGCTGGGCTGCCTTTCTGGCCCTGATTTTATCAGAGTGGAGACAGGCTGTCCTTGCAGAATGATTTTACCATCTTGAAAATGATTACAGAGCTGCACAATGCCTTCAGCTCACCATGTAACGATATTTTTATACGCTGTCTCGTTAGATCGCCGCCCGGGTTGAGGATGTTTTCAAACATTGTCTCTTCATGGTCGGCGTACCACAGTACCAGGAATAGAGTGACGAATTGGAGGGAGTTCAGAGGGCAGCGGCAATAATCAGAAATCTGATTTACAAGGAAATGTTAAGAAAGCTGAATCCATTTTGCTTAGCTAGAGCAGAGAACTGAGCATCCACCCACAAAGATCTGGAAGGGCAAGAGGCAGGCACTGGGGAAGGTGGAACCTGGTGTAGAAATAGAGGAAAAATTAATAAACAAAAAAGCACAGGTGCTTTCTCCAAAATATTTTGTTTTCAGGAGGTCTGGTACAGATTCATGGAAGGACTGTTGCTGGAGGGACAGGAACACTCAGCTGGAAACATTAGGAAAAAAATGACCCTCTGGGGAATAGTTCTGCTTAGGCAGAGATGTAGATTACAAGACTGACTGGGTCTGCTTCTCATCCAACCTCCCTGCTTCCTAAACCACCACTGACCAGCAGCGACATCGAGCCATGTGTGACCCGAGCTGCCGCCAAACCTGTGCTCCAAAAGTGACGGGCTCCAGAGCTCACTGTCACCCTTCGGAGCCACCTGAAAGTCCGGTGCCCTGCCCCCGTGTGCCTGCATGAACTGACATTACCCCTGCAGATTGTTCATGGTGTGTTGCAAGCTTGTTTTGGTTGGGTTTTTTTTTTCCCTCTTTATAAATACATGTGCTAGAGCATGGCTGCACTCTGTGAACTGAGGGTGTGAGCAGCCTGTGATTAGAGGAGAACGAAACGCTGATTATGGGTTAATTAGCTAGGCTAATAAACTGCCTGTAGCTTCGTTTAGGAGAGAAACTATTTCATCACACAGAAAACGGTGGAGAACATGGAGGGGAAGAGTGTTTTTCTTAGAAAGGTTGAAACTTGGCCTCTGAAAAGGAGGAAGAAAGGAAAAGGATGCCCTGAATGGATGCAGAGGGGCACTGGCAGATGACAGCAGGTGAAGTATCTGAGATCCTCTCTGCTCCTGCCCTACCGCCAGGCTGGAGGAGCAAATTGGGGCTGCTGGAGGGGCTGCAGAAGGAGGAAAGCCACAATTACACTGATGAGAAACATTATCTCCAGACATGGTCCCTAGCCATGGTCAAAGGTGTGTTGGGACCTAGCAGGAAGAAACAAGGCTGGGGTGAGCCCCAGCAGGAGCCGGGCTGAGGGGCAGGAGCTGAGGGGCAGAGCACTTGTGGTACTGGAGAAATGAAAACAGTTTGGCCAGCCTTAGCCAGAGCAGCAGCATGTGTGAGAGACCACAGGAAAGGGACAATCCTGCCTGGGGGAAGGATTAAACGATCTACAGTGCTTACACAAAACAGTTGTTCCCATTGCTCATTTCTTTCTGAATCAGATGTTTAGGGGGTTTTCTGAAGTGGCTTTTCTTTCTTTCTTTCTTCCTTCCTTTTTTTTTTTTTTTTTGGAAACACCAGCCCTCCCCTTCCTGGTGGCATTTCTGCTCCCAGGTCTCCCCATGACAACAAGGAGCCCTGAAAAATGCCAATCTGGCTTCACCAGGCTCTTCCCACAGACCTGGCACCCAACCAGCCCGGCACCACATCAGCCACAGCCCCATGGGGGCTGGTTATCTCTAGCTCAGCATCTTGATCCACAGCTCAGCTGGGGGCAATGCCCCTTTCCCCTTTCACCCTGTCATGATGGGACTGTATGCACAAGGCTCTGGCATCAAAATAGATCCCCTCCCATCACATTCCAGAGTATTAATAATGACACTTAACAACTTCTGCTTGACTGTCTCCATGTTTGTGTGGGAATCTGTGACACACAGAGGACTGGACATGCTTTCTCAGCACATGCAGCGTGGTTGCCCCATATGTCGTGCAGATTGTAAGAAAAGGAGAGGGACAAACAAGTGGCACTCTAGAAAAAAAGTAATGCGGATTTTAATTGAATTTCATGTTGTTGATAAAAATAGGGCTGACAGCTCTGAAGATCAGGGTCTTCTCATTCTACAGTGGATATAAGCACCACATGCTCATGGGTATGGCCAAATCCTGTCCTGGAGGGTGTGAGAGGACTTCTCATAGTGTGCATTGCATCCTCATCCCTCAGCCACTGTAGATACCAGGAACAGGCCGGGGTTACCCAAGGATGCTCAGCTCTCGAGGGCTGTGTCTTGGCTGTGCCCAAGCCACGCCTGCAGTTTGCTCCACGTAGGGACAACAAATCTAATCATGAGGGCAGCCAAAGTACATCCCTGAAGGGACAGCCTAAACATACCATGTGAGTCTAATGAGCCCATTAACAAGCTGGATGGCCACCAAACAACATCCTGTGTTTAGGATCATACAATGGGGAGGGGAGTCCAGGGACAGCCCCAGGGGGGGTTCTCTCTACAGGGATGGAAGACTTCACTGTCTCCCAAGGGGAGCATTCAGGGGCTGCTGGCAGGGGAAGTCTCTGCCAGACGTCCAAGGTGGGTGAGGAAGGGGTCTCCTGCAAGGATCTCAAGTGGAGACAGTGCAGGGGGAATCTGCTTGGAAATGTCCCTCCACATCAGAAACATGGGTTTCATCTCACCAAGCTCTCCCCCATTTGCAGCCTTGCTCCTCTCGGCTGGATTTCCAGCATGGGTTATATTTCTGGCTCTGCTCACCAAGTAATTAAAAACACTCATTTAAAAAATTGCAAAAACAAACAAACTAGAAATCAGTCAAACCTCATCAGTCAAGACTGCTCTGAAGCAACCAGCAGCTACAACCACAGAAAGGCTTTGATTCCCAGACCATCACCCTAGGTTTGGCATGAGGGAAAATTATCTTTCCTACATAGAAGAGGCTGCTGTTACGATTTTTTGCAGTCAAAAATCCCTCCTGGGCAGAGCTGCATAAATCCCAGAGCACCTTTCCTTGTTGCAAGGAGACACAACCTGAGGCAGCTCCCAGGGTCCCAGGGAGGGCCACCCCTACAAACCACACTCAGCTCTAATGGTCCCAGGAAGAATTTTGTCACCTAAACCCCACACATGGGGTTTCAACCACTTAAATCTCCTTCCTGTGCTATAAGGGAGTGAGGCTGGAAATAATGGTGCTGGAAATGGTGGTGGTGGGGAGACAGGTTCAGACGTGGTGATTGAAAGGTCTTCCTACAAAATCTTTCTAATTGGGCATTTACCTAAGCTGCATTCCCTGCCACACAAAGCAATGCATACAGCGAGGCAATTGCCTTTTTATTTTGCTGGTTATTATTCCTCACTGGAAAAGGGGGAAAAAAAAAGCTATCACTCTGGATTTTTTTATCAGGTTTCAGCCACTCTGCCTGATGTTCAATAAAAGAAAACCTATCTCTGTTAGAGATGAGTAGCCCTTTACAGAACAGTCATTGCCTGCAAAGTAACCTTTAAGCACCTGGCTGTCTCTTAAGTTAATGCAGGTAGAGGATGGAGAGGAAGTTACAGTCACTTCTCTATGTTTGAAAAATGCAGCTATTTCTCTTAAAATTCAGCAGCCAGCCACACATGCTTTGATTGGTTTCGTTGATGTTGTTGTTTTCAGTTTTCCTGAAATCACTATCCGTCACCTTCCCCCTGCCTGGCTCAGCCACCCGAGTCCCCACACAGGCAGGAGGACGGAAGCAGAGTCAGCCTGCGCTTTGGGAACCAGCATCACGTCCCCTTCCCACCACTGATAATAGGAGCTGGAAACCACTAAACCTTCCCTTTTAGCAGCTCCATCAGGAGAGTGCAGGACCCAGCAGGTCCCAAGCAAGGGTCAGCAAAGGGAGGCTGTTGGAAGGGCTGGTGTTTTACCCCAAGCACCTGGCGTGCTGGTCCTCACCATCATGGCAGCTCACGCTGGGACATTCATGAACCTGATGTGATCTCCCTGCATGTCTCCGGGTATGACTGTGACAGCCAGGAGTGGCCTTGGGGTGACAAACTATCCCCTGGGGCAACACATGCCACTGGGCAGGCAATCCCATCCCGCCAGGAGATTGGGATCTCTGTGTGCCTGCACCTGCAAGTGTATCACACACTTGTAGGGTTTGCTACGACCACAAGCTCTCCCACTACAACCACCCCAGCAAGGTAAGCTCGCAGCCAGGCTGCTAACGAGGGCAGGGTTTGTCTGAGTCTTTATGGCAGGACCACGTTAGAGCCTTCGGAAGCCTTTGGTGTGGCAGCCTAGGATGTCCCCAACCTTGCATGACAAAGCCCAACCTTTCTGCAACAGAGATGGTCCCTGCAGTGCCATCCTCCTTCAGGGACCGCCACCAAGCTCAGGAAGGACAGCGCTCAGGATACAGGGCTGCAGGATGGCCAAGCAAGAATGACACACACACGGGTCACCCACTGTCTCCCTCCATGCTCGTCCATCCCCGTATGCTCTGAGCCACATCAGCAGGGAAGAAACTCCCATGGCTGTGCTGGTCTGGCTCTACGGAGAGGGGTGGCAGAACCCAGCCAGTGAATACACACACGCCAGAGGAAACCTGAGCCCTCCTCACATGGTTTGTGCCATGGCTGCGTTCTGTGTTAGGAGGGTCAGGATTTAGGGTACCCCCGGCACTGACTGCATAAGTGACAAGCAGCTGTCAGCAGCTTACGGGGGTCTCTGGCTGCCTGCAAATTTCCGCATTAAAGCTGTAAGCTCTCATGCCTCACTTGGGACCAATAAAACAGGATAGGGTAGAGGCTGTCGTGATAAATGGGGCATAAATCACACCTCCCCCTCCTCCTTCCCCTTCCTTGGGGGGAGGTGGTGCTGCCAGAGCCTTCGCAAGCCCTGCTTCAGCATGCTCAGAGAGGTCCTCTTCTGCCTGTGCAGTCAATTAGAACTTCATCAGAAATCAATTTGCGAGGCCCAGCTGAGATGTACCTATAGATCAGGCGATGCCAAGTGATTATTACACTAATGGAATATTCCATTGATTAATTGAATATTTAAGTTCTGAAATGTAAGCCCCACTGTCTTATCCACAGCTTGTTACAGAGATGAGCAGCAGAGACCTTGCACCAGCGTGAGAAACTGATCTCGAGTCTCACACTTTGGGGGTGAAAGGCAGAGGGCCTGGTCCTGATCACAAGGAAACATTTTTACCTCTTTGGTAGACTCCTCAGTCACACTGAGGCACTCCTCTATCCTGTGGCAGGAAAAATGTCCTACCTTTTCTGACAGGGTAGACTTGGAAACTTGTTCTGACTTGGATATTGTGCAGAAACTGTGCGTCCTGGGTGAGAAACTCCATGCAAAACAACAAATGCACCTACAAAAAGCACCTACAAAAGCTAATGGAGAAGATGATGTTGGGTCCATTGCCTGGACTCCTTCCAAGGGCTTTCCAGCTGCCCCCCACAGCTGGGCAGCACCCATCACACCCACCTCTTGCTCCCATGCAGAGCTCCAGGCAGCTCAGCCTTTCTCTGCCTGTTGTGCAGCACTAGCTCAGATGGCCCAGCTCTGTCCCAGGGACGGCACTGCTCCTGCTCCCCAAGCCCAGGGAGGAAATCCTCGGTGATTTATTTTCTTTTTTATACACGAGCAGGTGTCAGGACTGCAGATCATAGCCGGCAGGTCAGGAGGGCCACCCAAGGGTTTTCTGAGCCCCTCTACCCACAGCCCAAGAGCTTCTCCATGCCGCAAAAGCCCCAGGTGTCCAGAGGGCAAAGGTGGCCAGATGCCTCCTGCATCAGGCTTCCCAATTCACCGCACGGAGAGGGCCGGGTTACTTGTTTGGTGAAACACCTGGTTAAGTGCTTTGTTGGACGAAGGCCATAATGACCAAGAGAGAGAGAAACAAGACAGAAATGGGGGATAAGGGAGGGATGGGAGCAGCAAGTGGAAGAGAGGTGGACTGCAGCTGTAGTAATCATCATCAAAGGGCCCAGTGGTGGGTTAAGGAATATTATCCCCAAATGGTATTACATGATTAACTCAGTGGAGAGCTATTAACTAGATGAGCAAGAGACAGGACTCCAATCCTTTGCACAGAGCTCCTGCTCCCATGCCAGGTGGTGAGGTCTCCTTCCCCGTCTCAAAGAACACCAGCTGCCCATGCCCAAACCTGTGGGTTGGCTGCTGGAAGAAGGAGCCATCCAACCCAGAAAGGTGACCTCTGTGACAGATGTCCAAGGGACTGGAAAGCCATTTGCTTTCCTCCCAGCAGGTTTACAAGCATCATCGAAGACTTCTTCCAAGAAGGTGGTAGACACTACAACAGTGGTCACTATTTTCAGAGAAATCATTGCAAGGGTGAACCCAGATCCTTTTCCCACTTGCTCCCTATCTGTGAGGCCTAAAATGATGGCTGTCATAAAACCATAGATGGCGAGATGCACACAGGCTCCCTGTTATTCCCACCTTCCCTTCTCCCTGTGCACAGCATCTGTCCTTCTTCCTGCCCCAGGTATTGGAAAGGACCCTGGAGACAGCCAGGCTGAAGGGAGCACATGGAGAACAAGCATCGTGCCTCATTTCTGTGTGGAGAAGAACAGGTGCTCTCTCTGTACCTCAGCTTCACACCCATCCTTGCACTGCCCTGGACATCACTGTGGGTTTCTGGTCTCCACTGTTTCCCCCATGGTGTACTGGGGACTTTGGCCTGAGCTCTGACAGTAGAAGCGGCTTAGCTGCTGTCATGAGAAGCAGCATTTCTTTCCTCTATTTACGTATGTTTTTCTGAACAGGAAGGTAAAAGTAAATGGAGAGGAAAAACAAGTATTGATGGAACAGCTAGAAGGGAGAGGAGAGCTTTTCGTCTCACTGAGAGACCTGACCTTTCAGTGGTACCTTCAAGAAACCTCAAGTAAATGTGCTTTGCTACCATTTGCTGCAGGTGAATCACAGGGAGTTTTCATTCCTTCTCTCAAGAGATAACGTCTAGACGCTTATTAACTTGCAGGCTCTGGGTGTCTTGGGGACACGAGGACTCTAGAAACCCCCAGCTGGTGAGATCAGGCTCTGAAAAGATGCCTGAACTCATGGCCCTCAGTCTTTTCTCAAGCAGCAGATCCCAATGAAACCCAGCATTTCTCCTGCTCAGCAGACCCTCTTGCCCTCATGCATGGACCTGATAACAAGGCCACAGTGGGACATGGTTCTGCAGTGGCCTCATGCACTACTCATGGTCTTCAAACTACACATTAGTTGCAAAACACAATAGACTCATAAAAGCAGCACGGAAAGATGGGCCAGAAATGAAACACATTCCACTGGGTCTGGGTTTGTGTTCGCAAAAGAGAAGATCAAAGTTCATCTGTGCTGGCGTAAAACCATACAGTCCCTCCTCTCCCATAGCAATGAAGAGCAAAGTGTCCAGCTTGCCTTCGTCGTCGGAGAGGGCTGGTAGTCCCAGGCACACTGCTGACACTGGGAACTGAGGGGGGAGATCAGGCAGCGAAGAGGCTTGTGCTGTTTGTCGGGGAGAAATAAGGTGCAGAATGATGGAGAACCCATCCTACCCATCTGGCCTTAAGTTCCCTTAGCGTCTCCCCAGTCAGAGGGGTGCGGGAGGCTCACGGCAAAAGTATGAGAGCAGCAGTGTCCAGACACACCCTGGGGGAGGCATGCAGCCTGCCCAGACACAGGCCTCCATATCCCGCTGTGCGCAGAGCAGGAATCTCTTTGGCAAGCCCTGAAACACAGCCCCTGGGGCAGAGGGTTAGTGCAGGGTACCACGGCTGGTTCAAACAGCGGTCACCGCTGATATGGGGAGAAGAGGTAACATCATATGAGGGGGGCTTGCTGTCCCCCGGGCAGTGTACAGAGGTCAAATGGTCTCCCCGTGGCCCCTGCCTCCCCTGCAGGCTCCTGCCATGAGGCTGCTACAGCCTCTGAGTGCCCATAAAGACACGCACCATCTTTCTTTCCCTCAGCAAAGAGTGCAAACATCACTGATTTTAGAAGAAGAATCCACAGGCCTCCCTGCAGAGGTGCTTTACACAAAGGCAGAAAGCCTGGGGTGGTTTTTCCAACCCAGTAGCCCTGCAAGCAGAGCAGCAGGCAGCTCTCCCTCCTCTGTCCTCCCCAGGCTGTTCAACCTTCCCAAGGACAGACCCTGAACTGTAGGGAGCCCATCCCCCCGGGGTCATACCGACCCCCTCCATCCCAGCTTTGCTAGATGAGACAAGGCAAGGGGAAAAGAGGCAGAGACACAGTCCTGCCCCCTGCAGCCCCACAGCAGAGACCCAGAGACCCTCTTTCTGCCTGGGGAGTCTCAGCTTCAAACCTAGAAGATGGGGAGAAAAAATGGAGGTATCAAAACCATGGTTATGAATTGCAGGGAGATTTCAGACTGATAAATATTTCAGACTGACAACTATTCCTGTCCTTGAAAGTTCATTCATCAAACTCTCAGCAAGGCCTCCACATCCCAGGACCATAAATACTAAGACCTACTTTAACAACTCCTTTCAGTGTGGCCAATACCAGAAGTATGGAAACCTGTTACAGATCAACCCATATCCTTGCATATTGCGATGTAATTTATTGCACCTATAAAGGCTATATTCAGATATATTTCTGTTGGAATTACAGACCCTGACTGTGCAGGATCCATTTGTGAGCTGATTGTACCTTGTTTAGATGTGACTCCACACAATGACAACGATTTAGAAACAATGGCAGGCATTAGTATTGCAGCAATACAAGCAGCTTCAGTCTGACGTGCAGGGAGAGTTTTACTGTCTGTCTGTGGAGGGAAAATTTCACCAGAAATCAGAAAAACCTGCTTGCTGTCAGGTGAATAGAAATGTTGCAAACCTGGAGCTGTGATACTCTCCCTTCCTCGGCGCTGATGTCGTTTCTGAGTGATGCTACACCAGCTCATCCCTGACCCCTGCAATAGATACCACAAACTCCAGCAGTCAGACACTGTTTCTCAATGTTTTCACAGTCCTGCTCCCGTTTCTCTGCAAGCTTCAGACACCTGAAGGACTTGAAGGACTGGTTTTTGTGGGGTAGTTTTCTCCTTAAATTAGCCCTGATGTTGTGGGTTACCCGGATGCTTCCTACATGATGGAGCAGAACTAGGAGCCTCTTGCTACATGTAGGATGGGAAATGACACAGTAGGAGGGAAGCACAGAGCCCTTCACTGCACCAGTTCCTGGTTAGAGATTGCCTACGATGATAAAGGGGAAATTTGCTCTTCTCCTTTCTGTCCTATAAACAAATTTTATCCCCAGATCCTTACACCAGCTCCAGACTGTGACATCCCAGTGCTGAGCAGTTGATGGTTTCCACCTGCAAGCACCATCTTGGCTATGAGCTCTTTAAGCAGAGCCTTTGCCTACCAGGCACTCTTAAGCACATTTCATTCATGAATTAAGTCCCTGACAGCCCATATCTCTATGATCAATATGTTTGTTTATTAGCAGCAGCTGCTGTGTTTTAGCAAAACTGGAGGGCTCCAGCAGGAGCAGCGTGCTCTAACCGCAGAGCGGGGCTTGGGACGGGGAGGAGAAGGACCTCCTGCTGGCAAATGGGAGCTGGGCTGGATAAGATTTCATGCTAATGACCCTTTAATTGAAATCACTGCTCGGGACAGATTGCTCAGCTCGGGGATATCTGCGTTGATGGCTCCCGGTTTGGCCACTCCTGTGATGAGTCCATTAACTCAGCAGTGGTGAACAAAAGCAAGCGAGAGGGACAGCGAGGGGTCAACCGGCCCCAGAAGAGCTGATCTGCACATCCAAGGAAGCCCAAGTCAGCAGATGGCATAAATGGAGACCTGCACAAAGGGAGGCAGTGTGTTGGACCTTATGCTTCTGCTTTGCTGTGCCTGCTGACTCAGGTGGGATGTGGCCCCTACTGGCTCATCCTCTGGGCAGGGTTGTCCCCATGTGCTGGACCTGTGTGCCCACAAAGGGGAACCAGGACACCTGGGCCTCATCCCCAGCTCATGTGTGACTTTAGCATTCGCTTTGCATTCGCTCCACCTTCCTCTCTCTCAGTCTCACTGCATGGATATTGCAAGGCAGTAATATCTGTCTAACCTAATACATGCTAGGCAGGAAGATGGACACAGCAGAGAAGAACAGGAGCTAGAGAAAAGCAAAAAATCTTGTGCAAGTGGCAAAGCAAACTCCCTCCCTAAGGTCCCTTTTCACGTTGCCTTCCCTTGCCATAGCAGCAAGGGCAGCATCGTGCAGGAGCACGGGCGCAGGCAGAGCTGGTCCTGGCTGGCCTGGCAGCACAAGGCAGCAGCTCAGGAGGAGGGTGAGCCATACCCACATTCACCCCACTCGTCAGAGCAGGGCAAGTATGTGGGTCTATGCCCTGTAAAACTGGAAGCCCTTCCCCACCCGGTGGGCTCCAGGTAAAGGACAGAACATGGCTTTCCCCCCCGTGGAGCCTGGGGAGCCGTGATACGGAACTCGGGATTGACACAAAGTTCTCGACAGCCACAGAGATGCTCCAAGGTACAGTTCCTGCTCTGTGCATCCGCCTGATTCCCAGCCAAGAGGGAACTTCCCCATCCCCAGGGACCCTTTGTGCCACAAGGTTTATTATGGGACGGAGAGTGCTAATGAAACCCAGGCTTGTTAGATGTAGGCAGCTCTTTTGGGCCTGTTTTGTAAGTGGAAATGTTGATGTGTGTCTCTTGCAATGCAAAGAGATGTCTGAGTGCACAGAAAGGAGGGTTACAAACCTGCTTTGAATGCATTTATTATTCCCATTAATTACTATGCCTGCTAAAGAGGACCAGCTGTTCTAGGAGGCTGTGGTACCAATTTATCAGAAGATTCCAACAGAAGTCACAGAGAGTTTTCCTCTGAACTTGGGAGGATGGAAGATGGAGGTTTTTTAATTAGAACTTGTTATTAATGGGAACGTAGCAAATTAAAAATAGTCTCCCTCCCCCCCTTCCTATTATATGAAGCTCTGATCTCAATTAGAAAGATCAGGGACTAACCATTGAATGGGAATTACTGAGATGAAAACTGATTGAAAGACAAAAAAACCAAAGACAGAGGCATCACAGCGAGAGAATGGAGACGGGGAGCAGCAGGACTGGGAAACAATGAGCAGAGGCTGGCGGAGGCTGCCTGCAGCTGCCGGGCATCAGAGGCACAGCCGAGAGCTGGTGGCTTTCTGCTTTCCCCTGCAGTGAGGACACCTTCCCAGGGCTGCTGCTAGCAGGGACTGTCCCATCTAGAGCTGTGGCAGCTCAAGTCTGTTCAGGATGGGGCTTGAGACATGCTGCTGGGCATCACTTGTACCCCAGCTTTGCAGGCTCGGCAGAGCAGGACCATAGGGTCTGGCCTATATGGGCATTGCTGTAGGAAGGGCAGGCTCCTGTTCTCAGGCTCAGGGCCATCTGGAGTGTTTCTGTGCAAGCCCAGTGGTGGGCACAGGGTCCTGTCTGCTTGTCATTGCACCTGCAAAAGCGTCCCATCTCAATTCGCCTCCTTTCCTCAGCCTTCCTCCCATCTCACCCCACCACTGCTATATGGCCCCAGCTCAAGGGTGCTCACCCCAGGCTCTGCCCTCGTGTAGGCTATGAACAAGGCTACATCACACCCCTGGCTCTCTGATCTTGTCTTGCTGCTTCCCCAAATCCAGCAGCACTGAGGATGCCCTGAAGCTGCTGAATTTTTAGCAAGAAGTGATCCAAGTGGTCCCCAGGCCCTCCACCCCAGGAGCTGTAACCTCACCACCCAGGCATGGAGCAAAGGCTGGATGCAGGATCAGTCCCTGCTGCATCTGGGTGGGCAAGGAGGGTGTAAAACAACCCGATGTGTGTTGGGATGGAGCTGTGTATTACGTCTGGTTTTTGCCAATCTGAGCCATACCATGTTGGGGAACAAGCGGTCAGGAGGAAAACCTGGGGTGATGCAAAGGGACAGCTGGGTCTGACCAAACCCATCTCCTGCATCCCACCCTTTGAAAAAGTTGGTTAGTGGCTCCTTAATGAGAATCTCATCTGCTCCTTTCTCTGGTCACCTGTGGATCAGAGCCCCTGTCTTCCTTCCAGCAGATAATCCATGCCATATTCTAGGGCAGGCAGGGACCTTAGGCTGAAATTACAGCCTTGCTTACTAATTGCTGCATGTTCTCT
The DNA here is from genome assembly GCF_003259725.1 of Athene cunicularia. Taxonomy (NCBI): domain Eukaryota; kingdom Metazoa; phylum Chordata; class Aves; order Strigiformes; family Strigidae; genus Athene; species Athene cunicularia. Next base: position 15,861,553 of record NW_020799112.1, read on the forward strand.
CTCTGTAGGTATATCATTGCCAGCAATTAGCGCGAAATCCTTTCCCACTCTTGTTAAGTTCCTGTGCTGCAGTTAAATACTCCCAGATCCCATTTAAATGATTTCAAATGCAATTCATTCTGGCTCGTTAAATAATTCCACAGCAGTGTTTGTCGTCTTCTCTCTCTGTTTTCCAACAGCCACTTTCTCCCAGAAAGAATAAGATGACTGAAGAACAGAAAAGAAGGGGGAATGAGAAGCGATATGAAAACATGCCCATGGCATGCTGCACCATGTAATCAAGCACAGGGAACTGTCCTGTGCTTCCCACTGTGTCTTCCTGAGTCCAGGGCTGTGTACGGGCAGGGTTGAGGGTCAGTGAGACAGCAAGCAGCTGCTCAGGTCCAACTCAGATTGCCCTGGGGACAACCTGCCTGTTCCACATGTATTTCTTGCACTTTCAAGCCATATCCCTCCTTCCCACATCTTCTCCTCTTTTCCTTCCTACACCAGCCAGCTTCCACCCCCACATTCCCAGGCTGCCGGTCCAGTGCCCCACGACACTGCCCACCTCTCCTAGAAGATGTGATCTTTACCTTGACTCCCAGCTTAGTGCAGATGTAGTGGAGGAGAGGCCAGGATGGGCTGAGCTTGATGCCTGCCTGTCATCACCATCTACACGGCATCCCACAGCACTCAGCTGCCACAAGTGACAAGACATGATCACAGTCAGGGAGTCCTGCCCTTTGACCAGCGTTGTGTACACCCCCCAAACACAATCCTCATGTTGTCCTTCCCGATGCGGCCATATTACATCATCTTTTGGTTTCATCTCCTCGTGGCGCTGCCAAGTCTCACACATACACTGTACACTTCTCAATATTGGATATTTTCCTTAAAGCCCCAGTTCCTGGAGACAAGTGATTCAGCGAGACTCTCAGCTTTCGGTTTATATTGAGAAAAAAAAATAATATTTTTTAAAAAAAAAAACAAACAAGAGAAGTTCTAGTTCTTGTGGCTGGGGGAAAAATAAATAAAAGCTGTGAGTGTTATTTGAGTGCAACCTACTTGTTCCAGAGCCAGAAGGCAAGTGAAAAGAAAACAGCATTTAATATCTTTGTTTGAATTTGGAGACCAGACTGATGAGCTCTGAACGTCTGGGGTCAGCAGTATGGCATCTGCTTGTGCCTCTGCACTGGAGAGGAGGCAAAGGAGCCAGACTCGTCTCCCTAGGCAGATCTTTGTGGCTCCACAGCCAGGGCTCTGCTCACCACGAGGAAGGACATGGCTGCAGGGAAGAGCTCTCTATCTCCATCAGGAATATCCAAACTCCCACTGCATTTTCAGTAGCTTCTTATTCCCTCCTGTATCCACATGAAATGCTGCCACTTGCTAAATCTGATGGCTAACCTGTTCCCACCCGGAGACATTACCCGAAGTGATCTCCATATGCAGCTTGATAAGTTGGTGGTTTTCAATCTGCAGACCTTGAGGCCCGGGGGTCCAGCGACTACTTGCAGGGAGTTGTGAAAAGGTTGCAAAGAAAAGCAATTTCCTTTCTGCCATTCACCAGTCCACGGCTGTGTTACTGTCAGAAAATTTGTAGTCGTCCTTGAGTTGATGAAGCTGAAAGCCACCGTACTAAATGTGTTACAGATCCCGTGGAATGAAAGGTGGGAGAGCAAGAGAGAGCGCTGTCAACAGGAGGGCAGCTGCAGGACTGCCTGTCAGGGAAGGGGGAGAAGGACGTGGTGGTGGAGGGATTCACGGAGTTCAAAATACAATTTGGTGTTTATTGCTGAGTGTGTTTGTTTATGCCAGAGTGAGTTTCGAGTGAGGTGCATGGATGAACTCCCCAAGCCACTTTGTTTCCAGGGTGGGAGCGGGCGACATCAGGTGCTTACAGCTAACGGTCGTCCTGAAAGGCTGGGATTAGAAATGTGAGTTTAGTCAGAAGGGAATTAGCACCGAAAGGGGTGAAAGCAAACTAGAAATGTCACAAGAGTGTTCACACACTGAAGTTTGCTACTGAAAATCATCTTGGCTTGCCACAAACCTCAGAGTGGAATGCCATCTTATTCCCTGGCAGCCATGGCATTGCAAGGATGGTCCTGAAAAACACCCTCTAAAATAAATGGGGCAATGTAAGGGAAATCTCTGCTTCAGAAATGTGTGTCTCCATCTGTTAAACAATATTCAGGTGCTCTTGCATTTACGCTTCCTCCAGATTTATGCAGCAATGGCTTTCGAAGGCAGATTGTCTATGTGAAGAACAGATGGAGGGAACAATCCTCCCATCCAAGCTTTGCACCAGAACTGAAGAAGTTTGTAATCTGGTTGTTGTTTACAGAGCCAAGGCCTCAAATTAAGCCTCCTCTGGTCTGACTCGCCAGGTAGCTCAGGAACCCATGACAGAGCTGAGAAACTCCTGGTTTTACTTACTCTTTTCTGCTCGTTTCCAGTCAAGGGCTATTTTGTGAATGCAACAATGCTGACAGGCATGTTTTCTGCATGGGCATCCACGGAGGTCAAGAACATGGACCAAAGATAGCAGGGCAGCTGAGCTGAAGTGCCCTTCTTCCCCACTGATACAGGAGAGAATGTTTACAAGTGTCTGAGCCAGTTTCTCAAGCTTCATGACTGACTTGTGAGCAAAGTCTCTCCACTACCCTGAACATTTCAGCAGCACAGAATTTGCTGTAAAATGGAAAAAGTAATTTTGTGGAAGCAAAACAATACTCACTCATATCGGCATCTTAGTTCCCAATTTCTCTGTTTGCTGTATCTCCGTCGATGTTCAAAGGAAAACAGTGTGATTGTTAATTACAAACTGTTTTGAATGCATGAAAGAAACCGTTTCGGAGCCAGAGCCAGCCGGAGGCAGGAAAGCTGAGAATACGACGTGTGCTGAACTGCTTTAAAGGGCAGAAAGTCCCGTTCTAATTAAGGCTGATGCAATCATTGTAACAGACACAAGGTGGAAACGTTACCTTGCTTAGCTTCCCACTTATCTCTTCTCTGCCTATTGGGTTTTGCTTTGGACTAGGTGGAAAATGCTGAAATATCAAGGGAGTCCTTTGCATTTCAAATAAGTTAATGCATAAGTGATGGTGTGATTCATTAGTCGTCTACCGATGCATTGGTGTTCCAGGGTCCATGGGTAAATCGGCAACCTTTATTGAAAGCCGGTGCTCACCTGTGCTCATCTTCTGCTGGCAAGTCGGAGGTGCACAGGAATGAAGAGACCAGCCAAACTCTGGCAACATAACCGTGATGGGAAATAGAACTGGAGCTTGTTTGCAACAGTTAATGTTCAAAACACCGTTGCTTTCCTCCACTCTAGATGATCTTTTTAATCCCTTCATGATCCAGCCCACCTTGGGAAAGCAATCACAACAACCTGATGATTTATAGGATGAGAGACAAGCGCACAGCTGTAAACAGAGAAGGAGTCTGGATGTAGCACGTGTACAAGGTAAAATACATATAGGCATGGAGTCCGTGCCTGCGAATACTGGGCAAGGCGGGAACAGGCTGAGATGCACACACAGAGACATGTACCACACACATATGGGGACAACAAGTTCCCAGAGGAGGTCTGGGCATGTGGCACGTGGGCAGCTGTGAAGCAGCAGCTCACTGGGGAGGGATGCTCAGAAGGTTCTGGGACCAGCCCTGGGCATGGTGCATTCCTGGGTTGTACACTCAGAGTTTACTTCCTAGCAGAAGGAAGCACCACCCTCCTCTAAGCCCATCTGGGGCTGGAGAAGATGTGGAGGATGGCAGTTCGCAGCAGAACATCTGTGGAGCAGGAGGGAGGGGGAGAGTAGCTGGAGTATATGTAGGAGAGCAGGGAGGAGAGAAGAAATGGATGTAAAAGGCTGGATTGGACACCCAAACCCAAGGAGGCCTTTGGACAGAGCCATGTGGAGGGGCTGTGGGGAGGTCCCAGCAGCCCGGGATGGCTTGCAGCACCATTTCGTGGTCACCAGCTGATCACCAGAGAGGGGCTGCAGAGCCCAGTGTGCTTGTACTGCTCAGCCAAGAACAGCCGTGGCACTGCTGCTGCCACCTCTGACTCCCCGCGCCTCTTCGCTGCCAGCACCGTTGCCAGAAATCACCAGCACCCCATGGCTAGGGCTTTACGCCTGCTGGCTTGCACTTCCACCCACCCTGAAAATAGGGCAGCTGTCTGCTTTGCAGTTCAAAGGCAACCTGCCTTCGCTTGCCAGCTGGGCCGAGGCTAATTCGTAGGGAAGGAGGTAGGGCAAGTTAGTTTGTGGTTACTCTCTCCTCCGATCTGCTGCCCACATGCTCCACAGGACTTGGAAGCTGCAGGTCGAAGGGGCTGGCAGGCAGAGCTTCTCTCACAGCTGAGTGGTTGCTCCACACTTCTCAGGACCCCTCTTCAGAGCAGCTGGACAGGCTGTCTTCTCACTGTCACTTCTTGGAAACTACTTGAAGGGAAACGTTCCTTTGCTAAACTCTGCTCTGCTCCCCTTGGAACGCCCTAGAATGCTCTCAGCCCCCCC
>NW_020799112.1:15866113-15896415 GCF_003259725.1 Athene cunicularia
CCCCCAAACTGCCACTTTCTGCCTCTGCCCTGGTTTCTTGACCACATCAGTAAACCAAACCACCTGGGGTGCTTTAATCTCCCCTCTCCAGTCCATCTCCTCCAGCTTTATCCACCTGCCCTTGCACTCCTTCACACCCAGCTCATCCTCCCCAAAAAGAGACACTCAGAAATGTGTCGGCTCCATCACGGAGAAGCGCTCCTGTGACTCTGCCCCTCTCTTGACCTAATCCCAGCCACATGTCCCCGTATCAGTGGCTCCATGCGTGGCCCAGCCCCTCACCTCCTGGTAAAAAAAAAGGGTAGTTTTTTTTCCTCCGTAGGAGTCATGCTGGCATCAGTGCCCCCCAACAGCCTTCTCACAGCCCCCAGCCAGGAGGCTGCCTGACCCTAACCCAGCCACACGGTTATTTCATCCTCCCCAGCTCCAACTGCAAGGAGTGGGACAGTCAGCAGTGACACCGTGCCCGAGCCGGTGGCTGTCCCCAGGGTGTGATCTCGCTCCACATTGTGGCTCTGCTCCTCCTCCTCTGTTCGCAACCTTCCTCCTACAGGAACTGGTGACTAATGCTGATGGCACACGCTCCTCTCCAGTGTGCATCATCCCGGCACACGTGGGTGTGCGAGGGTGAGAGAGCGAGTGCGCGCGGAGGAAGGGGGGAGCACGCTTGCGAGAGTGTGAGACGGGCTGCGGGAGCCTGTGTGTGATGGTGGGAGGGGGGGACAGCCCGGGGACCACGAGGGCAGCAGGGCTCCCTGGCTGGGCACAGTGAGCGGTGGGGGTGCAAAGGGACATCCAGACAGTACTTTCTAGTGGGATGTTGCTCCCAGGATCTTTCTCGCTCAGAGCGATTTGGGGCACAGACTTGAAGGAGCTGGAAGCACTGGGCACCCTGGAAAGATAGGGACTCTTGGGTTTCTCTTACATGAGAAACAGAGCAAGAGGCCAGAGAGAATGGCTGAGACTCTTAGGGCAAGTGATGACCCAGCCCCCTGCCTCAGTTTCCTGCTGGCCAACACTTAATATTGCCACAGCCATTATTTTTAAATGGTCTCCCAGGTTCCCATTCTTTCACCAGCATGGTGCTGCTTCAGGACTCGATACGACACAGCTCATGATGTACGGAGCCATCAACAGCGACTGTGAAGGTTGATGTGTAGGAATAAAGAAAAAATGGGACAACCCAGCATTCCCAGTGTCCCTTTCATGGGCTGCTCCTTCACCCATGAGGTAGCAGACCCTCAAGTAAAGGAGTTGCTCTGGGTCAGACACTTAGGGGACCCTTCCCTCCCTCAGCAGTCCCACCAGTCTCCGTTTAGCCCCATTCCCCACACAGAGCACTGGTCAGTAGCTCCTGGGGGACACAGGGTGCTGAGGGATGCAGGGTGCTGAGGGATTCAGGGTGCTGAGGGAGGCAGGGTGCTGAGGGAGGCAGCCCCAGGAAGCCAGGTCCGTGCAAACTCTCAACCCAGTCACAGAAATGTGCATTGCATTGAGGTTTCTTCTTGCCTGCTGTGTCCTGGCCAGCATTGGCTGCCCACCTGCATCCCTTCTGTGCACAGGTACACTCACAGAAGCCGTAGATATTGCTCGCAATGGCTGCAGGGCTCCGGCCAGGGCTTCCCTTGCTCTGTATGAAGACACAGCCAGTGTCTGTGGCTGGGATGCTGCTGAGATCTCAGCCTTTGACTGCAGGATAAGTGTCAGCATCCAGGCCACCGGGTAAAGTGAAACCCCATCTCCAGGGTCCACTGTCCCCTCACACCAGTATTTTATATCATTTATGGCAGTCACAAACTGGTTTGGGGGGCTCATGCCACATCTGCCAACCTTCGATCACCCCACCCCGTGCCTGCCACCCATGCATGGCCAGGACAGCCAGGAGCAAGGTCCTTTGTCCTCGTCCCCTCTTGTCACCCGGGGTGCACCTCCTCATCACCCTGCCACAGGGAGGCTGTCCCCTGGAAGCCCAGACAGTGCTCTTAAACAAGACGGTTAACCATGTCTCTGTTTTCCAGGCACACGGGAATGTTGTTTAGTTTTTTACAAGTCCACTTAAGAGTGGAGGAAGGGGCAAGCTGCCGGCTGCCGTGCCGGCGTCCCAATGGGCTCCGGCGCCCCGCGCTGCCAACCACAGCCCAGCGAGCCTGGTGTAATGGCATAAAGAGCAGCGGAGAAAGCCAGAGCAGCCAGCTAATGCGAGCAGAGCAGACAGCACTGCCTGCGGGCTCCTTGCCCCCCTCCTCTTTCTCCTCCCTTCACCAGAGCCCTGCCCAGAGGGGGAGCCCAGGGAGGTTTTCTCTCTCCCTCGAGGAGACCCCTTGCTTTGAGACCCCTGGGAAGGCTGGATGGGGAGACAGGATTGGGTTGAGGCCGGAGGAAGCCTCTCCTCCCACCCTGCATCCCCCCAGGGGCTGCTCTGACCTGGCCACCCACTCCCCTGCCCCTGGCCCTGCCGGCTCCATCCGAGCCCCACTGAAGGACACAGTGTCCTGGAGCAGCGAGGAGGGTGGCAGGATCAGGCCTCCACAGTCAGCTTGGAGTCTGGGAACCACTTAATTGACGGAGAGTCTTAATTACCTGTGCACTGGATAGAGGCCATGGGGAAAAGAATGATGGGCAGGCAGCTAGACCGACAGGTATGAAACAGGGAAGGTCGTCACTGAAGGTTTGGGTAGCAATATTAGGGAGTGAGTGCCACTGAAACTGCATCTAACAGGCACTGTTCTGCACACTGCATGTCCACGGGCAGGTACAAGCCATCAGATGGGACCCTCTTGCACCTTTCCTTCTGCAAAGGGCCCTGGACAGACCCTACAGGGAGCTGGAAATGCCACCTCATCCAAGCAGATATTCTGAGTCTTTGAAGACTATGGGGATGATGGAGGGAGCAGCTCACTGACAGGTAACCCAGGCTGAAGAGGAGAAACCATTTCTGCTTGCTTGGAAGGAAATGGAGTGGCAGCTGTTGGCAGCTGAGGGCATGTTGAACCAAGTCCATGTTGCTAGGCAGGAGGTGGATTCAATGGTCACAGTCTTAGCCCTCCCATTTATCAGAAGAGCATTGTCTTCAAAGGGGACAGGGATGGATCCAGAACACAGATGGAGATCCCTCACCCAGGTCTTGCCCAGATCTCATCGGAAACATGCTGTGGGACAAGGACAGATTTAGGGATGTTGAAGGTGTTCAAGCCTCTGATTGCAAAGTTGCAAGGTGCAATAGTCAGAAGATGTCAAGACAGAAGGTCAGCATCAGCACTGACTTGAAGGATTTCTCAAGACCTAAAGAACCCCCTTAAACCCCTCCCAGACCTCAAATGCCATCATTAACCCCATCACCATGGGGTTTCACTACCTAGCAGCTGCGGTGATTCATCACATAAGCCTTGCCCATTAGCAGCAGGATGGGGCCCTTCATGGCAGGTCCTGAGCAGTTTTTAACACCTACTTTTTGGATCAGAAAATGGTCTTCACAGGCACCTCCAACCATAAAAACGGATGGGAGAAGAAACAAATACTCCCCAGCCTTTGCCATAAAAACACTCATAAAGGAGAAAGAGAAGCACCTCAGCCCAGGTGGCAAGGTCAGAGCATCTGCCAGCTCAGCCCCTGTCCCCGGAGTCCTCCAGTGCAGGTCCTCATGCTCCCAGGCTCACCACAACCCGTCCCCCTGGCATGTCCCATCCTCAGCTTCTCTACAACATCCACCCAGCGCACCAGGGACATATTTCCCCATCAGGCCTCATCTGTAAGGACCTCGAGACTTTTGGCAGCTGCCGTACCACAAAGCATTTTCCCAGCTTCTACACGAACACCTCCGTTCCAGGAGAGCCCATAAACACCCGGCAGCGGTTTCGGCGTCAGGGTAGACGCAGGCTGGAAGATGCTGTCTGCCAATTCAGCAGTGCTGTGTACGAACGCCTCAGAGGGGTCTGTTGCAAGCAGAAAGCTGGCCAAATCCTGCTTATCAGATGGGATCTACCAATATCCCTGCTCGCAGCAGTATGACTGCAGGGTTTTTTGTCAGCCGATGATATGAGGCTGAAATGAAGATAAATGAGAGCAGAAAAAAAGAGAAATCCCTCATCAAAACACATTTGAACTCAGGATAAAAAGCAACTCAGCAACAAGGGTTTCTTTTTTTTTTCTTCTCCCCAAACTTTGGGAACTCAGATGTGGGTGTGAATATCACTTTAAGGATTTATAAAATGACACATGGCCTCACCTGTCAGCATGCCAAAATCTGAATGTCGGTTTTAATTACACAGAATATTTTACTTTCTTATGCAGAGGCATAATCAATTATCTTATTTAAAGGCATTACGATAATGTGTGTGTAAAATGGAGCCATTCCCTGTATTGCATTAGATTCTCTAATTATAGGAGAATGTTTGGAGCTAAAATGTCAGCCTGTCATCTGGCGGGTGTGTAATTCATGATCTGCATTTGCCGGCACGGATGGAGCTGACAAAAATTGCATTCATTCCCTTCCACTGCCTTGGCCTCAAATTTGCCTGGTCTGGAGGTGACAAATCCCACCCCATCTCCCTTCCTGGAGCACAGCAAGTCCATCCTGTCCTGTCTCGGGTAGATGATGCTGTGGGGAGCTGAGTTTGACAAAGTGCTTTCTGTTGGTGGGTGTTTCTTAGTTAAACCTTGGCATACGCAGAGATCAAGTGTGGGGTTATGCATCAAGCTCTTGGGCAGTACGGAGCTGTTAGGGTGTGATGATCGTGGGCTCAGCAAATCATTCCATCGTGGTCCCACCTGGCGGGAGGAGACCGGAGGCAGAAGACAAAACCCACCAGGGACTTTTCAAAACACCCTCATCTGAATTACGAATAATGAAAGCCCTCCAACTCTCACTTATTAAAGCAGAGGAATTAGATAAAAATAGTGTGCTTGTTTCTCAGGAGCTTAGTCCTTTCTCTAAGAATTACTCAAGTGAAAGCAGCCTGGATGGCTTTGCTGCCTGTATTTTGCAGGACAGTCCACGATCACATCCACACTGTCACTTCTCAGTGGGCAATCATGCAGAGCAGCAGGAGGAGAGAAACCCCTTTGACTTGGGGCAGGGGGGAAGGAGGAGCTTGGGTTTTTTGGAAGTTACAAAACACTCAGTAAATGAGAAATGCTGCAGTGGGGATTGCTGTGACAGCACCGAAACAGCCATCATGATCCCCGCAGGACAAGGAGCAGCAAGAAGCATTGCCCTGGAGGTGACACAGCAGCAACACCATCACAAAGGGGATGGTCCCAGTAAGGGAAACACAGCTGGTGGCTTTGCCATTGACCAAAGGGACAAATCACATGGGGGAGCACTGTAGCTTTGTCCAGCTCTGGGTGATGCTGCTCCCTGGACAGTAACTACCCAGTCACCCTGGAAACAGGCACTGTAGGACCAAACACATCGCACCACGTGATGCCACTGGCTGTGAGCAGTGCAGTCTCCTGGCCTGCCCCTGTGTTTGTGTCCCAGCCTTCAGACCAAGCCACTTTCTCGATCTTCTGCAGCGACCTGGATCCGTGCAGCAGAGCAGGACCCAGGTGCACCCCTGTGCTTTCCGCATCACCCCTGCCTCTCCAACCCTCTGGTTCCCGGCACCACCTTCCCCATGCACAAGTATCCTAACCCAGGCATCATCCCAAAGCTGCCAATGATCCGCACAATGCCATTAAGAGGCTTATTAAAAAGTGATGCTCCAATTTAACACCTATTAGCCAGCGCGGTGTCCTTTAACAGCACGGGGGAACCTGCAAATGGAAGCCCCAGCTCCCAGCAGAACCCTAAGTGGCTGAGTTTAACTTTATGGCTCCAATTAGAGGAACACTAAAGCAGCACCAGTGCTGCAGATTTATTAACACTCATCCCATCCTCAGACCGCTGCGGGCCAGTGCCAGCAATGGGCACAAGTGGGTGCTTTGCTGGCCCTGCCTGTGCCACAGCAATGCCCCATCTGCCCCAAGGGGATGTTTTGGGGAGTTGCTAGGGAGAGGATGGCATCAAACAAAGGGCTATAGGGGAGAGCAGAGGATGAACTCATCCCTGGTGGTTGCTGTGGTTTGAGTTTCCTATCTTGGGGGGATGTCATCAGCTGGTAGGGCGTGAAGGCACAGCAGGAAAAAGTCTCTCTGGGTCCCAGCTCTTCCTTCGGTCTGGATGAGCTGGGTGAGGTGTGCTGCAAGAGGAGGGAGAGCAACCGCCTTCACGCGCAATCTGGAGTTGTTTAAAAAGCCTGTTTGTTCCAAGAGGTTTACAGGCTGCCTTTGCCCAATAATTTTTTAGCATCTCGCATCACCCTAATGACTTGTCACAATAACGAGAGACCGTTCTCACACGCCGTGGTCCCTGGCCCAGCCAGGGGCAGGCATGGCTGGCAGGAGATGGCGGGATGCACAAGTCTGTGGGGAAGACGATGTCTTGGAGTCATGCATTCCCACCCCTCAGCCCCAGCATTTGAGATCATTTCCCCACGCACCTGCTGTTTCCCATTTCCTCATCACAGCTCCCCAAAGCAATCACCCAAACACCTCGCAAAAGGCCCCTCTCGCCCGGGTCGCGTTGCTGGCAGGACCCTTTGCCAGCTGCAGGGATGGGAGCAGCATTTCTGCACCGTGCTGCTGATCTGGAACCACAAATGGCCTCTCCCTGGGACAGAGGGACATCCCCAGCCCTGAGCCACTAATGACAGCTAAGGAGAGCCAGGGGTGAGGCAGGAGAGCAGAACCAAGCCGGTCCAGCAGCGCATCGTCCTCCGTGCAAACCACCCATGGGGCTGCTGTCACCCCACAGCGCTGCTGCTCCTAAAACTCAGGCCCCCCACCAGCTCCTACCCTTCCCAAGGAGCAGCCACTGCCCACACCGCTGCCTGCACCAGCAAAGCAGGCAGGGCAACTCCCACCTTGCCATCTCTCCCACCCTTCTCAGGATGCTGTGAAAGCCCAGGAAGGATTTCATCGCTGTAATTTTCTCCCTGTCCCCACTGTTGGCTCATTATCTGGCATGCCCCCACCAGCCTGGGCTGTCATTTCCTCACCGTGAACAACATCTAACAGCTCTTTTTCCCCTCTTCATTCACACAAACAAGCAAACAAACCATTCCAGGCTTTGCAACCAGAGGAAAATTAGCAGCAGGTGAAAGCAGATCTTAATGAGACCAAACTGTTTCTAACGTAGCCCGGAAACAGCGTTTGATTCCCCTCCCTTTTGCTGTTCTGTGGTTTGAGTGGGTAAAAAGCAAATCAGCGTGAGGAATACATAAGCTTTTCCTGAGCAAAGTAGAGGTCCAATGGAGCTTGTCCTGGGCATCTGTGTGCCCACTTGCTCCCTGCGTGCACCCCTCATGATCCGTCTTCAGCTTGTCCTCCATGGGCCGCATCCAGCCCTTATTCATGTGCAACACTCCACAAAGTGGGAACTTTTCAGGCTGAACAGATAAAGAAAACCAAAAAAAATCTCATTCCAGTTCAATACAAAATGTTTTGTTTTGTTGTTGCGTTACTGAACTTGGTTTTCTTTAAAGCTTTTAAAAAACAAGGAAGACGCAAACCGCAAACCCCCAACATTTAGGAACAAAAAGTCTCAAGTTTGGAGAGGCTAACAAACCGCCTGGATGTGGTCACAAGCTCCCCAAGAAATGCTGCATCTTTGAGCCAAACCAGGGTGTTTGACTTGAATTCATTAGTACCTTTTGTTCCACATGCCACTATTTTCTCTGCATTTGTTTACATGAAGAAAGTCCCCCCCTTCCCATTCCCCAGCTCTCTTCACATATTAGAGGAACATTATGGGATATTTATAGCTCAGCTGAGCTTGCTAAATGCCTTCTTCTAGGAAAATAGTTCATCAAACTGTCTATTTTGACTCTTTGTTTAATCTCTCTTGCCCATCTGTTCCCACTGCCGTTGCTGGAAGCCTGGCACCACCTGAGTGTGAACAGGCATGGGCGTACGGCTCAGTTCAGGGGCGTCACCTGAGTTTGCAGAATCAACGAGGTTGGAAAGGACCTTGAAGATCATCTAGTCCAACCGTTAACCTAGCACTAAGAGTTCCCAACTACACCAGATCCCTCAGCGTTCCTTTAGCAAGGAGCAGCACGTGTGAACCCCAGCCCTGTCACTGGCTTGCTGGACATCCCTTCAGTGTCAACTGCACAGCAGAACACCCTCAGTGTCACACAACAGCAAAATGCCCTCGGTGCCACTGCATGCCTGCAGCCAGGCTGGGCACAGCAGGGAGCTAAACCAGCCCCCAGCCAAGCTGGGAATGGCTGAGCTGAACACCCCACCGATGGGGCAGCAAGGGCTTTGAGCGTCCGTGGGGCAGCTCAGATGGGAATAAAGGGACTTGCAGGGATTTGCCTTGCTCCGAGGGAAATTCCAGTCACCTGGAGCAGTTCTGGCTGGAGAACAGATGATGCACTATCTCTGCAGGAAAGGAGAGCAACTTTTTAGCTGGCTGCACCCATTTATTGCATGCTGGGCAATGCAGAAATAGATCCAGGGCGTGTAGAGCAATGTGCCGCCTGCCACTCTGGCCAGGAAGGAACATCCCTCGGCGCAGGGGGCTTTGCTGCACTGCTCCGCTTTCACTGGAAGTCTGGCAAACTTGACAAACTTTGAAGAAAAATCCTTTTCCCCGCAGGCTGCTGGAGCCAGCTGTAACGTTTATGCAGGGAGGGGACAACTCCAAGAATCCTGCAGCAACAGAGGAGGAACAGCCTGATGCAAGAAGCCTCCACTTTTTTTCCACCAGAGATTATTCAAATAATTTCAGAAAGGTGACAGGAGGGCCAGCTTCCTCCCTGTCCCCTTGATATCCCCACGGTAGCTCTGGTCACATCTGTACCAGCACATCTGGCTGATGCCCCTCAAAGAAAAAGCTTTGTGCTCACTACCTGAGGACACAGCTCTGAGGCATCCCGCTAATCCCCCTGCATCCCCACCTACGACCGTGCGGCCAAAAGCTCCTCTGCTCCTCTTTCTCTTAATATATAGGAGGGAAACATCTGAGATCACTGCAGTTTTATTGTCAGATTTGGCAGCCTTTTCATATTTGCTTGGATTGAGATATAAATTGAATTTGATTTTCTCCCGCTGACTCAGTTATTTGTTATAGGAATAAGCATGTGGTAATGGATTAGACAGGGGAAAGAGACTTCTCTTGCAGGCATGTGCATGAGCTGGGATTTACCATGCCCTGTCCCATGTTTTCCTGGTGTGGCTTTGCACCTCCAATGACTTTGCAAGCTGAAGCAGTGAGGGAGACGGTGTTTGGGTTTTGGTGTTTTGTGGGGGTTTTTTTTGTGTTTTTTTTTTTTTGGCAGACTTGTCCTTCTTTTCCCAAATTCTGAAATGTTTTAATGCGGAGAAAATTTAACCAACAGTGAAATCATTTTCTAAATCTGCTCCCCACCCATACCCTTCCCCCTCGCTCGGTCCCCATCAGTCACTTTGCTGGAAACAGTGCAAAGCATTTCTGGGGCTCTTCAGCTGTGCCTGCAGCAATCTCCCTGCCCGAGGAGCTGTCAAGCTCCTTTTCCCTTCCAGCTTCCATTTGTGCAGACCATGATGCTCTCCGCATCCCAGCTGCATCCTTCCCGCCTCCCTGCTCGCAGTGGGGCCACACTGCACCACCACCATTGGCTGGGCAGAAGGGCAGCACATGCAGCATTAACCCCTGAATCTGCCCACCAGCTCTGGAATTTCTACACTCCCCATCCCAGCACTGCTGCTTCATCCAGGGTCTGGCACCCCTGGGTTTCCTCCAGTGCCCCCAGACTGCCTGAATGCACACAGAGCCCCTCAAATCTCCAGGCATGACGCAGGCAGCACAGCCCAGCTCTGAGTCCCCCTTTATGACACCTGTGGGGAATTTCCATGGAAAACCCATAAAATCCTCCTGTCCCCGGCACTTGACAGGGGCTGCGGGTCCTCGCAGCATCCCTGAAGCCACAGCACACTCTGCAGGCACTCGCACTACAGCACCGACCCCAAACTCCCACAAGTGGCACAGCCCCAAGCCCTGGCCACCCCCTGTGCCCCCGGGGTTGGGGCACTGGGCTGCAGAGGGGCCCCTGCCCACAGCCCTGCCCTGCCCAGTGGGTGCTGGGGCCACGCAGAGGCCATGTCCACACACACCAGCAGGCAACCAAAGGCATCGAATGGAGCCCATCACATCATCATCCTGCCCGTCCCCACAGCTCTACCTCCCTGCTGCACCCCCCGTTTGCAAACCACGAGGTGCTCCCTGCCTGTGGCCCCCCCCCAGTGGGGTTTGGCAGCTGAGGGCAGCTGCCACAGGGCTTTGCCCCTTCCAATGCTCACCCCAGCTGCAGGGCTCCAGCACGGCACAGCGATAGTTCTCCTAATTGTATCAGCACAAACATGGTTTATAGCACTGCTGGTGCTCTGTGGCAGCTTTTCTAAATCACCCTGTGCAGTAGTCTCCAACCCTCCTCAGAGGACTTAGCCCTTCTCCTGAGGTTAGAGGTGCTGGGAGATCACCCTCACCAGCAAACAGCATTAAAGGAAAGTTTGAAAAGGGCTGTCTGGCAGGGATGGGACAGGCTGGAGGCGCTGAGAGCAGCCTCCAGCAAGAAAATCCTCACACCATCCAGAGAGCAGGTCAGCCCCTCCACACCCCTGGAGGGCATCCTCCAAGGGATCACCCAGGCAAAAAAAGAAAAAACAAACACAAAACCAAAATACCTAAAGGAAAATAAAGTAAGAACCACACAGTTCTTTGAAGAGCAGAGCAGATGCAGCCCACACCCTCTTCCAACACACCTGCAGCTGCTTTTCCCCTCCAAGCTCTTTATACCCTACTCAGTTCTCCCAGAACATGCCCAGTACCCATCTCCAGCCCCTTAAGGCAAACACCTCATTTAATGAGCCCACATTAAGCTGGATATGAAGCAGCTGTGGCTCCTGACCCCACCACCAGGCTCAAAAAGTCCTCACATCAGTGGTTTCACCTATAGAAATTATCTGGCCCCAGCTCCTGGTCATCTCCCTGTCCCAGTGCCACAAGCCCCAGTGCAGGGAAAGAGGCCAGAGCTTGCCAGAAAGTGGCAGCATTTCTGAGCAGAGCTCTTGCAAAATCCCCATCCTTTCCCGCACGATGCGCAGCAGAAGCAGCTACAGCTTTCCCACCTCGGAGCAAAGGAGCCGTGAGGCAGACGGAGTCTCTCAGCAATGAAGCTCTGTGGTGCAGGCTGCCAGGAACCTAAAGAGCATCCAGCAAGCCTCAATAATGTGAATCCGTTGCCGAAGCCTTGTGTGGTGGCGAATCCCTTGGCTGCGGTTCCCATCAGGGAGGCTGATGGCCAGGACTGCCACTGTGGGGAGTCCCAGGGCTGGACTGGTCCCATTGATGCTGCTGTGGGGTGACTCCTGACCTCTGAGGCAGCTCCCTCTCCCTAGAAAATGTGTGGGTGGTCCCTGGAGACAGTATGAGGATGGTGGCAGCCCTGGGGAGCTGGGTGTTGGGGAAATCTGGCTCCAGCAAGTCCACACACTGCCAAGGGGGACACAGGGGATGGCAGCTTGCTGCCTGCAGGCTCTGAGCCTTCAGTGATTGTCAGGGGCAGTGGGGGTCCCCTGGGCTGCTGCATCCTCCCTGCTGGAGTTGCACACTGTGCCAGGAGGGGAGCTCAGCAGCCCTCCCCAGGGGTACCCTTGTGTTTTCCCCCATCACAGCCTGCATCACCCAGAGACTGGCAGCTTCAGGCCACAGCACCCCAAATCAGTCCCAGGCATGGAAAACTAAACAGCTAAAGCAGCATCTTGCAGCCCCGTAGGGATTTTGTTGCTAAAGGTGCTGCGTTGCAGCAGGGCCTCTCAGCTGGTCCTGTCCACCACTCGTGTCTCAGCTGAGCTGAGCCTCCCTTCGAGCACATGTGCCTCTCACAGGTATTTAAAAATAGAGAAGAGGTTGTTATTATTTCTCTTTCCTGCCTGGTTGGAGAAATAGCTTAATTAGTTAATAAGGGGTTTAATTAGTTGTGTAGCTGTGTGAAGAACTTTCAGAGGGCGAGCTGAGTCAATAAGTCAAAGCAATGAGCCTCAGAGGTAGGCTGGGGAGGGGAAGGGAAGGTGTCCCCACTGTGACAGGCCATGTCCTGCAGGGAGACCTGCCTCTGGTCTCAGCAAGGATTTCCAGGCTGGGCCTGAGGAGCTTCTCTTGGTGGTGAAATGAATGTGTCCCAGTAGAAAAGTTGGGGCGAATCAACATTTTCTGTTTTGCTGAACAATTTCTGCCCACCTCAGCAGGGCAGCTGGATCTCAAGCAAGATGATTCTAGTCCTTCTCTGCACTGATATGTGGGGCTCCCAGTATCCCCCCAGCACTGGACAAAAGCAGGGAGATGACCAGAAGACAGCTCTTTATTCTCATATGCCCAAACCCATTGGCAATGAAGATGCTGACTCCTGAATACATATTTCAAAGTCTTTATCTCCAAGTGCACTTGGCTTGTACACCTGGGGACGGTGCCTCTACCTCCCACGTCCCTGTCCCAGTGGTAGCAGCAGGACCTGGTCCCCCAACACGCACTCCCTTTGGCCAGCCTGGCCAGCGAGCAACTGGCCAGGGCATGCACTGTCTCAGCAAGCTCCTGTCTGATCCACAACAACCCGGCAATTAGTCTTTATCCACAGCAACATTAAAAAAGCTGTAAAATGGGTCTCTACGCGGAGTCACTGACATGCTGCAGAAGAGGCTTCAGCACTCCTCATCCCCAAGTTTGGGGCAGGGGACAAGGACCTTGCAACGGCAGCCAGGATGCTCACCGGGGGTTATAGCTCTCAGAAATGTCCTTACAACCCTGGTTTCTGCCAGACCTTGTTAAGGGTGAGCTCTTAGATGGAGATGAGCAAGGTGGAGGAGAAAGACAGAGACCTGACCTACCCTTTGGTGCAGCCTATTAAAACACAAAGGGCTGATGGAAAAAGCTGCACACACACATATGGACACGCAGACTGCACTGGCAGATCTTTAACCCCTGCTCCACTCCCCTTCCCCATCAGGCACTGTCATGCAGCCCTGTTGATGGCCCAGCACCACTCAATTTAACACAAGGCTCTATCGAGCCCGCAGTGGCCAGGCTTGGCTTCCCAGATATGCCTCCTTGACCCCGCTGAGCACCAGCTGATTTCCCAGCAAGGGAAAGGGTTGGTGCCTGGCTGCCAACAGAGGCAGAGCCAGGGAAGGCTGCTGGGGTCCACCAAGAGCCACCTCAGGAGATGCCAGATTAGGCAAAGGCTTCTCCCCAGCAAGCCAAGACAAATCCACAGCAAATTTGTCTTTCTTCCCACATGGCAGCTCTCCACGTCCCATTTGGGTGTCATTGTAGGTAATTCCCTGCTTGACGTCTCATCAGAGATGGGGGAGGGAAGCACCGTTTCAAGAAAAGACAAAAGGGCTCTTTCTTCATCAGCATTAACCTCAGGCAGCTCTCGAGAAAAATTCTGGGCAATTAGTGGAGCATAAGAAGATTTATAATTGAAATCTAGTTTGTAGCACTACAGGCGGCTCCCTCGAAAGACATTTCTCAGAGACCAAAAAAAAAAAAAAAAAGGAAAGGGGAGAATAGAGACAGAGGGGGAGAGAGAACTAGTTAAAGAGTTTTAAAATCTCGCCGAAAACTCCATTTAGTTTAACATTGCATGATAGCTTTCATAATTCAGAACAAAGTGCAAAGCTTTTTAATGAGGCCATTAATGACCCTTTAATTTACTCCACCAGGGCTGAATTCATAAAACATTTATGTTCCATTTACACAGGATTTTCCTGAGACTCTTCAGGGCAAGTCACCATCACAGAGCAGGTGGGATGAAACAGAGGGCTCTTCTCTTCTGTTCCCTCTCTTCTTCACCCTGACGCTGAAGCTCCGCATGTGTCTTTTAATTCTGCTAGAGAAGCTGCAGGGACCCAGAGGAAGAAGAGCCATTTTTGACCCTTCTGCATGGTAAACAGATGCAGAGCACTCTCTTGTATTTCTGCTCTAGGAACAATAAAACCCTTTTTAAGATCTAGCTGGGGCATCGACAGCCAGCCGTAAAAAAAACATTAAAAAAAAAAAATCATTACAGCCCAGCTCCAGTTCATTACTCACTTGTGATATCAGATTTGCTCTGGGGTAGTGCTGTTGATCTCAGAGCAGCTGGGGGAGATAAGGCTCACCAGCTCTCCAGGCTGCTTCCCACTGCTTTGGGTGGCAATGGAGGAAGGGACAGGGGGGATGCTCAAAAGCTGCAGGTACATTGCTGGGGAGGCTGGGCTGGACTGGGAGGTGCTGCCAGGCTGAGCAGAGGTCTCTTGGCATCTCAGTATCTCCTGTCCCTGCAGCTGTGGGGAGCTCAGAGAGCTGTCAAGGCAGACATGGGGCAGGACCCTGCAGCGACAATGGGGCTGGTTCATCACCCCCAGTCTCTGTGAAGGCCACACCTGAGCTGCAGGTGAAGGTCCAGTCTGGTTGTCCCTCAGACTAAACTATTTGTTTTTCAACACTTTTTTCCTCTGTTACAGATTGCAAAAAGGGAGACACACCCAGGAATGTGTAATTGCTTGTATTTGTTGAAACATTTCTTTTTTTAGAAAAAAACCCAAACACTACCTAAACACTTCTTCCGAGTCTATTCCAAAGATTTTACTCTCATTTCTTCAGAAAATGTCAGTTTCTAAGCATCTTCACATAAAAAGAGCCATTAATCATCACAACTGGGTTCACAGCATCTTAAGTCTGCTTTTACCAGCCTTCTCATCTGCTTTCTTGGCGTAAGGACTGCTTGTGGCTCGTGGAGGGTTTTTTGTACCAGCAGACACAATATTCATGACAAACCCAGGAGGACAGAGGTGCCAGCCCACAAGAATCAGTCCCCCAAATGCCTGTGCAGAGACAAACAGGGAAGGTGCTCTCAGGCTATCAGCAGAGGAAAAGTTGGAGCCCGTTGGAGAGCATGTCAAGAGTTGATGTTTTTCATATCTGTAAATGACAGTAACAGCCCATGCCTGAAGGTCTGTGGAGCTGGGTCTCCCTGCAGCACGTGTCTGGTAAGGCATGGGGACCCAGGCTCAGAGGGAGCTTTACTTTCCATATCACTTGCCCTCTCTCCCTCAAATTCAGGTTGGGTTGTCGTTCTCATTTCCGTCTTCACCCCTGCTATTGCTGACGCAGATTAGAAACCTGATGGACCATCGAAGTACTGACACCACTTGCGTCTGTATGGTTCATGAATCATTCTCCTTGTTTCACAGCTAAAAGGACTGCTGACGCTGATGCCCTCGGAAAGGACACACCAGCAGGAGCATTGATACATTTGAAACCATGTCAGTGCTCCTCAGCAGCAGGTTATGTGCACATTGGTTTGTTACTGTAGGGTCTCTTGCGTGTATTGGGTTCTACGCACCGGGTTTGTGGTTGTAGGGTCATTTTTTACTTCAGGGGAAGGAACAGGAGAGGAAGATTGCTTGACCTGCCTCGTTCATTCATGCAGAACTGCTTTGCAGCATAGGGTCAAGTTTGTCAGAACACTTACATCATAAAAAGAAATTATGGCCAAAAGAAATTTTAAACATCAATAAGGAAAAAATAACAAAAGCCCCACAGATATACACTCCAATGGAGAGAAAAAAAAAAAAAACAAAAACCAACCAAAAACAAAACCAGGCACCATTTTTCAAATACTCCAAGTGATTTTGGAATCCCACACTTAAAAGTGATCTAAGCCCTAAAAGCACGACGACTCTGACAGGATAAATAAGGAACTGGTCCCAGTTCAAGTCCAAAGTGCCCAGTGTCAGGATGCAAGTGGTGTTGCAGGAAATCAGTAAACAGGAGGGGAGGGAACCTGCACCGAGGAGTCAAAATCGAAGTGGCTGCCCAAGGGACCAGCACACCAGCAGGTTGCCCGTTCTGCCTGCTGTGGAGGGATGCTCTCTCTCCTGTTGTGGAGGTGGGATGCACTAGGTGGATGCATCTAGCCTTTGTGGACCACAGAGGCAGGAAAAGCCAAATTTCCTTGCTGAAATGACTCCCAAAGTAAAACGGAGAAGTAGGAGGCACAAGAGCAGCAGTGCTAAGGGAAGCCCATGGATGGAGCAGGCTGCCCCCAGGGCTGGGATCATTCCTGGGATGCTGTCCTGTACAGTGACTGGAAGGAAAAGGAGCCAAGTCTGAGCAGCACGGGGACCTCCTGCTGTCACGCAGAGCTGCCTGCAGACCCGCATGCTCCGGGGGCTCTCACTCCCTTTGGCTCCGACAGCAAACAACTTTGGGCAGCTCCAGGAACAAGTTGCCTTAGCTCGATTGTTATTTGATTTCCAGAAACATCAGCGCAGGGATCCCATCCAAACTGGACCCCAGATTGTTTACTAAGCACAGGCTGCCATTTAGTTAGAAACACATGGGCTCTTAATATTACATTTGTCTGGGGAAAAAAAATAAAAATGTTTCATTTAAAGGGGAAAATATTTAGTAAAAATCAAAAACTTGCACTCACACACATAGAGGCTCTGACGTTTCATAACAATTCAATTCCCTGCTTTGCCATCCTGGTTTCCTGCTCAGCACATCTCTATTATACTTACAAAGTCCATCTCTAGGGAAGCCTACAGCCAAGGGCTTCGGTTTGCTTACGTTACCCATGTTGACCATTTGGCCCGCTACACGGGGTCAAAACTTGCAGACTGTGAAGTACAGGCAGGTTCTTGAAGACACCTACATTTGCACTTATTTCTTAACATTTCCAGGTAGCATACACACATCCAGCACTCCAAAAGCTGAGACCTCACAACTTACTGCCCTTGAGGGCACGCAGTACTTGAAGCCAACAGATACAACACCTTTATGAGGATATTTTTGTGCTTTAGCTAAAACCAGAAATGCAGTTTCAGCCACACTGAAAGATGCTTGCATCTACGAGTGACCTGAGCTCCTCCGAGCAGTCCAAGACCTCTCTCCACTGCTGTAACTGAGTGCACAGACACCTGAGGATCCTCATACATCCACTTTCCTTCTGCTGCTTTAAAACTCCCAGGAGAGGGCAGGTGAAACATTTAAAGCATCAATTTGGTCGTTTCAACGGGGGCCCAGGAGGCAGGGCCAATGCTCATAAGTTGTCTGTCCTACTGGTGAAAATCAAGGTGGTTTCACAGACAAACCACGAGCTACAAACAGGAGAAAATCAGCAGGCCAGTGGGAAAGCCCTGCTTTCCTTAGTACAGCTGCTAAATCTCATGATCAAGAGTGATACACTGATGTCATGCTAGTAATGGTATAACTCTGTCTCAGGCTAATGGCACAACAGGTTTACAAAAGGAGCAGTATACACAGAAATACGCATTCATGCTTGCTAATCCCTCATAAGCCTGTAATCCTGATTCTTTCTTTTCTAAATAATAAGTGCAGATCTATTAAGACCCTATCACTAGCTGCATGCTAAATTCCCCTCTTCCTGTCTGGAATCTGCTGCGTACCCTACACATTGTGGGGCAGGGGGCAGACATGCCAGCCTTCAGCCCCCTGTAATGATGACTGTGATGGTGCACACTTAATCCTACCCCGGAGTTTCCCACCTGTACCAAGGGGAGTACGTGAAAGCAGCTGCAGCCTCACTACCGCTTCTTTTCTAGAGGATCTTAGGATGCCTTCTAGAGAGCATTTCCGCATCAAAATGAAACGTTTCCTCACAGGCATGCAAGTAAGCAAGCAGATACCCGCCAGTGCTTGAGAGCGCCTCCTCCGGCCAGCCCTGACATAGTTTTTCACCCCCTTCTTTCTGGCTATATCCCAGTGCTGCCAAATCCCCACCTCCACCAGCATCTCCAGCCACAGACAGCTTCTTCCAAGGAGTCTTGGTACCAAACAACATTTCATAACCATTCCCCAGCCACTGTCTACATACAACCTGGAAAAAGCCCTTCCAGGAGTGACAAAGTAATAGTCGCTAATTACACAATTAATTTATTCTTTGGCACTAATAAAAAAAAATGACTTTGTGTTACAAAGGAGGAGAAAAAAATTCTAAGGATTTGTTTAATTAAAACTACAATGTATTGAAAAACCAAGCAATTTTAATGATACAGACAATGCTGTGATTGTATAATTAGTAATTAATTACCTACAGAAATGACACTTTATTTTCTTTAAAGCTATTAATTTTTCTTCTTCTTGTTTGTGGTTTTCTTTTTCTTGCATGCCACTGTCTTCAGGGCAGACAAATAACAGGAGCAAACTGCCGTGTAGTGCATCAGCAACCAACCCAGCTCTGCGTGTGATTCCTTACCCGCAGGCAGAGGTGCCGCATCCTCACCTCTCACATCCCCATCCCCACCGAGGAGCAACCATAGACCTCCCTTCCCAGCCTCCCTCTGCCCATAACCACTGCTCTCCCTTCCGAGAGCCCAGCAAAAGTGGGCAGAGCAGCGCAAATTGTGACTCCAGCCACGAAGAACCGCTGGGACAGAGCTGACAGGCAGAACAGCTACAGCCCAGTCAAGGAACAGACTGTTAAACCCAGTACTATATATATATTATGCTTATAAGTCCTGATGTTAACCAATGTTATATATATATTTTAAGTATTCATGTATTCATAGCTATAAAGGCCTTTTCTCTACTTGAATTAAATTGTATAACCATGACCTATTGTCCCAGAAGGCTTTTTATTCATGTTAAATGGGTACTGAGATTATAGCACTCCTTGGTAGTAGGTGCACAAGCATTCTGGAGGAGACAGGAGAAGATGGATGGTCCTATTGAGGCTCAACAAAGAAACCAAAAACACAAGAACCAAGCAGCTCTGCAGCACAGCTGGCTTCACATCTGAAAAATCAGCTGGGGGATTGGTTTAGTCCTGGGAGAAGGAGGGGATGTCACCTTGTCCCCTCCCGGGGGAGGTGCTAACTGCACAGAGTGGGGACAAGTGCTCAGCACACACCCCTCACACACTCAGGTCCCCAGTTACGGTGGTCCCAGCTTCCCATGGTGGTCCCTGACTGCTCACTGGTCCCGTCTCTTCCCTGACCTGTAAGCCAGGGAGAGTGAGCCAGGTTGGCTTCCACAGTGCTGCTGATGGTGGTGCTTCAGGAGTGCTCCATGCTACATCTCCGAGTGCTCTTCTGCCCTGCCCTGCTCCTTGGGGACAGCGTGCCCGCTTGCCCTTGCCCCTGGAAACAGCACAACTTGTTGCTGGCTCCCTGGTACCCACAGGAGCCTCCAGCCCCATCACAGAGCCCAGATGCACCCTGGCAGCTCCCAATTAACGTTCAAGGGGAAACACAACCTCCTTGGAAAAAGCTCTGCATCAGCATCCTGCAAGGAGCTCCTGCACCCTCGTCCCTCCCTGCCCAGTCAGGAGATCACTGCAAATCACATTACTGAGACTGGCAGGTTCCCTGCTCGGATTTCAACCTTTATCTGAGGCCTGGGGACCCCTCTGGCTGGTGTTTGGAGTCTCATGGTCACACAGGCACAAGCAGTGAGATGTTCCCAGCCTATCTGTTCATTCCCAGTGCACACCAAAAGAGCCCTCAGATCCTCAGAGATGTGTTACCTCCTCGCTCTCCGGGGAAGAAACTGGGACAAGGCTGACCTGGGTGCTGGTGCCAGAACACACGGTGGTGGCCAGGGACGCTGGTGTCCCCTCGCCAGCTTGCATACTCCAGTCGCTTCAGCGCAGTCAGGGTGGAAGCGGCAGTGAGCTGGCTGCTGGCTGCTACACTGGTGCCAGATGGTGGATGAGATTAAAAGAATTTGATTTTCAAATAATCCATAAACCTGGCTGAGCTAATGTCGTTTCATATGCATTATCTTGTAATCCCAGGGACGAGAACATTTCAGAGCAAAGAGCCTTATTCTCCCTCCCTGCAAGGACTCTAACAAGCTATAGATAATCCCCTTTTTGTTGGAAGGTGCTTACAGGGGACCTACAACACCCAGAGCATGGCACAGGGGCTGCAGCTCTGCGCTAGCACCTGGGAAGCAGACAGCCAGGCACCTGGCACCACAGGGGCTGTCTTGCCCTGAGCTTCATAGGGGTGGGAGCAGCACACAGCAGGGCCCAGGGACACCTCAGACTCAGACTCCTGGCCGATAAGGGAGGATAAAGGAGTGATGCTGCCACTCTTTCCTCCTAACAGTGCAAGGGAGCCCATGCAGCATCACTGGGGTAGGGGGGTAAACACATCCCCTCTTCTAGGTAAACCCACTTTTATGCCCACTCTGAGGATAAATCCCCAAAGCCCAACCCAAGTAAATCAAAGGTATGCTGTGCCACCCTCGGGAGAGGACCAGTCCCTCCCTGGTGACTGAGCCACACAGCCAGGGTCTGGTGACCATACTCCCTCTCGCAAGGTGACGGACAGCATGCAGCTGAAACCTGGACACCGCTGGAAACACCTTCACTGCCCTCTCCAAAGCAACCGCTGCACAGCCAGGCCATACAAAATTCATCCTCAGGGACTTCCTGACTTCTCCTTGCCCGTGTCAAACACCTACAATCATTTTTTTGCCCCTATGCCTACCACGTATCCCTTCTGCACCCCATCCCTCCCTAACCCTTTCACAGTGCCCTGGGCTGCCCTCAGCATCCACCCGCCATCCTCAGATCCTACCTGCCTGCTCCCTGCCTCTTTTCTCTGCCCTAGAGACTCCTTTGAGCCTCCAATTACTTGTCAAGCCTCCACGGAGCAAAGACAACTCTCTGACAGTCGCTGGGATCCTTCAAAATGCAAGGCATAAGCTTGGGCACAGTGGTTAAAAGATGGTGATCCTTACTCCAGGCTCCCACGCTGGAGCTTGCAAGAGCTAGAGCAGGAGGTGATTTTAAGGGAAAAGGGAAGGAAAGCTCCATGGATGGGATTTCCCAGTCACTGCCTGCCATCTAGTGCCTAACACCGAGCTGTTTCACAGGCAGCAAGTACCATCCACCTCCATCCTCAAGTGAAGTTAGCTCTTAATTAGTCAGACACGTTTGCACATCAGGATCCCAGCGCTGGGGAGTTTCCCACCGTGTTCCTCACTCTGGGCCAGGGCCTGGGAGAGGATTTTGGAGTCAAATAGTCCAAATCTGGGTGGGGCCTGTCAAAGAAAACAGCCTGAGTGTGAGGGGAGGTGGTGCTGCATGCCTGCCTGGGTTGCGAACATGACGCCCAGCTACAGCAAGCTAACTAAACACAACACATCTTGCCTGGCTGCACACTGTTACCTTCAAGGTCGTGTGGTTGTCAGCAACTCTGATCAAAGTGGTGCACACAGGCATTGCGTAAAGAATGCCACAGACGGGCTAAAAATAGGGAGACAAACGACGCGCGAGGGAAAGGGGTGAAGGGTGAGGCTTGTCAGCTGTGCAGGAGACTGAAAAATCAGGAAACAAACAAAAACAATCAGGAAACACTGATGTTGTGACTCAGATATTCTGGTGCTTGGAGACACTACTGGAGTTTCCCACCCAGTTCAATTCGTGGGCAACCACTGCAGGAGGAACACAGTCCCAACAAGTCACTTGTAGCCTTTGGGTTAGCGCCAACAGCAGGTGAAGTGTTTTACAGGTCTTCATGAAATTTGGGGGGCTGATGCTCTCCCTCCCCTCACTTTAGTAGAGGTAAATCTATGCCCACCCTAAGGGCTGGTCATCTGGCAGCTTCTTGTCCCTCAGAAAGGGCTCTGACACCCACCTACCCACAAAATCAGGAGAGAGCAGGCAAGACAGCCACAGCTCACCACAGTCCTGCTTCCAGGGTGAGAGAACTACAGGATATGAAATCCAGGAGGGTCTGGGACAGGCAACACCCATCCTGCTCACTGCCTCCAGCCCCGGCTAGATCAGGAGCCTCTAGCATGCTATGGGATGGGCATCCTCTGCTGTGCCACATCCCCTACTTCGGCGCAGGGGGCAAGACTGGCTGTTGAGCTGTGAGCACTGGTGGAGTAGGAGTGGAAAAGTGTGTCCCATGGGTGCCTCCTCCAGCAGTCACCAATCCCGCAACCATGAAATGGGGAACTCCCTGCCCCTCCACACGGGGCACTGGTGGGATCAGACACCCCAAATGCCCAGACTCCCTCCTTCCCAAGCCCCTTATCACTTGGCTGCTCACTCCCCATCACCCTCCGCTGCCTTCCCCAACCTCATCCAACATTTGAAGCCCGTGTCATTTGCTAGTAACATGACTTGGGAAACAATTGCTGTTTTGCAGAGGGGTGCGTTGGGTCTGACACAAATGGGCTGCACTTGTCATTTGGAAAAAGCGAGCAGGGCAGGGCAGGGGCTTACAAACATGCAGAACCAGATTTACTGATTAGCCCATAGCTCTGATTTCCTCCATCGCTTCCAGAAAAGCAATAGGCAACATTAACAAAAGGATTACTCAGAATTCAAAAGCAAATGGGATTTGTGACCCATTATATTAACTGGGGACTGGGGAAAGCTCTACAGAGAGAGAACACTGCCGGCAGGTCACCAAACCAATTATTAAGAGCTCACAGATCACGAAGCTATATATGTACACACATCAAGATAAATTTCTATTTGCCTGCAGAAGCAGGACGCTGGCTGAGACACCCTCCCAACCCAATGTGCTTTTTCTATGTGCCCATTAAACTTGGATTATATCTAGTTACTTTCCCCAATAATTCACTTCCCCCACGGGTTTAATGCTGTGGAATAACATTTGGGAGGGTAAAACCTGAAAGGAGAAATGTAATGGGCATCATTACTTTGATAGATGAGAGAGAGCAGAAAGCAGGCAGGCAGCACGTGGTGGGAGCAGGCCAGCAGCACACACACTCACCCTTGACATTGCTCACCGTCCTCCCGGCAGCAGCGCTGGCCCGTGCCTCGTGCCGCAGCGTCCCTAGCCTCCCTCTGCCCAGATACTCGAGATGAAGAGCAAACCTTGAACACAAGACAATCTGCCTCTGACATCAACTCTCACCTCAATCTCCAGCAGAGAGCTGCTTAACCAGCAAACTGTTAGCTGTAAAATCTTTTCCTAAAGTTTTCCGCAGTTAGTTATGAGATTCGATGTTCACAGTAGTCATGTAAAGGGCCAGCTCCTTCTAGCACACTGTCCTGCTTCTGCAGTAGGCTGTGATGGTCAGTCCTAAAGCTTTGCACAGGCTGCATAAAGGCTTTACTGCCTTGACTAGGTTTTGAAGAATCTTCATTGTAATGTTGCTGAATAACAGTTCGTATTTCAATTGAGAAATGCTCCCGTGTCTCCAAGTATTGCCTATGAAGTGCTGCCAAAGGACTTTATACCGCTCCAAGATCTGTTAGGGAAGAGCAGCCTTGACAGCAAAGCTGTAGGTAGAACTGTCTGAAGGGGTGTCAGCATTTTGTACTCACCTCAAATTCCTGGCTTTACTTTCTAGGGCTTGGTGTTAAAGGTTGGGTATTATCAGCAAAGCTTCAGGAGCAATTTTACCCTAGTCCAAGTTTCCCAGTAGCCCCCCTTCTTTTATATCTGTTCTTACCTTTGCAGAGATTCACTCAAGTGTTGTCTTCTGCCTGCCCCATTCTGTGTCCTTCCAATGTGCTGGTTAAGTCAAAACACAGTGGTGATTTCACAAGGAAAAAAGTGTCCTCAAAACAAAAGGACGAGACCTAATCCACTCATACCACTGGTGACCTCAACAGGATTTTCCAAGCCATTTTATCCCAGGTCTCTGGGCTGCTGCGAGCAGAACACCCCACACTGCATCCCCCTTGTGAGCAGCTGAGCACAGCAGGAATGGGCAGAGCTTGCAGAAACCCCAGGTACTGCCAGAAAAATTCCACCCAAAGAGACAGATCCCTTCCAACACAATCACAGGAGCTTGAACAGAACAAAAAGCGACTGATGCTGCTGGAGATGCCTTACCCTCCAGGACAGGCAGCGAGCCCACAGCCTGCCCCAGTGGGGACAACCTAACTCCCACCCTCACTGAGCCAGCCCAGCCCTTGCCTCGGCAGGGAGGGATGCAGCAGGGTGCTCCCTGCGCCCAAGCAGCTCTCCCTGCTCTAATGAGCTCACGGTTGTGTTTGGGAGCAATAGCATCTCTCCTCCTACAGGTTTTCAGAGAGCAGGAAGCGGTGTAGCCCCTGGCTCCACTGGCCTCTGCTGGCTCTGCATATATTTATCTTTCAAATGTTGAAGCCTTTGGTTGCTTGGAGCCACCCAGGAGGAGCAACATACAGCAGCTTCCTATTATGCGAGAAAGCGTGCGGTTCTGAACAGTTCATGGTGTATCACAAAACATGTGAGCAGAGCTCGGCTTAGAGAGCACCGATCCCCAAAACTCCCACAGACAGGGAGGACTATCAGCTACGGAAGGTATTTTGTTGGGGAAGTAGAGGAAAGCTGTATCCGTGAAGCTGAAAAGTGGTTTTATTAGGGCTTGTTATCTCTCCTTCGCTGGAGGGGAGTGCTAGCATCAATTCGTCACAAAGAAAACCTTCATCTCTCTCTTCTAACACGGTGGCTTAAGCAACAGCTTAGATGCTGGTGTTTTAGGCTTCAGCTGATGCTTCCATTTGTTTCTGCTCCTAGAGGCTGTTAGCAACAGCTGCTGGACTGCATCACACCAGAGAAAGGTCATCTTGATATGCCTCCTTCCACCCTGGAGTGGGGAAAGATCTGTCTTTTGTGTATCAACCTCATGAATGGAAGCGTCCTGTGCTGAAAATGGCTTTGAGGAGCAGTCTCTGCAGTCTGACTGCTCTCCAGCTTCTTCCCCAACATGTGCAGTCAGGGGAAGATAATGCTCAGACACTGGCCCCAGCAGCCACAGCACTGATCTTATGTTGGACTTCTTAGTTGAGCCCCACATTGCTGCTCTCAAAGCGAGGAGTCCCAGGTCCTTTCCAAAACATCTCTCCGGTGCACACTTCACAGGAGAGCTCTTTACTTCATCTGACTGCCTTGCACTCAAGAGCCACAGCAAACTCAGTGACTTCCCAGGTACTTGCTGCAGCTCCAGGTTCTAGTAGAGAAATCTTGTGTGAGGCCTTTGCCAAGGTAAGAGAATCCCTCAACACCCAGGCAAAGCTGCATGCAGTTCTCCGACACATTTGCAAGGGGAGTTTTGTGCTTCATAGAATCACAGAATGGTTTGGGTTGGAAAGGACCTTAAAGATCTCCTAGTTCTAGCCCCCTGCCATGGGCAGGGACACCTTCCACTAGCCCAGGTTGCCCAAAGCCCCGTCCAACCTGACCTTGAACCCTGCCAGGGAGGGGGCAGCCACAGCTTCTCTAGGCAACCTGTGCCAGTGTCTCACAATAAAGAATTTCTT
The DNA here is from genome assembly GCF_003259725.1 of Athene cunicularia. Lineage (NCBI taxonomy): Eukaryota > Metazoa > Chordata > Aves > Strigiformes > Strigidae > Athene > Athene cunicularia. The sequence goes on from NW_020799112.1 coordinate 15,891,388, forward strand.
CCTTCTATCTGATCTAAATCTACCCTCTCTCAGTTTAAAACTGTCATATGCCTATATTCCCTGATAGAGTCCCTCCCCATCTTTCCTGTAGACCCCTTTAAGTACTAGGAGGCTGCTATAAGGTCTCGCTGGAGCCTTCTCTTCTCCAGGCTGAACACCCCCAACTCTCTCAGCCTGTCCTCACAGGGGAGGTGCTTCACACAAGCGAAATGCTCCCCTTGCTCTTTCTGCTGGAGCACAGGATGCACACTGCAGCAGCTCTCTCCCAATCACAAGTCAACAGGTTTCTTCTGTTCTGAGAGAGAAAAGCTCCCTCAGAAAAGGTTTTAAGGCTTTGTGCTATCTTTTTAGTAGTTACCGGCAAAATACATCCAATCAGCCTGCCTGATCAGACTTCTGCAATGAGTATGGGTATAGCTTTGCACTGAGTGGAAAGACAGCCTGCAGCCACCAAGTTCTCAAAGGAAAATAACAGCCTCAGTGATCTACAGTGGGACCTCTGGGACTAGAGAGGAAATTCTCGAGAAGATACAAACAATGCTCTCCACTAGGAAACCTGCATATCCTTCTGCCTTCCCTCTCACTGAGGCCAGAGAGGAGGGAACAGGCCACACAGAAGAACTAAGCAAAAGCACAAAAGTTGCATGATCTGGGATTGTTTGCAGTAACTGGCTGTTTTAAATAAAATTAACTGCAGGAAAAATCAAAAAAGGCCCTGTTCCTATGCAGGCTGCAAGCAGGAATTTGTGGTTTAGGTGATGAGAAAACCCTTTCAGCTTCCAGAAAAAAACAAAGCTTCTCACACACCTGCTACCTGTAAGTCCAAAGGCCTGAGCCCAAGGACAAAAAATTTTTTTAAAAACTACAGTAGCTGCTGATTCTGACCTTTCCACTGCTGAAGGGAGCTACACCTCTCCTGGCACAGACAACACCCAAAGACTTGTGGCTTGAGTAAGCCAGAGTAAGAACTCCTGGCTTTGAAGATCAGCAGTCTTTCAGTACAGCCTTTTCTCTTTTTTGTGCTCCTGGTTTTGAGAACAAATAAGCACTGATTAAACACCATTTTACATACACTGAAAGTTTTATTCCATCAACACAAAACTTGCCTTTTGCATGGGAAGCAGGGCAGAGACCTTGGCAAATGGCACACCCTAAGCCTTTGCTCACAAAGCTCTGCTCAGGGGCTGTGTGCTATGGAACCAGCAACAGCCTGAAACAGTGGCAGAGAAAAGCCTAATCCTGAGCTGACTGCACCCATGGCCCCCCAGGCTGGTGTAGCACAGCTTGAGGGACTCACCTCTCCCATCTGCAGGAGCTTTCAGTCCTGGAGAACACAAAAGTCTCCCTTTCAGCAGTGCTGATGTCAGACAGCAGCCAAAAAATCTGCCATTGTTCAGGCACGTATTCAGCTCTGCATTTATCTCCTCTTTGCAAGTGCTCTCTGCTGCAGACCCAGCCTCCTTACCAGGCCTGCCAGAGTGCTTCAAGAGATCAAGTTTTGTTTCGTTGGTAATTTATAGCAAGCCTGCAGCTCCCAAACTGCCCAGCATTAGGAAATAGAAGGCTGTTGTGCTACCCCCCTACCCAATGGCTTATGGAGTGATTAAGGATAGCTTTAATTTGAGGCCTGCAGCTCAACAGCTCCCAAAGGATTGATAAAATACATACAGCAATCTCCAGTTCCACCTCTGGAGGCCAAACTCTCTCCCAGTGATTAACAACAGCTATTTCCTTCCTCTCTCCCTGCCACTGAAAGCGGCTGATAATCTGCAAGGTCCAGACAGCACTGAGCTCACACTTACTAAACAGCAACATTTACAACCAGAAAAATCCCTCCTAGAACCAGCCCCAGAGAGGTGAGACAGCACCATATAAGCTCAGGATAGATCTAATAAATTGGGTTAATAGGGTCAAGCTACCTGAAGCAGACATGGTTGGGTTAGCAGTGCCAGCCTAATGCACCAGGAATGGGAGCTGAGAACTCCCCAGAGCCACCTTTGAAGCCGCTCCCAGGAGGCACCGACACCAGTGCAGCCTTCCCCCGCCAACAAAAATCAGCCTAATAGCTCTGACAGAGAGCGGCTGCTCAAGTGTTATCCTCCTTCAGTGTCTCCTTGCTATAGCTTGAGGCTCAAGAGGAGGGCAGTGTGGGTGGGGAAACAGCACTCATCTAAAGAAAGAGCTGTTGCCTGTTCCTCACTCACCCGTGTCCTCCATGGCCACCATGAATCACTGACTCTAGGCCAGAGGCAGCTCCAAGGCAGATTAAACGTTAATAAACTGTGAACATCCCATATTCCATCTCCCCAGAAACCCACCCTGCCCATCTGTGTGTCCAGGAGGGTCTGCTCCCACCTGGACACAGGGATTACTCTCCTGTGCTGCTCTTATTAAAAAGCAGGTACCAGAAACAAGCATTAGCCATTGCATCGAAGAAACCATTTGAACTTGAGACTATGCCAGGAGTCTAGTGAGGAAAGTGAGCCTCTGGGGTACCACACCCCCAGGGAATCGCACACTTGGGAGAGGAAAAGATCACAACATGCTTCCAAAAGAGGTGGAGGAGGAGAATTCAATGAGAGCAAAGAACTCCCTCAGGAGAGCTTCACTTCCGAGTGTAAGTTTTAATATTTATTCAGTACAGGCCTGATGAAGAGAACTGGGATATAAGGCAAAGGCAAATTATCCTCCAGAGCCCAAGTTAATATCTCATATGCACAGACCATGCAAAGCAGCAGCTGTGCTCCTCCCTGGAGTCGTGTCCCACATTTTCTCCATCTGCTGGAGCACAGCCTATCGCTTACAAGTCCAGAAGGAATCGATTGACTTTCTTCAGGTATTCCGACTTCAAGTAATCTCCCAGCTCATCCTTTGTGACCCACAAGTAATCTTCCTTCAGCTCTGCCTGGGACAAATCACTGCTTTGGAGGAAGGCTTTGAAGAAGAATACTTTGGCTCCCACGTTATCCTCAGTCCTGATGGCCCTGGGGAATTTATACTTGTAAATCCCATACGGTGCATTCCCCAGGATTTTGGCTTGAATGCGATCTCCTGCAAAACCCGAGCAATGCAAGAGAAAGAAAACAAGACATAAGAACACAGAGCAACAGTAACTGCTCTCCTGTAGTAACAAAAAGGCAGCATAAGCCACTGCTTGTCAGCGAGAGATGCCAATTCACTGTCTGCCAGCCCCATCAGCCCTTCAAGCTGCAGTCGCTCTGCAATTGTGTTACAGAGCTGATTACCCAGAAACACAGCTCTGGCCAGAAAGCCCACCCCAGTGAGCTCCACCCCTCTGCCATGAAATGCCTTTTCCTAGCAGATGGGAGGTGATTTTACTACAGGAGATGGCAAACAGTCCTCTGATAAGACACAGCAAGAAAACCACTGGAACAAAAAGAAGGGAGGGCCAGGCAAACTACACACCCAAAAACGTAGCCATGGCTCGCTCAGCTGTGCTGCGCAGCGTCTCTCCAGGCTGCCATTCCACTTGAGGCAGGAGCCACAGCTCCTGGTTACCAATTTTCTGTTTCACCAGAAGCATCAGGTTACTGTCCAGCCTCCTGTTCAACGACGTTCGATTGTTGTTTTTATCAGCATCTGCCAAAAACCAACACATGCTGGAAACAGTCTCTTGGCAGCACTGCTCTGATCCCCTTGTTTCATCAAACCTCTGTGTCTCACACCCTTCCGGCAATAATACACAAACATGGATACACAGAACAAGACAAAAACCTAGACAGAAATGCTCTCAGTACCTCTGGAAGCCAATGCAGGATTTGGCTGGAACCCACTCCTAGACTATAATGTTTCTTTTCCAGAAGGAATTTATAGCAAACAGCCTGGATCTCTACCTTCACAAAAAAAACAAGAGCACTAGGTAGAGCTTGGGAAGCAAATGACCAAACATTTCTCTTGTCTGGAAGCAACATCCATTTTCACTATTTTGCTCTGTTAAGGTTAAACATACACATCTCTGCAGCATGGGAACACGGAGTCCTTTATCAGCCAGTTAATTGCTCATGTGCTAACAGTGCTGACACAGAGTCAAGACTCACTCTAAACCAAAAAAAGGCTCAGCAAATGCCTTCCCTCTACTGAACTGCACTCAGCTGTGTTTGGCAAACAATCCAGGTGTTCTCACCCACCACAGACTTCAGCCTGTACCTGTTATCCGCGGAGCAGCTTCGAATCGCAGTAACTTCTGCTCCCACTTCTCCTCCAGGTCTTGAGCCATGATGACTGTTTGGCTAGGTGCTCCATCATCATCAAATGTACTTTCCCTCCTCTTCCTGAGCTGCTCCTCCTCCTCCATCTTGCGGATTTCATGATCCGAATATTGGCTCTTCTCCAGCTCTATCTTGAAGGGCAATGCAGAGAATTCTTAAGCCATCAGCACTATGGTCCAGACTTGACAAGCAGAATTAAATTATTTCGACCTTAGCAAATGCAAGACTATGCAAATTTCCCTGGGATCAAGCAGTACTTACAGGGACACCAACCCGAGCACTACCAAGACCCACGACACCTGGTGCACGCAGCAAATCGCACACAGACACTCCAGATCACCCAAGGTGCCCCCAGACAGGCTACGCAGGGTCATCAGTTCCTCCCCACCCCTTGGTCTGTCACCCCCCGGGGCTAGCAGCGGCGATCAGCCCCCAGTATCGGGAGGGGCTAGCAGCCGCGGCCAGCCCCGCAGGGTGTCTCTCCCCTTTTGGCCTAAGGCCGCCATTTTCCTATCAGCAGGCCCCCAGCACCCCCCCTCTACCTGCCCCATGAGGGCCGCCATCTCTTCCTCCTCCTTCTCCAGAGGCTGCGTGATGCGGGGCAGCCGCAGCAGACACATCGCCCCGAAGAGCCGCCACGGCCGAGGCGCGGCAACGGTACAAAGCCGCCGACCCCAACCTGCCGCTCGCTGCGTGGGCGCCGCCATTACGCTGCCGCTCAGCCCACAATGCACCGCTGTGCGCGCCGCCATCTTTCCGCCCCGCTCCCGTCGTGCCTCGCGGTGACCGCTCCGGGCGC
>NW_020799112.1:15896465-15903566 GCF_003259725.1 Athene cunicularia
AGGCCTCCACCACCACAACCAGCGCCGGGGACAGGCCCCGGTATCCTCACCGCCTGCTGCCGTTTCTTTCCCGCAGAGTCCGTACCGCCGCCCTGTGCCGCGGCCTACACACCGGTGCCCAGAGGCTGCAGGACCCTGCGGAGGCGGCGGTCGCGAAGGAGGCGGAGAACCAGAGCGCGACCGATCTGAGGTGAGACGAGCGGGCCGCGCCGGGAGGGCTCTGCCATTTGCCTCTTGCTGGGAGGTTTTATTGCCTTCGGTGGTTTTTCAGCCGAGGAAGGAAAGGAGGTGACCTGACTCAATCACAAACGCAGCTTGTGTCTTTTTGGAGACTTGATCCCTTCTTTCTTTCCCAATATGAAATAAAACTTTGCAAACTTTAAAGAGCGCCTGATAACTCTTGTTTTGCTCCTCAGCCCTTTAATCCTGCAGAGAAACTCCATGAGATGGGATGGAAAGACCTATGAAGAGATCCCAATAGCTCACATCAAAGCTACGTACAACAAGTAAGAAAATGAGCTGCACCGTTCCTGCTCTCATGCAAAATGAAAACTTTTAACGTACCCAGGCTTTGGCCAATCCTCGTTTTGATCTAAAGGCTCAAAGAAAAAAAGCTGGGGACTGGTGTTCATGACTGGGAAGATAATACTACTGAATTCAAACCTTAGTGCTGTTCTGGAAGCATAACTGTCCTTATAGTGTCTTTAACAGCAATGATTGTTATTACACATTTTGATTGCTTTCTGATATGAATAATTACATGCTGACAGCTTTGATGGTGGGTTACTTCCAGCCGTATGCTCTAGCACTACTGCTGTACAGCTGTTGAAAAAGTTGTCATATTCTCCATGAGAGACAGAATGTGTTTCATTAGTGACAACTAGTGTGATATTTGACTGTTTCTTAAAAGTGTTTCAAGTTCTAGAAATGTTTTGTGCATTTCCTTAATAAACAGAAGAGGTAAAATGCTTGGAGTGAGAGGTGGGTCTGAAAGGGCTAAGCAGTATCTGAGGTGAGGTGTACCTGGATAGAGTATACACTGTCCAGAAAGGTTTTGCCACCTTGCTTAGATTCTCTAGGGTGACCAGAAGAAAGTCACTACTGGGAGGTGTCTGCGGCAGGTTCCTGTAAGTAGGATACCTGGAAAGGGAGTGCTGAGTTAGGGTGGTGTGGAGAAGGGAGACAGGAGTCCTTGACGAGCCGTGCCAGTGACATGAGTGAGGAGATGCTGGAAAATAAACCTTTGTTCTAGCTTGTTTCCTTCTTTTGCCCCTCTCTTTCTGTAGCACCCACATCCAAGTGGTCAGCTTTGACAACAGGCCGTTTGCCTTTACATCCTGTGGTACAGAGGGCTTCCACAATGCCAAGAAGGGAACTGCCATCGCAGCACAGACCGCAGCCATAGCAGCAGCAGTGGTGAGTCTGCAGTGATGATTCTCACCCTCCCAGAGGGCAGCACTGACCGCCTCCCCCCACCACCTGGGTACATGCCTCACTTCCAGGCAGCAGGCCAGAGGTCTTAAGTTTCTCAGCGCTCAGGCAGCACACTGCTATTCCCTGACAAGTTCTCTGTCTTCATCTGACACACTCCACATCTTTACAGAGACAAAGCATGTTTGCAACAGGAGTTAGAAATGCCCAGAGGGTAAACTTAGCTGTGCAGGTTGCAATTGGGAAATGTAACTTGGAGTCTATCCTTTTCTAGCTCCAGTTTGCATACCTCCTTTTTTTTCTAAGTGAACATCTCTCAACCGTTTTGGAAATACAGCCTCTGAATCAGCAGCAGTTCAATTTTTGCACTGTAGGGGACTGAGAAGTGGCTGTAATTACTGGCTGAATGTTTTTATATTTGCTCTTTGCCACAGGAGAACTGAGCTGGTGCCAGCAGTTCCAGTCAGGGAAGGTGATGTCCTTGCACATGTACCTTCCAGCTGCATACAGTTTACTGTAATTGTTTCTAAAAAACCATGTGGGTGTCCAGGTGGCAGGAGAAGATGAGGCTGGCTGTGTCATGGTCCTCATTACGGCAGAATGAGGCAAGGTTAAACTGAAAATCCTCATCCTAAATGAGGTGGAACTCGCTCCAGCCTTTCATGTCAGAGGTGTTTGGTGCTACTGCTGGCCAACAGCTTATTGTGGTTGACTCAAGAGGAATCAAAGAACATTGTCACTATTAATCTGTGCTTATCAGAGCCTCATAATAGCTGCATAGCTGTGCTTGGCCAGATTTATTCTGTCACTGTTAAAGTTGTTAGTACATTAACTGCACCAGAACACAGAAGGTGGGAGACCAGAGGAACTCCCTCCACGTGGTGGCAGCACGGCTGTGCTTTACAGCAGGTGTTTTTCATTTTCAGTTTGCAAGCCCCTAGAATTTTTGCACTGAAGGTGTGGACTCCTGCACAGCAAATACAAAGCTTGCTTGCTTTTTTCATTTACCCTCTAGAAGGAATCCACTGATCGCAGGAAAGAAGTCTCTGCATTAGAAAAGGGAAAACGGCTTTGAGTTAGTCCCTGTTAATCCCTTGCCAGTTCAGTCACATATCCATGGATATGTCATTTTCTACCCTGGCTTTAGGTCACAGATAGTTTGATCTTAAAGGTTTCTCTATGCAGAGCTGACAGCCTAGCCCAGAGGTTCTCTTAAAACTGCCATGGCTTTACCCAGGCCTCCTCTTCTCCTAGTGTATTTGTGCAATAATACCCATGTGTCCATTACTACCTACCCTATTTTTACTTAAAGAATACTATGATAGTGGGTCAAAAGGGAATGAAAGGCTCCAGGGGAGCCAGAGCAGCAGTAGTTATATCAAAGAGAACCCTAACCAGTTCTTTCCACAGAAAGCACGTGGGAAGGGTGTACTGCATGTACGAGTCATGGTGAAAGGACTGGGACCAGGACGCAAAGTAAGTGTCAAGAGTTTCTTTTCATATTTTTCTTTCTCAGACATGATCCAGGTTTCTTAAATTCAGGCCGGTCTTATGACTATACCTATTACTTGGTTTTCTGAAGATTATGTAAAGAATTCATCACTGAAATGCCTAGTAATCAAATTTTAGAGTAATACTACTTTAGAGGCAGAGTAAAAGCTGTAGCTGGGACCTTCCAACTAAAGTAGGAGAATTGATGGGAACACTGATGAAGGGACTGGAGTAGATAAATAGGTTTAAACTGGGTTTTCTGATTACTTGTTTTTAAGATAATCACAAAGCTGGACCGCTGAAACAAAGTTGACTTACAGATAGGGGACCAAACTATTTTCCCCTGAGCTTTTCCCCTTCTCAGTTCAGTGTGTTGATAACTGCACGTCATCTGCTGTCCTGTTCTTCCAGGCTGCCATCAAGGGTTTGACGATGGGAGGTTTGGAGGTCATCTCCATCAGTGACAACACCCCAGTGCCACACAACGGCTGCCGCCCACGGAAGGCCAGGAGAATGTGAGAGGGGAGTGGAAGAGACACATGGCTTTCCACATTGGTTCACTCAGCAGGGACTGGGTTGAATGTTGCCTCTGTGACAGATTCTGGAAAGCCACCTTCCCTGGAAATACTTGTTGAGGGAAGCTTGAAGACACCATCCTGGGCCATAAAAGCCCAGGTGGTAGAAGCTGGTGGTAAAAGCAGGAATACACGTACTCCCTTAGTGGGAAGCCTCTTGTGTGCAAAGTTTGTTGATTAAAATGTTGGTCTTCTGACAGCTGTTCCTGCTGTGTTTGCAAAAGTATTTTGGATTATTATTGCCTCTTGACTGCTCTCTTCCTCTTACCACCGTATGTGGCTCTTGTCGAGCCCTCTGTGCTATTATTGCCCTTGTTAGGTGAAAGGGGAGCTTGAGGCTTAGATCTCCCTCTGGTCATCTGTAGTAAAAAAATTGCATGGGGTCACATCATCTTCCTTCCCTCTTTTTCTCACTGCACACATTTGGAAACAAAGCATGGGGTAACTCTTCCCCTTCCCCTGGCTTGCAGAGCTCAGTGTGCCACGCAAGAGGCAGCTCTTCCTGTTTGTACAGCACGGAGCACCGTAGTCTGGATTCCTTGTTGGCAGAGATGTGTTGCGGTGCTTTGTTTTGCCCAATTTTGCTATTGGCAAATAGAAAACACCAGTCCTTCTAAAGGGGCTGGGATCTTGCTGGTTTTGATGCTTGTGGTCTCTTTGGTCCTGCCTTGTGCACTGCAAACTGGATTTTCTGGGGTCCTGGGGAAAGTGAGCAGTGGGTTAGCAGGCCTGAGGAACAACGAAATGATGTCAAGGAGATTTAAAATACTTAAGTCCTGAACTGTACCTCTGTATATCTACAGGCAGCGTGAGCTTGTCAAAGGTCTGTGATGTATTATTGCTGTCCCAGCTCCATCCAGAGAGAGTTTCTGTCAGGGAAATATGTCTGAGGCCTTTGGAGCATTAACTAGGGAAGGTAATGGCAGTAACTGGCTACAGGATTGATTTCCTGGGTGGCAGAGGCACGCTGCCTCGCAAAGGGCACCTCCCTGAAATCCACACTGCCAGCAAAGCCCTGGCCGTACACAGCATAAACTGGGCAAATATTTCCCCTGTAAACAGTGTATTTTGGTGCAGCCAGCAGTTCTATCACAAACCCAGAATCTTCCTTACTATTATTTCTCTTTTGTTCCTCCTTAGTTTCTTAAATTGCATAATTAACTATTCTCTTCCTCTTTAGAGAAAGGGTACCATGGCAACAAGGCAGCGAACCGCCTTCATGGGGCTGAATGGCATACGGCAGGTTTTGAAAAAAATCAGTCTGCTTAGAAGAGCCTGTTGAGTTGCAGTTGACAGAAGAGAACAAGATTCAGATAAATCCCCAACCTTACTCAACTGTCTGAATTTGAATAGAGGGTAGGTTATCTTAAAGGGAAGTTCCCTGAGCCATCACAGATTTGACAGGGAGAAAGAGAGGTTCTTCCATAAATGTTTGACACACTAGAATAGCTTCCCCCTCGGCTCCAGAACTATGGCTGAGCTGCTAGTGACTTCATATTCCCCTTTTTAAGGGGAAGACACCAGGTGAGCCATAAACTGCAAAGATTAACTCTTGAGTATTGGGGCAGCTAGCTGGGGAGGGCAAGTGTGAGCACTGAGGTGCCTCACAAGGCTGGACAGGTTTCTGGGCTGAGCACTGACCAGCCCCGAGAAGGGAGGAGCACCAGTCCATGCTGGCAGGCTCATGAGTGGTGTCTGAATGCACCAAGAAAACCAAATACTGCTGTTCTCTACCGTGAGTTGCTTGTTGCATCAATGCAGAAGTGCCCAGGTCAGATAAAGATGATGGAATAAATTGAAAACTAAGAATGGGAAGGGATCTGTGGTCCTGAAATTCAGGGAAGAGTAGGTGGGTGACTCAAGAGTCAGAAAGCAATGAGAATAAATCTTTGTCTTATCCAGACTTAGAGTGAAGGCTGTGCCCTTTGCAAAGGCCACTCCTTAACGCTCTTGGTTTCTGAGCATTTGTGAACATTTTATGAAGTTTGCCAATGCATTGCCACTGCTTATATAGTGGGCAGTTTTATCTCCCTGTCTAGTTCTGGTACGTACCCCTACTTCTTCCTCCAACTGACATTTATATAGCACTCTGAGCTGGACAGAGGAGGCTGATGCTATTCTCAGTGGCTGGATCTGTACTGTATCATGCAGTATTTGTCTTCTAAACCCCGAGCACTCTGGCATGGTGTTTCAGTTGTGCAGCTTTTAGTTGAAGTCACATTTTTCCACCCACCTTCTCTCCTGCCCTGATGGACACCCCCAAAGCCTTGGAGATCCCCAATGCTCAGTCTGAGATGTTTATTCTGGAGCACATTCGAGGCCTCGGGGGCAGTTGTTGGTGAAGCGGGAGAGCACAGCTGCAGAAAGCAAGCTCTCCCACCTTGTGCAAGGGCACGGTGTGGCTCCTTCCTGCACATGCTGTACAGTAAAAGAAGTTTTAAAACTCTATTGTTTGTCTTACAGGGAATTAATAGACACCGATGGCCCATAATGATTTCCTCAGCCTTCAGATCAAACTATTAACTAAGGGCCTAGTTTTAGTCAGCCACTGGTGTTTACCAGTTCTAATTGCTTTTCTTGGCGCCTGGGTGGAATGCTGCTTTCTAGTGGCTCACATTCCTCCTGAGCAGCAATTACTTGTCAGCATGGCCACAGCATCAACACCCTCATTAGGGTCATACCCTCTCCCTATGGGCTTCCCCATAGCTTTGGGACATTTTTCTCTCTGCTCTCTCCTAACTCTCAATTCCCTGCTCTCCAAGAAGCCTTCTTCCATGAAACAAGCTCAGAAGCTGCTACTGACCACAAAGCTTCATGTTGGTTCAGCCCTGGCCTTTCTGGAGTTTTATCCTCTGTTTTAAAATACCACATGCACCTTTCTCCATCATATAGGGGCTGAAACAAAAAACAGTCTTCTGACTTACAAATAAAATGCTGCCTCGGGTCTGTTTACCCCTTAATGAGTGCCATACCACCTTGGGGAGTTAGAGTAACTCAGTTACCTTTCTCTTGGACAGGGATGGCACCTGGTGGATTGGAAAAATAGCCCCCAGGCTTCTCCTTAATAGTATATTATTGTGCAAAAAGGAATGATTTCCCTATCCCCAGCAACAAGGACTTTCTACCTAGAGCTGCAGCTTTCTCATCTGCTGAATTGGTGATTTACCATTTCTTATGTGAGCATCTCAGTGACAAGAGTAAGGCAGCCGATTTCGATCCCTTTGTGAGATTCAATTAAACCATTAATTAAATGATGTCGGTGTCCTTTAACAGCTGACTGTATACACAAGCAAGCAAGGAGCAGGGGACAGACCCTGCAGTGCTAATAAACTGTAGCAGCAGGGGTGGTTTACCACAGCCCATATGCAGCTGTTAGGGACATCTGCGCAGGTTTTGCTGGCTTTCCCTCCGGTGCAGGAATACCTGGCTCGAGATGTGCACAAAGCAAGTCGGTGAGTAGGTGTTTATAACCCTAAAGCACCCCTTGGGAGCCTTTGAGAAGCTACAGTTCAAGTCAGGTTATGTTTTTGCACTCAGACTTCAGCAGATAATCACGGTGCTGCTGTCCCCACCCGGCCCCTCTTCCTCCCCCCCCCCCCCCCCC
>NW_020799112.1:15903616-15922575 GCF_003259725.1 Athene cunicularia
TTCCCCCCCCCCCCCCCAGCTGCCCCTCCAACCTCAGCCCGTGACTCTCAACCCAAAAGGAGATGAAGGACCCTCATATTGTTTTTGTGCTTTTCTAATGCTCTCCTCTCCCCTCAAGAGGCATTAATGGGCACTCAGTGGCAGTGGGAACTGCTCAGAGGTTTTACTAATGAACTGCCTAATAGCATCCACGTTCTGTGCTGATGGTGAAGTTGGGCTGCAGGGTCCTCTTGGGGAGGTGCAGGGGGGAGCCAAGCCTCGATGCTATTCCCTTTTTTTGAAACCGCTCACGCCTCCTCCGCTGTGCTCTCCAAGCTCCCCCTGCACTAGTGCCACTTGGCAGAGTCCTTTCGTTTCTCTGGAGTTCACAACTCTCCTACGCCCACATCTACTGAGTCGGAGGCTGTGCACCTGGACCCAAACCTTTCAGCGGCTGCAGAGTCCTAACAGCCATTTCTTGGGATAGCTGCTCCTGGCAGCAGCTTCACAGCTTGTTTTTCTAAAGAAAGTAGGCAAAAAAGGAGAAAGGGTTGGGTGCAAGGAGCAGAATGCTAAGGGAGGATGTGGGCAACAAAAAGATGGGTTGGGAAAGAGAACATGGAGGGAAACATGCAGGAAGGAAAATACAACATTAAAAAAACAAAAAAAAACCTTTCCTAAGGCTAAAATCTCCTAGCTGGTGGTCCAAGAGTCAGCACAGATTAGGTAAGGGCTCTCCCGAATCAGGTTAGGTGTGTTGCCCTTTGCTGTTCTCCTAGCCAGAGGTCCACATCAGAAGCGCTGGGTGGCCTTGCTCGGGAGCCCTCCCTGCCAGTACGACCAGTTCTTTGGGGTTTCACTTCACTATTTTAAAGAAGGCACGAAAGGCACCCCAAAGCTGTGTTTAGAAACTGCCCCAAAGCCTATCCAAGCAGCAACGGCAGTCCTCAAAACCGTCCTTCCCCTTCCGAGCTGGCTCCAAAATCCCTCCTTTGTGCCTTGCCACTTAAGGATTCATTTTGCAAAGCCAAACTCTAAGCTGGAGCGCCTGGGATTGATGCCTGCTGTACCTCCCAGCTGCATCACTAAAGCTCCAGCTTTTGGCCCTTTCTCCCTCTGCTTGCTCATGCATACAGGAGCAGGCCAGGCTTTGCACTGCACATGAGACTCCAGGTAGCAAATAAAACTTGGGACTCCAGGCAGGAAAAAGACACGTATTTCATCCCACAGCCCCTTTAGCAGGTCCCCAGATCAGGGGGTGAAATAGGACTCTTATCTCTCCTTGCACTTGCACTCCTAATTGCCAGCCATGGCTCTCACACAGCCCCTTGCCAAAACCTGGATGATGCTTTTCTCCTGCTGAATCTACAGAAGTAAATTATCGACTTCTTGAGCTGCCAGGGTCAAACTGGCCAAGGAATGCAGATGATTTTGGACAGGCCAGCTCTCTGGATTTCTCTGTAATGCCAACAGCCAGGAAGCAGCCTGCTCTAGTACTGGGAGATGCTCTGAAACGATCTGCCCTTGGACATGGTAGTAAACCCAGCCCTGTTTACTGAAATCCCTGCAAGAGAAGCAGTGCAGCCAGCTAGGGAGATCCCCTTCCTAGTGATCCTGCAGCCAAGAGTGGTAGTGCTGTCACCAAAGGGCCAGTGTAAAACTGGGACAAACCCTGCTGGGTCTCAAGCACCTGCAGGGCAGAGCTGCTCCTCCCCAGCCCTTATCAGAACCAGCAAGTTGGCACCAACATCTTCAAATCTGAACCCTCTCTGGGGAAGAAACCAGTGTGGGCAGAGCCACTGTCTGGGGGTTTAAGGGGTAGGAGGCAGGATGAGGAGAGATTAACCTGGACTTTGCTGCCCGAAGCCAGACAGGCTGCAATGCAAACTCATACTGTCAACACGACATTTGTCTGCCCTATGTTACAGGAGACCTTGTTTGGCTGCCAGCTGCCCCTTCTCCTTTACAAGGAGGGATTTTACCAGTATTAAGGACTCACCGGTCAGGACTGAACCAGTGACCTACCTACGCTGCTGCAGGTAGCAGCACAGCTAATCTGGACCTTACACTGACCTCAGGACCAGCCCCAAAAAATAGGGCAGCAGCAATGAAAACCATCCTCCACAGCCAGAGACACAAGAGCACATGCTGGCTCTGCACAGAAGGTGATGCTGGTGTCTCAGGAGGGGTGTCCCACCCGTGGGGATGGTGCTGATGCTCCAGAATCCTGCAGGATGGGGGTTCAGCCCAGTGGCACAGGCCAGGGCTTCCTGCTGGTTGCTGCAGGGGTGTCGGTGCCCCTCACCTCTCCAAACTCACCACCTGAACTATTTCCCCCCAAGCAGTTGCTGGGCGCAGCAAGGCCGTTTCCATGCGGATGGCTGTTTCTCCCTGTTGCCGTGGTGACAGCGCTGGGCGCCAGCAGGCCGGAGGCGGGAGGGCGAGGACCGTATCTCCCCCGTGCTCACCAAGGGCAGCGGGTACATCTAATCCAGCACTGCTCCATTTTACGCCTTTGAGAAGCACCGAGGAGCTATCAAATAACCATCTTGCCAGCAGCGAGCAGGCGCTTGGAGGGATGCGGCGCTGACTGCTGCTCTTATTAACACCTTAAAATCATGTCGAACAGCGGACGGCTGGCTCTGGCAGGGCTTCCCTGCCACCTGCCTGGCGTTCATCCCCTCCTTGCCCAGCCTGTCCCATGCATCCCCTGGCTCCAGCACCCCTAGGGCTGGGCTGTCCTGCAGGGGGGCTCAGGCCCGGGGCTGGATGTCGCACCTCCAGCGCATCCTCACCAGCCCCATCCAAGCTAACCAGAAGCTGCTGCCCAGTTCAGCAGGCACTGGGATGCAGACAGTGTGCTGGGTCACTCAACTCTCCCCTGTACCTCTCTGCCTCCCTACCCGAGGCTGTCACAACACACCTGCATGGAGGGAGGACACAGGCAGATGAGAGGACAAACCTGCGCAAGAGGAGCTTCCAGAGGAGGACGGTGCCCTGCCAAGAGCTCAGGGGGCTTGGGGAGTTTTCCAGGCAAAGCCAGGGCTGCTTTGGCCCATACATGGTGTGCTGCAAAACTACTGGAGAGAAAGGAAGAGGACAACAGCTCTGAAGTAATGTGTTCCTGGCTTTAAAAAGGCTGAATTCAAACTAACTTTGTCACCCACAAGGGCTCCAGTTCATACCTGGACAAAGTAGAATGCAGAAAATGCTGGGGGCTTTGTAGTGTTACCCACAACTTTTCACTGCCTTCTTGCAGTTTCTACGGGATTTTCTTCCACAGTGGCCAAATGTGCTGCTTCTCCTCTAGCAAAGCTCCCCTAGGGGGCACCTCTCCCTGTGGTCCTCTTCCTTCTGGCCTGCCAAGGGCATCTCCCTGCCACACTCCTCTAAAACTGTCCTCAAATTTTCAGGTGCACTTGGCATCCTCACAAAACTGAGGACAGCAAGAACCCTGCTAGCAAACTGCAACAGCTAAAATGTGCCCTAGGAAAGGATTTGACTTCTGGGAGGAAAGAAAAAACAGACATGGTAAAATATTACCTCTGCATAAACACAGCAAAGCCTGTGGGTTCATATGATGTCTTCCACTCCTTGTTAACCAAGCAAGGGCCAACATGTTACCCAGATGCTGCAGCACAGCCCTAAGTGGCTGGGACTAGGGGCACTGTGCCCCTTTTCAGTTCTCCTCACATGCAGGATCACAGTACTCACCCATGAATTACTGTTTTCCAGATTGCTAGTCTAAAACTGGTGCAGTATTTTTACGTCAAAACATCAGGAAAAAGAATGTGAAATTCAAGGGTTTTCCCACATCGGTGTTTTTCTAAGAACCCATTTCCTTATGTGGTAAGTACAGCTCTTCCCTGAAAGAAACAAAGGCAAATCAGACCTTAACCAGCAAATGGCTCTAGGAGGGGATGCTGCTGCCTGATGAGCAGTCAGCCTGGTGGGCAGGTAGTGCCAGGCTGTTACTACTAAATGACTGACTTTGCACAGCTCAGCCCACATCCCCCACAGCCCTGGAGCAAGGAAAAAAGAAAAAAAAAAAAAAAAAAGTTCTTTCCTTACTCCCTTCTCCTGAGGAGTATTTGGCCAGAAAAACTTTTACAACCATATAACAAGAGAGGGAAGCACAAGGATTCAGACACATCAATGACCCGGACTCTGAAACTCAGAAAGCAAGGCAAAAGCAAACCCACAAAATCCTGTCCTGTTGCTTGCCCACAGGACTACGCATTTGCTCTGCAGCGTGCAACTATCTGATAAAGGTTCACACATGGACGAAAGCTGTCCGAGGGCCACATGTCCCATTGCCATCCAGCCTCTACTATCTCTCTGCCCACAGCCCTGAGAGATCTTGCAAGAAAACCTGGCAGAAAAGTGACAAAACAGAGGACACAAGACAAAGAGATTTTTTAAAAGAAGAATCAGAAATCTGATTCTTCTAGCTGGGTCAAAAGGACCAAGAGAAGCATAACAGACACCAGCACCTGAGCAAAAGAAAGGTCCTGTATGTACACCAAGAACATCAGGGAGCTAAATCAGGGCCAGCTGTTCAGTGCTGGAGTCAATCAAAAGGAATCTTTAGTAGGGACACACCATTAATGGATACATAGGTTTGATTCTAATGGGCTATCTGTGGCTTGCTGTCTAATGCAGTTTATATAAGAAACATTGCAAGTGTCTTGCTTTTACTATTTTTTTTTAAAGCAAAGGCAGCACAAGCAGTAACAAAAGATGGGATTCTGCTGCCAGTCAACCATGGTTTCCAACTCAAGCATCTCCTTGTCACTTAGTGCCTATCTGAAGAGCCACAGGCTCAAGAGCTTTCTGATATGCTCGAGGTCTACAAAGGAAAGCATCAGAGAACTGCACACAGGAAAATGGAGGAAGGGTTCAAAGCAGCTTTCATGCCCAAGATGCGGATGCTTAGAGGTACTAACACAAACAAGGATGCTGCTAGGCTATTACAGAGCAGCGGGTTACAAGGGGATCTCAGACTTTGGAAAGGCCCCATCCGCATGTCCTTAGCCACAACGTTCTACAAGAGCTGCATTGTGGCTGGGAGCAGCACGCAGCAGAAAATCTGAGTGCCTTAGCCCAACCTAAAAGCAGTGGACAGGCAACAGCTCTTCTGCCAAGCAAGATGTGTTCAGCTTTCCTCTCCTGATTGTGGACCATCGGCAGAAAATGACCACAAGGCTCTAAGTGGAATAAAAGAAGAGTTTCTGAATACAAGTTGGGCTAGTAATAATACACAAAGGAGAAAATGTAACTGAAGGCCAAGAATTCCTCCCCCAGCATCAGCTCATGTAGACAAGAATTTGAAAAATCTGCAGTAACTACAGAAATGCCTCAGGTAGGAACATCCTTGAGCACACTTGTACTCTATATGCTGGGAAGAGGCAGCCAACTCACATGCAATTCGCCTGCGCAGTCCAAGGCACACCCCAGTCTTCTCAGCAAAGGGATTCCCAGCTGCACCATTAAGATTTTTGGAAGAAAAAGACAATAAATCAGGCTCTTAAAGCAAATTCCGTTTATTCCATTTTTGAATCATGTTGCTAACAAATCTTCATCCTAACCTAGGAAAAATATCAGGTAGAAAACATCTCCCCTTTCCTCCCAACCCTCCCCACCACACACGCACTTTTGTTTCTTAAATAAAAGATCAAAATTTCAAGCATGAGAGACTTTTCTTTCAATACATTTCTGTAATAAAATTAACTCTGTTGTAGATATAAAATGCAGCAGCCAAGACCAGAGGATCTGCTATGCTACTTCAAGGCAATTAGTAACCAGAATGATCAGTTTGTCTGCAAACATAATAAGAAAATACTTAGCACTTATCCAGCACTTTTTATCCATGAATCTCAGAGTGTTTTACAAAAGCTGAAAATATGGTTTTGGCCTCATTTAAGGAGAAGAAAACACCAGCTGGAACAGGAAGAGATTTGCCCCCAGTCACACAACAATTTAATGGCAGAGCTAAGAACAGATCTCTGGTCTCTCCGCCCCCAGCCCAACAAATCCGTGCCATGCTCTCTGCTTCACAGAGGACAGCCTGAATTTGGCTGGCAAAAGCCTCAACTGCAGAAATGCTGATGTGGTTTATATTTTTGCCACCAAAAAAGTCTAAATGGAGATCTGACAGCTATTTTAGTAAGCACTGACCTCCCAAGGCTGTGACACCAAGGAGTAAATCCAGTCTTGGGTGGAGCTGCTGAGAGCTTTGGGAAAAAAAAAAAAAAAAAAAATTGGGAAAAAAAAAAAAAAAAAAAAAAAGTCTCATACTGGAAGTGTGAACAAATGTGAGTGTGGTGCAGGAGGTAAATCCATGATCTACAGTGTGCAAATGATTCTCCACTTGGAGCTTTAATTGAATGTTTGAGGAACAGATCACAGGATAAAAACCTAAAACCTTGACAAATAGTGTTATTAGATGGAGAGGAACCTGGAGCTAAAGCACGCATGGCCTGACACCTCCTCTATTAGCAGTCTTCTGACCTGAAGTCACTCCTGACAGACCTGAGAAACCAACAGTGCAAACACCAGCAAAAGAGTGGTGAAATACAATGTCTTACCCTGGAAATATGTGTAGCAAGGCCAGGAGAGGAAAGAAGTACCATGAGACAGAGAGTAAAGGCTGAGTCAAGAACCCCAGGGCACCCTCCATTACAAGGTCCACTATTCATGCTACAAGCAGGCTCCAGCAACCCACACAGTTATTTTCCTATGCATTACCATGCAAAATGAATGCATGACTTCAACACTGTTCTTCACAGGCATGTGGCCACAACGCATCACCCACAGCTGATTTTGGTCCAAACAAGACACCCACAGGGTCCTTTGAAGTAGAGGCTCTCCCGTGTGTACACATGAATTTTCTAATGCCCCCTCCTCTGTACCTCCTATAGGAGTGGGACAACAGCAGGCTCCAGCTTCCAGTGGAGCACCTTGCAGTGCTGGGATGGCTGCGCTGCCTGGCAGCACACAGAAAAACCCAAATGTTGGCCTACAACCAAAAACTCAATTTTTAAGACAGAAGGGCAGGCCAGCATCCTCACCAGCCACAGTGGCAGGTAATATTACACCCAGGAGCTTATTTTTATCAGCAGCAAAAACACCGCAGTGGTCCAGTCAGCATCAATGCACCAGCCAGCTGTGCTTTGAAGCCTGGGAACAGAAAATTGGGTTCTCACAGAGAACAGTGTATCAAACAGAGATAGGTAAGCAACCTAAGTCAACAAGCTTGTCTCCTAACTGCAGACCTGCAGCAATGCACGTTAATACAGGTCTCCTTCCTCCTTTCTGGGCAAACCCAAGTGCTACTAATTCTCCACGCTCATACTCCAGCACACAGGAGGGTGCCAGCAGCTGGGTGTCCCTTCCCCTCAGCAGCAAAACCTGCAGATGGTCATGAGGATTCACCCCCATGCTGCAGAAAAGTCCTCTGACATGAGCAAGGAGCTGCTGTTGCTTTCCACACTCTTCCCAGCCACCCATCGTCCCTCTGTGCCCACTTCCTTGTGCATCAGAGACACAACCAGCTGCTCTGGCTCTCTAGTATTAACACACCGCCTCTCACTTAGAAGCTTTTACAGGTACTAAGGCACAAAGATTAAGTGACTTGCATAAGAGTCAGGAACACACCTCATGTCTCTCAATTGCAGTGATTTCTCACACCTTTTTTTCCTGACCTCTTGCATATTAAAATCACACGAGTAGATTGTGTGGATGAGAACAGGATTTCATTTCCCTAATAATACTGAAGATACAAACACAGGTAGCTGTTTTTCTAAGCCCTCCCCACGGCTTACATCCATTCCCACTATGACAGGCTGTTTGTCTCAACAAGGTAGGAGAGCACCAGTGCAGAAGGAAGCACTCCACAATTGTTTTGCAAAGCTCCACCTTTGCCATCCTAAGACCTACAACAGGGGAGAAAATGAACATGCCTCTGGGAAACCAGAAAAGGAACCTCAGCTACACTTTGTTCATCAACAGGAGTAAGGGAACAACAGCAGCACTTAATGCAGCGGGACCTCCGCAGTACAAACAGGGTCAGAAGAAACATTCACACGCCCAACTTGAGCGGATCGGCTTTCCCGAGCCGAGGGCCCTGCAAGATGCCAGCTGGTAGGAGCTCCCAGATCAGGTTTCTTGATATGAGTGACGGTTTGGTTTCCTAGAAGGCGCAAGTGCCTGGCTTTGGTGTGTCTGTGGCAGAGGCCCAGGCCCAAGGAGAGCAGCCGCCCCGGTCACGGGTCACACTACGTGCAGCTGTGCCTCATGTGGAAGTTAACCACGTACTCTGCGTTAGTGCGCTGCACCGAGATGGCAAAGGGCTCGAAGGGGTGGAAGGTGAACGCAACCAGGCGTCGCACTGTGTGATTGATGGGTCGCCCCAGGAGTCCCGCCTGGATCTCAAACTTCAGGAGGCCAGAATCACGAGCATAAAATCTGAAAGGAAGAGAAAGACAGTTATGGCTGTTACCGACTATTGACTCTGCCATCTGGGCTCTTCATGTACAGAGACAAGTGCCTTGTTCATCCTCCAGTACTCCCTCAGGGGCAGGAGGCTCTCAGCTGGGTCTCTGGCTCTTGCCTATACAGGAAAGTCCCTCCCAGGAGGGCTAGTTTTCTACTGTCTGGAAAAGCTTGACTTCATTTTACTATCATCAGTGAGAGAACTCTGCCTGTCATTTCGGTGGACATAGATGACTTCACAAGTTTGATCCAGACCTCACTTGTGCTGGCTCTCCATCCTCTCTTAATGCAAGCTGCTCCCTTGATCCCTAAGGCATATATACTGCACAGAACTGAGCTCACTTCCCTTAGCAATGGCCTTCACTCTGAGCATAAGGCCATCCCTTCCCTCTTCTGGTGCTGCCAGGTAGGCTTTACGCTGCTGCTCTTGTGCCTTGCTACATCTCCATTCAGTTGAGGAAGGTGAACAGCTGGATCCAATTCTGCTCAAGGGTGCTAAGTTGTACTTTACAGCTCAAGCAAGGCTTTGCAGTTCCTTCTAGATTTCCATCAAAAAAGCATTAACAAGATAGGCTGGGCAGGAAGTACCTGGTGGATTGCATTCAACATTCACAGCAAGCGCACAGGTTAAGGAAAACTGTGTCCTGCTGTCAGCCAGAAACCTGCCTCTGGGTTGAGCTCACTTGTGTCTCCAAACAGGTGAGGCCTGGAACGCAGCTTCTGCACAAAGAGAACATTGCCGAGGGGATGAGGCAAATAGCGCCAAAGAGAAAGGCAAGGCCAGAAGCTCTTTGCTTCTTGGACCTTCCCTCCATACTCTGTGTAACGGACACAAGCCCAGGTAACACCAGCGTCCTGTGCTGCTGTGGGAAGGGGGGACTCTCTGCGATGACCCCACCCTCCCCAAGACTTTGGTGGAGGTTTCTGGATGTGGTACCTTCACAAAGCAGCTGGGCTTTAATTCAAATCCTAACCCTGAAGTTGTCTCAGTTCACTAGACCATTTTGTCTGCTCTTTCAGTTTTGGGCAGAATTGCCATTTTGTCTCCCACCTATTTCCTTTTCCACCATCACTTAGTACGTGTGGGTATTTTGCATTTTCCTCTGGTTTTAACTCAGAGAATGCTTTTAATCTGAGAGCATATTTCCCCCCCGCCAGCAATACAATGCACTCAGCTCTCAGCCTAGAAGAACAGGTGATGATAGATACAGGCAATGCTGTTCCAGGAGCAGACATACTCCACATTTTAACAACACAGACTATTGAGAACCTCATGTTCTTCCTGGAGGGCCACTCTCCTCTCCCTTCCTCTGAATCAAAGTGCCAGCCAGCCCTGCCTGAAAATTGCACACAAGAACCCAGCAAGAGAGTCACAATCTTGGTATTTGGCTTTTTGAAAAGCCATTTCCCTCCTACGCAAGGCTGGGTATGCAGAGGGTCATTCTTTAAATAAAGCACAGTCCCCCGTCTGCTCCTCTCTCCCCCCAATTCACAATAATTTACTACTCAAGATGAAGCTCCCTGTAATCTCAAAGATGTGCTCAGTTTGGTATTTTTAAATGTATTTTTAAAAGTGCTCTGCAATCAGAGGCCATTTCCATGGGCTCTCACTCTGGGGATAAATTAGGCACTGCAACATAAAATTGTATGTCAACAGAAACAGCAAGACCAGTCTTTTCAAACCGTATGAAAATGGAAGATTTATCTGCAGACCAATTTTTTGGTTAAATGGCTCCTTATTAGCCATCTAGATGGATTTTAGAGACCCCCTACTATAGGTAAGCCTGTGTTAGAGCCTCTTTCTCACAAGTGCCATCATTTCACCCAGTGAAGACGTCTTCAAGACTCCTGAAAAGATACTGGAAGACCGTGGTGATGGGGAACCTAGAGTCCTTCCCACCTGAGAGCAAACAACCACTGGTCTCTCAAGTAGCCAGAGCCAAGAGTTGAACCTTTTGGGATGCAGAAAGGCACTAAGGGTTAAAAGGACACAGTGCACAGAGGTGCTGAAACCGATGTGTAAGAGATATGGTGGCCTTAGGCCTTCCTATCTTGCACATCGTGTCAGGAAACTGCACTCAACATTATAACACCCCTAGCTGCTGAAGGGTTTTGCATTCCAGCCAATTATAGGACTTACATTACAAATCCTGTGGCCCCTCATTTCCAGCTCTCTAAACCACAACAGGCAGTGGCATTATTTTATTAATCCCTTTGTTCTGCATGTGAGAAACACAGCAGCACTATTTCAGCTACTGAATGGTTAAGGTTAGTGCCTCATCTTCTGCTTACTTTCCAAAAACCAGGAGCCCCACTGCTCCGAGGCCCTATTCAAGTCCTAATTGACTCTGCACAGCTTTGAGCTTTAAAAGCTCTGGCTCTGAAACGCTGGTTTGCTCAGGGGAGGGAGGGAAGGTGGCACTTCGCTTTGTTTACTACAAAGACGTAACCGCAGCAAATGACTGCGGTTTTGCTCCCTTTTGTCTGCAGGAGCCATACGCAGGTTGGCGCTGGCAGACAACTGCCGCCCTGCAAGTTTTCCCAACGTCAAGCATGACAAGGGGGAAAGGGCAGGCTTTTCTCTGCAGATAACATGGGAGCTGGAGATCAAACCAAATCATATGGGCAGAAAAATCAATTAAATATACATAATTTGGGAATTGAGAGCACAGGAATAATCAGAGGTTCCCTGCCACCTGAGTCAGGGCCAGGGGAGACATGAAACCACTTTTTGAGAATGCATAGATGAAAATAAAGTTGGGAAACCTGCCAGAAAGGTCTCCCTAGGCTGCCTGAGTCCCCAATGTGTGTGCAGTCACTAAACAAAGCACTTAGGCTTTGAAGGCTCTCTTTGTTTTCAGAACATAGGTTTGCTTTTGCAATACTATAAGTGGAAAGCCTATTCTGCCTAGAGAATTCAGCCCCTTTGAGCCTTTCAGGCTGGAGATGTTGGATTTTTAACCACTACTACTTGCAGCCATGGCTGCAGCCAACAAAAAGAAATAAATAGTCCTGGTGTTTCTGCAAGAAGCATTGCAAACCTCCTTATTTCCAGGCTCAGACTTAATCTTTCTGCCAGCATCAAAGACTTAGACAGAAGAGGCACAGAATGGCCCTTACACCTGGCTAAAACTCCTACTAGAGAAACAAATTTCCTACAGGTCAAAGAAGGGGAATATGAAGAGGAGTACAGCTCCCAGGGTGAGAATTGTAAACAAGGAAAGTCTGAAAATAGCTAAATCAATACCACAAGCATTGTGAATAACACCTAATCCAGCTGCTATTTTATTCACAGGACAAACCACATCATCCTTGCCAGCTAAACCCACATGCTCAAAAGGGATCCTTCCAGCACAGGAAAGCAGGCATCCAGAGCCATATCACTCTGCAGCCCAAACACAACAGCAGGACTGCAAGAAGAGAAGGAGGAACAAGAGCATTCCTACAGAAAAGGCTTAGGCTTCACTACCTAAAACTTCCCCAGGGCAGCTCAGCGAGAAGGCCTGAAGAGGCCACACATACAAGATAAAACCATTATCACAAGGAGGGAGGCCAGACTTTGCAGGACTGCTGAAATAAACCCTCTGGTGGAAGGATGTTATATGAGAAAGGCCTCAATCTCCTCCCTTTTCTACACATTTGATGCCACATGGCAGAGGTGATTCAGAGTTACTCTTGCACTGCTCTCCTCACATACAGCTTCTTGGCCTGTTCCATACCTTATAGGGTGATCACCACAGGTCTTGGGCCGCTCCATGACTGACACCCACTTGTCATCATAGCTGAAAAGTGAGAGGTCGAGGTATGGGCTGCCACTGTACGACTGGGCGCTGATCGGGAGCTGGCCCAGCAGCCTCCGCACGGCCTCCGTGTGCCCTCCGTACTTGGCATTCACGATAGTGTCTTTGAACCTGCAGCAAACCAAGAAACAGGTTTTACTCACAAAGGCCACAGGTGAAGAGCACAGCCTCAATAAACTAAGGAGGAAAAATGATAGGGAGAGAAAAACAGCAGTAGTGTAAGAACTAAACGCACATTTCCAAAGATGTTTCACAGTGATTCAAGCATCAACCAGTTCTGGTGACCTTTTTATCCTCCCTCATCATTACTGTTTCTGCTCTGAAAGTCCAAACTGACACAAGGACAAGACTGTGCCTATCCACAAGGTCTGGCCCCAGCTGCTCTGCAGTACAGGAAATGAACAGGATCAGAAACAGGGAGAGATGGATTAGCAGCTTATCAGTCAATCCAAGTTTTACCATGAAGCCTGGAAAAAGCGTAAGCAAAAGCCAGAGGGTTTCACAGTAACAGTTGAGCCCTTAATGTTGACTTGAGAATCCCCCTTTCTCTAGCTGTTGTATTTTAAATGCGTAAAAGGAGAAACCTTAGATGAAGAAGAACCTTGATGAGAAGCCTAAAGCTCTTCAGAAACTACAGCAACCTGAAAGTTCTTCCTGGTGGAGAGATTAACACAGGCTGAATTTCTCTTTCCAAGCAAAATAATGAGCTTTTCATGTGCAAGAACAGTCAGTCAGCTGTATGGATGTCATACATCAAGGAGGGTAAAACATCTTCATTTGACCAGAAACACTTGGCCAAATGCCAGCTAGCTGTGGATTATGCTCTATTACATTTTGCTGTGGAAGTTAAACACTCCTGTTACAGGCCCTTGTAGCCAAGGGGATGAAAAGATTCTCCTCTCTAACACAAGGCAGAAGTTGTTCTTTGGGCATCTACAGTGAGCTCTCTCATTCTCTCTCCCACTAAGCATTATGGATTTCCTGACAGGCAGCTCTAGAAAGTTACAGACGCAGTCAACTTCCTCTTACTTATGTGATGTCAACCTAAAATCAACAGAAGCTTCATGCCCATAAGAGATTGCCAAGTACTTTGGATGATGTGAAACAAGTCACTGGAAGAACAAAACACCCTGAGTCACATAAAAATATATTCCAAGAGAAATAACAGACTCTGTTTCATTAAAACCACATCTGACTGCCACAGCACATTCTAGAAACCCAGGTTATTTTGATATTTTGCTCAGCTTTCACAATAGGTCTAAGCAGATGAGTTTCCTTTCTCCTAGCACGGTTCGACAAGAATCACAAGCTTGTGACTGATGCTGGAGAAAATGCTACAGAACAGTTTGATGCACACTAAATTCAGAGAATGCCATTTGGCAAAATATATCCAATTAGATGACACTAGCATCCTGACAAATCTCATCTTCAGGATCCTGAGCTACTGGGCAGTAACACTTTACAACCTCCAGAAGAGTTACTGCTTGAGGAGAGCAGGAAACATCTTTCCCTCAAAATTCCTCTTCCTTCTTCTAAGCACTGGATTGCCACTGCTTTGTTCCTTCCTGTAACAAGACAGATGCTGTGGAATGTAAAATCAGATGCATGAGGCTGCAAGATGAACCATGTACAAGCCAGACCCTTGCATCACCCAGTGACTAAAGGAACAGTTTTTCTCAGGGTTGCATCGTTATTTGATACTAGCCTTCAGCTGACGGGGGTGAGCGTGTGTCTATACGGTATAAAGCATGCTCCGAATGGCTCACCGGCGCTGGATCTGCCTGGCAAAGTTGTTGCTGGAAGCTGAGCAGGGGAACTGGACCGCCTCACTGTGCAGGGTGGCATTCCTGAAGAGGTCACAGAAGTTCTCAAACAGCTCCAGCAGCTCATCAGATGTATTCTCGAATACAGCAATAACCTCTGTGGTCACCATGTTGTACACGACGAAGAATGAAGGCTGGAGAGAGAGGCAGAGGCAGCAGTTACCCAGGAGAGCAAGCTGTCCCTTCTCCCCACATGACACCACAGACCCTATGCAAATTTCTCTGCATCACAGGGAAATCCCACATTCTCACACTAATCCATTCTGCTATTCAAATGCCTCAACAGATACCAAATTATCCAACTCTTAACTGTGATTATTTATGAAGAAAACTTAATGGGCTTCCAATTTTTCAACTCAAACTGGATGACAATATTTCTGTTTTCTCTTTCTCTCTGCCCTCCACCAAATCCAAAATGCTTTCTAAAGTGCCAAATTTAATTTTCATTCCTGCTGACAAAATTATTTTAAATCCAGTGCTAGCTGGCCACATTTTTTTTTCCTTTCTGTAGAGACATTATTTCCTCCCTTTCTTAATATTTCCATCACGCAGAGATGAGCCTTTTTAGTGTACTGTGTACTACAACACTGCCTGGAAAATGTTGTGCCCTCCAGGTACCCTGCTGGCACAGGAATGAAAATCTGAAAGACATTAATGGATTCTTTTTAATGCCGACATTCTTGTGCAAGAAGGCCCAGGTACTGCACTGTGGATTGGCAATGGCAGTGTTTCATGGCAGGAATGAGCAAGAAATCAGGGAAAAAGGGGGCATTGTGTCAGCGCAGCTACATCAAAAGGAGACAACGGTTCCCATCCCACTGGGAAAAGACAGATTTAATCCTTCACCATCAAAGGTAGTCTTTGTTACAAGACAGAAATGCTAACACTCTAGCACCCCAAATTAAGAACCTGCCCCTACTTCAAAGTTAACTAATTCCCGTGCTACATGCACATATCTGGTTAAATCTTCTGTCAATAAAGGCAATTTCTAAATGCTTCACCTCCCCATCTCAAACAATGCTCAGGGATGACGGCAGGCACTTTGCCTACCCCACCCACCTACAAATATCACAAGGTTTGTTTGTTTTACAGCCCCAAAATAAACTGTGATAATACGATCCAGCCCCCACATGTCAAAATGAAGCACGCTAGATGAGGTTACTCACTAGACTACTGCCTAAGGAAAGGGAAGCCCTTCTGAAATACAGAGTTGGAGCAGAGAGAAAATAAGAGGAGACAGCAGAAGGAAAAAACTAGTTACATCACTGAAGACTGCAGGGAGTATCCTCCAACCTTAAATAAAAAAGTTCCTTTGCCAGGTTAACATGCAGACACATCCACAGGATGCCCCTGACCAGAGAAACTATCCTCACTGCTTTTCAGCAGCACCTGTAACACAGGCAAAACATCATCACAGCATGGCTGGCAGAAGTCGAGCCTCACAGAAATCAAGCAGCAAAGCTGGCAAGTCTGTCAACAGAAGCCTAGAACAACAACAACAAACCACAAGATACATATACACAGCACACGATTAAACGTCAAGTGATTCAGTGCAGACCCTGACAATATACAAGCAACCCACAAGCATGAACAGTGACTTCCTCAACCTTCTTGGCAGAGAAGCCAGAGAGAAAAGAGGAGCCCAAACCAGCATGTAATCCCATGTTCCCCTCTGATAGGCGAAAGAAAAATCTGAGCTTTAGGTATTTAGTGAATCAAGTTTTCTTCAGGAAGCCCTAACGCAAAGCCTACATTCAGGCAGGTCTGAGGAGACTGCCCCACACCTGGAATTATCTCCTGAAAGAACTGAGAAATGAGATGCTTTTCCTCCAGCATAAAACACACCGCCTGAGGAGCACTGCAAACAAACCACAACCTGCATCTTAAAGTAACCCCCGGGTGAAGAGAGTCAAGAGCTGCAGCAAACCAGGCACAAAAGCCTTGGTAACCACAGCAGGGAGCAGAGCCAAGCCTACCACAAACATTTACATCAGGGTCAGGAGCACCATTCCAGATACCAGCAGCAAACAGAATGCTGCAGGCCACTTCCACAAAGCTTTAATATTTTTAAGACAGCCACTCAGTTTTACACGAATGGGTAAAACTGATTAGATTAAGCCTTACCTATATCACTCCCAAAGCAACTCCCCCAAACAAATACCACTTCAGAGAAAAACGAAACAAACCAGAATCATCTTCCAGGAACAATTAGACCAAGGCAACATGCAAAGAACTGCTGTCTATTTCTTCTAGGATCTATGTCCTGCATCTGGCAAAGACAGGAAGAGAAGGGTATGAAAGAAAAACAAACATCTAGGGAACAATCAGACCTACATGCAGCACTGGAGATTTATTACAAATTCTTGCTAAACACTTTCAACAGAATAAAACCCAAACATTCTATTATTCCTTAACAGAACGGGTTAAAAAACCACATCCTTCTCAGTTTCACAGAGCTCAAAACCTGACCACCACACTAACAGCTGTGAAAAGAGATGATCAACCTGGTGGATAGTGAAACATCTAGAGGGACCCAGCACTGACCAAGCTCCATTTGCTCTAACTCAGCTTCTTTAGTACTAAACTGAAAGGAGAAGGAATTGCCACATTAGCTAGATCTAAGAGCTGCTACTCTAATTTGGAGAGATCATAAACACTCTCACTGAAGCTTGAAAGAGTATGTAGGCAGAATAAAAAAGGTAATTCCACGGGGAAAAAGAATGAAGACTATTATATTTGAAAAACATGCTTGAAGTTACATGAGAAAATGGAGAGACAACCTCTAGAATGTAAGTGTACTATACAAAATATCAGCTGAAAAAAAGAATCAGTTGGGGATGTGGGAGGGGAAGAGGGTTGTACAGCATCTGTGAGCACGGGAAACAATCCCTGGAGAAAGGGAACTCAATAACCACATCACACCTTCTCTCTCATTTTCAGTTGTGAAGAAAGCAATGAAGAGAGAGCAAAAGATACAAAAGTTATTCAGTATCAGAAGCATCAAATGTTCACACAAGAATGAAATACCAGGGATCCTAAACAACATTCACAGGCTCAGCTAAGAAACACAGCTACCAGCATTGTACCTGCATGAGCACCTGCCCCAAAGCAAGGAGCAGCCTAAGGAGGCGGGCAGTACCTGGGAAGGATCCGTCACCCGCAGCGTGACCACGTCTTCACTAGTGTATTTAATAAATAGATGGTTCTCATCCAAAAGCTGCATCTTCCACATGCGGAGCTGCCTCAACTGATCAAAGTACTGGAAGAACCTTCTTTTTGCTATAGCACTTCCATCCTGCTCGGCCCTTCTCCACAGGTACACCAGCAGCCTGTGTTTCAGAGAGTTTATGAAGGGCTCTTTGTAGGGGTTGGCCATCCCCGTCTGAGTGTCCCGCTGAACCTCGGGATACACCGCAGACAGAGTCAGCAGATCATCCTCGTAGCAGAAGCGGCCGATAGTCCGCACGTCAATGAACGTACCCTCAGGTGTTACTTGAAAGACGTGAATAGTCTGTTGCTGCACAGAGAGAATGGCCAAGATGTTCTTATAGAGGTACAGCCCCTGGTTGTGAGACAGGATGACCTTGTCACATTTGAAAGTTCGTGTGTCACAGAGTCTGCCCGTGTGGAGGTCTATGATATGCAAGGAATAATCCTCAAGAGGGGACCGGGGATTAGGGGTCACTGACTCGCTGTTGCGGTAAACCTCGAAGAAGGGAGGGTGAGGCTCCTCGGGCAGGTACGCGGCAGAGCCAACGATCACGTACCGACAGTCGTCAGTGAACAAGCTGCACTCGCGGTTCAAGTGCTCCCCATTGGAGGCCACGTTGGTGATATGGAGCAGAACAAAGAAGCGTTCAAAGAGCCGCCCTCGGATGTTGACAGATCTTTGGTCATTGCCGTTGGCCAGGATCTCTCCCTCGTAGCCCTGCAGGAGGTCTTCTGCAGCCTGGCAGCCCTGATACTCATAGATCTCCAGAGAGGTCTGGTCAGAGGAGAAAGCGACGAAGTAGCGGCCGTCAGGGGAGAACTTGCGCAAGAAGCAGGGTGGCTTCTCCACGTTGACCACAGTGAAGTTGGGGAATACGTTCTGGTGGAAGACACGGACTTGGTGCCAGTGGGTGCCGGCTTTGCCCGAGCTGATCCGGCGGCGCTCCAGGCGGTGGATGACATTCTGGTTCTGGATGCGACGGGGCCTGATTGTGGGGGCGTCATGGTCCATGGTCAGAGGTCTACTTCATCTTCACCCTGCCAGGGAGAGAGCACATACGTGCCCTGGGACTACGCAGAGATGGGGAGAGAATTCAGGGTACTGAGGGACCTGCTTGCAGGGATGGGGTAGCGAAAAGCCTCACAGAACCCAGAGAGTCAGGGGGAGTCAGCTGAAAAGTGCAGACATGCCTTCGGAAAGGGGGGAGATGACACAGGAAGACAGAGAGAGAGAGATGTGGAGAGGCTGGGAGAGAGACCTCAGTGGCAGGTACTGGGGAAGAGAGGGGAACACAGAAGGAACACCCCAACGCACCAGGGGCTGAGGGGAGCCGCAGGCTTGTCTGCTGATGAGGGAGACACAGGGAGGCACCGGGAGGGGATGGAGGGAGCCAGGGAGGCACAGGTAAGCACCAAGGGGATAGAGAGAGCCCCCAGGCACCGGGGAAGGAGTGAGGGGAGCCAGGGATAATCCCGCCTGCTGACAGGAAGGCGCAGAAGGGCAGCTCAGAAAGGATGGAGGGAGCTGAGGGGCACACGAGGGGTCTCCGGGAGGCCTACGGGCCCGCCTGCCGAGGGGGGCCGCAGGGAGCCCCAGGCAGCCAGGGTTTGTAGGCCCACACTGAGCTCCAGGGGAAGCCCACGGAAAGCTGCG
>NW_020799112.1:15922625-15927174 GCF_003259725.1 Athene cunicularia
CTGAACCCCCCCCCCATGCCTTGAGCATCTCAGACCCCTACATCCCCAGGCATCCCCTGCACCCCGAGTCCTCACACGGGAACACCCCAGGGGACATCCCACCTGCCGCTCGCCAGCGTATGGGGATACACCCCAACACCTCAACCCCAACACAGGCACCAGAGATTGGGGTCACCCCCGGGCACCCCTTTAGGCTTTCCAAGGGGCTTGAAAGCTTTTTTGCTCGCCCGGGCTTTTAGCAGCGCTCCCCCTCCCGCCCCGTGCATTAGCGGCCAAGGCGGCGAGGGCAGCTCAGAGCGGCACTTGTCCTTCAAAGGGAAGGAAGGAGGAATGTTGGGGGGCCCTTGAGATCCATTTGCCGGCCTCTCGCCAAGGCTGAGCCACTGTGCTGGTGCTTGGACCCACTCCATCGGCAGGTGTGGGAGCTGGGAGCGGGGGGCATGGGGAAGGATGCTCAAACTGGGGTGCTGGGGCACACCCCATTCCCATGGGGTGGGTGCCACAGGGGCGCAGCAGCGGTACCCAACCGGCATCACACGGGGATGGAGGGGGATGCTCCTGCTGCACCAACGCTCTTGCCATTGAAATTCTCAGGGATCTTCCACATGTTTTGGGGGACACTTGAGGGTCCCATCAGCAGCAGGGTGGAGTGGAACACCACTGCCCTAGGGGATGGCCCCAGGGTGGCTTCAGGTGCCTTCCTGCGGGGATGGGGGATGCAGCCTGCCTGGCCATCCCATGCATTGGGCAGGGGACCCTGGGGGAATGGGGGACCCCTCTGCCACCCCACCTGCCCACCCTGTTCCCATCTCCCAGCAGTTTCATGCCCAGCAGCGGTATCCCATGTCCCTTTCCGCTCTCCCCACTGCCTCCTGGTTGCAGAAGGCGCGATGACAAGACTAAAATGAATGGCCCTGGCGTCTCTCTTTGTCTCTCTGCCTCCTGCTTAATTAATTGAGATCCACCTTAATAGGATCAAACTAAATACCAAAGAGCATCCAACCACACAGCAGCTGGCAGAAAAACAACCGCCCAGCACACATACACCAAAAGACAACTCGCCGGACAAAAGAGCCATTAATACAGCAGCAATTAGGGCTTCCGGAGCTAATAACTTCATCACCGCAATCTTCCCACGGCCGCAGCCCCCAGGCACTGGGGAGGGGGTCGGGGTCCCTCACTGGAGCAGTTTCATTCATCGGCAGCGATTTACATCACATGCAATAAATCTCATCATGGGCACAAGTCTCTGGGAAAAGTTGGTCCCTGTTTATTTTGGTCTGGGCGGGAAGCAGGAGGTGGGGGGGTTGTAGAGCTGCCCCCCCACACACACACACAAGTGGATGCTGACAGCTCAGGGCTCCTGGGATGTTTCACCAGCTGCAATTTCCCACCTCTCATAGATTTCTGTGCCACCCCTTGGGGGTGCAGCACTGGGGGACATGTGGCTGTCCCTGTTCTCATCCGCTGGGGGACAGTGGGGAAGTGGGGTGCCCATCTGGACATCCCCAGGCCAGGGGTAGATGGCAAGCCCCAGTCCAGAGCCCAAAGTGCTGGGGGATGGTCCAGAGTTGCTGGACTCCTCCAGCCTCCCAGAGCAGCTGCAGGTCCATGGCTTTGGGTCTCATTGGGCTGGTTCTGGTGGAAGAAGTGGTGTGTTTGGAAGACATTCCCTGCTCTCCCCAGGCCAGAGCCCACAGCCAGGCAACTGGGGTGGTCAGGGGTGTTCCTCACCTAACTCATCCCTTGTCCAGCTCTCCACAACCTGCTCTGGCTGCTCCCCTATGAAAATCCCCCTATCCCACCCCAAACGCCTTGAGCATGTCTCTTGCTGCAAAAATGAGGGATTCCTCCCCAGGTGGGCCAGTCCCTTATCTAGGCTTTAGCAGCAGGCCGAGGAGCAGGATGCTCTGTGCCTTTACAGTGAGCCTCAGTGCCAGAGCAGTATCACCAACCCCAGCACCACACTGCCAGTGCCACATCCACCTCCAGCCTGTTTCTCCAGAGCCAGCAGGTGGGTCAAAAAAAGAAAATAATAAATCGCAGCCCATTTGGGCTGGTTTGTACAATTTCTCCTATTGCTGAAGCAAAGACCTTTCTGCTGTTCTTGCTTTAGTTGTTTACCAAGATCCTCCCAGCTCTGGATCCCGTGGTTGCTTTCCCAGGATTAGAGAGGGTGTGTAAGGAGAACATCACTGAGGAGACTGCAGGGGCTGCTCCCCTCCTGGCTGCCCCACCAGGCAGATACAAACCCCAGCCCAAAATCACTATAGGGAAAAGCTGGGCTGTCTCCTTGCAGGCATGTTTGCAGAGAAACAAAACCCTCCAGGTCCTGGGCATTGCCATCCCCCTGCCATGATTGCTGAACTCGGTCACTGCTGAATTCCCTGTAGTGCCGAGGGCAGGGAAAAAAAAACCAAAACCAACAACAACAACAACAACAACAACAACAACAACAAAAACCCCACACCTTTTTTATTTTTTTAATATTAAAAAAAAAAAAGAAGAAGGTGAAGTTTGCACAAGAGCCCAGCCTGTGGAGCAATGCTTCAGCCCTGAGCGGTGCCTCAGTCCTCCTGAAGCCCCGACATGTGCGAGGCTGAGTGTGGCCACCCTGCAGGAACCAGCTGCCTCCGTGGGATTTTTTTAGAGTGAAGCACCCTAGCAATTGTAGCAACAAACTTCAGCCGAGGAAACTTGTCGGTGTGAGAAAAGAGCAAAGGGAACACAGGGACGCCTTGGATGCCTCCCATCTTTCCAAGAAAACAAGGATGTAATTCAGTATTTAGCTCTTCCCCAAGCCTGAAGGGTGAGTTCATTCATGTTTACAGAGTTTTGGACTCCCTTTGCATGGGAATCCATGTACACAGTTTTATAAAGAAGATTAAAAGGTTCTGTCCACCATGGCCCGGCCTCAGGGCTCCCCAGCCCCACCAAAACCCTGTGGGAGCTGCGGTCCCTCTTCCCATGCTGGGCAGGTTTCACCAGGACTGGGCTCCGTCAAACCCAAGTTTGCAGGGTGCAACACCCGTGGAGCTTTGCAGCACTAAGGAAACCTTTGCCATAAAAGCGTCCCTTACTCAGGTTTCAAGTGGTGCCAGAAACTCTTTTTGAAGTAGAACCGAGCAAGTTTTGGAGACTGTTAATGGGATCACCACCATCAGGATGTGGTCTGTGGGTCTGGAGTCTGTGGGTGTGGGACTGGGACCCCCTTTTCTTGCTCCCAGGGTTGTCTTGTCTCTGCTTGAAGGCAAGATCTGCTTTAAACACCTTTCAAAAATCTCCCGGCCTTTGCCAAACACCTTATTGAAGGAGCAGAACACAGGCAGGACCACAGGGGCAGAAACTGGAGGCTTACTGCGGTGCCTGGTCCTCCCGGGGATGGCTGGGGCTGAGTGCCATCGCTGGTTAATGGGGATGGACAGGGACCAGCACCCTCCTGGGTATGGGGACAGCACCACCCACCTGCAGCAGGGTGTCTGGGCTGGGGGGGGCACCCGGCTGCTCCACATCCCGTGGTGAAAGCTGGACCTGCGCACCCGCTCAGCCCACAACCTGCGTGGGGTGACAGCCCCGTCCCCTCCCATGCGCCCACCACAGGATGACAGCCCTGTCCCCCCCATCCCTCCCCCGGGGTGACAGCCCTATACCCCACCGTACACCCAGCGCAGGGTGACAGCCCTGTCCCCCGCATGCCATCCACGGGGGTGACAGCCCTGTGAGCCCCGCGCCACCCGTGGCGTGACAGCCCTGTCCCCCCCGTGTCACCCGGGGGGGGGGGCAGCCCGGCAGCCTCCTCCCGGCTGATGCGCAGTGACATTTGCAATCTGTTGCCATGGGCGCTCGGGGACTTTTGCTGTGGAGGGGGATCGCGTTTCTCCCCCCTCCTCCTCCTCCTCCCCTTCCCCCCCTCCCGATGACGTCATGGATGACCACGGTGGTGACAGGGCCACCTGTGGGCTGGTGAGGGGTTTAAAGAGACAGTCTGCAGCTGCAACAGGAGCCCTGGCTATTGTCTCCGCACCTGAGAGCGGGGGGACCTGCAGCCCCCAGACCACCCACCCATCCATCTCACCCACCCCATCCCACTCAATCCCATCCCATCCATCCCATCCCACCCCATCCCCGCACCCCCTGCCTCCACCACTGCAGCTCTCCCGGGACCGGGGCATCCCAACCTGAGTCCCGTATCCCTTCCCCATAGAGGCTCCTCCAAGGTAAGGCTGCGCTCCGTGACCCCCCGTCCCACCGGGAACCTCGGTGGGCTGCAGCCCCCAGTGCCGCTGGCAGCGTTCAGGGCTGCAGCCCACGGGGGTCCCCCGGGAATCCAAACCCCAGACAGGGCACCCCTAGCTGGGACCGGTCACTTCTGTCCTCCACTGGGACCCTGCCACCTTCCCCACACCTCCGGGCAGGACATGGGGATTATTCCAGAAGACAAGACAACCCCTGGGACCACAAAACCCCTGAGGTGGCCGGTCCCTGCTCGGATAAAGGGACTGGGATGCTCCTGCCCGGGGTAGCACCGAGGTGTGGGGGTCTACATCCC
>NW_020799112.1:15927224-15942675 GCF_003259725.1 Athene cunicularia
GGGGGGGGGGGGGGGAAGGGCCATCTCTGCCCGTTCTGCAGGGCTTTGTCCCACTGTCCTTCCAGTCCCGATGGGGCAAGCGGCAGGTAAGTGCGTCTGTTTGGTGTCACTCAGATGTGCAGGCAGGGAGTGGGGTAGAAAAAGGTCTGGGACCTGGGAGAGGCTCGGAGAAGAGCAAGGTGGAGATGTGTGTGTAGGGATTGGCGTGTGCATTCCCAGCAAGAGAGAGGCTGTGCCCCTTCCCACAGGACATACACCAGCGGTGACCATGCAAGTCACCAAACTCCTCGGTGGCTCCCACCAAGGTCTTCTCGAGCCCGCAGCTGCCTGCAGATCCAGATCCACTGGAGCCTGCATGGACTCCCAGCAGCTACAGAGCCACTAGTCCTGCAGGGGTAGCTGTGATGGGAGCAAGGCAACTGGGGTAAACCCCATGGCTAGTAGCTTGGGCTCTCCCTGCATCCTTCCCAGGGGCAGATGGCATGGGACATGGGGCAGGTGGGGAAGGAGATCATGCTCCAGTGACTCTGGGGTCCATTCTTGGGGATATGGGCAAACCAAGGCTGCAGCTGCCCCTGACACCCTGGGAGAGAGGAGTCTGCCGGAGCCAGGCTCCCCGCGTCCCGGTCCTGCAGTGCAGGGAGCTGAAGGAATAAGCAGCAGCATGTTTCTGTCAGCCATCCTTCAAAAGATGCAGAAGGCTTGAGCTGGGCCTGTTTTTTGGGTGGAAGAGGCAAAATGAGAATTGGACAGGTGGAAATCTCTGCCTAGGTGGCCTTGGCGTTTGCTCACCTGGCAGGAGTTGAAGCGCAGGGGCACAGCCTGCACCTCCTGGTACACAGCCTGGAAGATTTGGGGGGGGAACACCCACATTCCCCCAAGATGCTCTGCCACCTTTGACCCCCGCGCTGCTGTGGGTGCAGCTGGTAAATTGGGGAGCTCTGGCTGTGCTCAGCACCCCAGTGTGGCATGGGGCAGCCCTTCCTGGACCCACCTTGCTTTGGGGGGCTTTGGGGAGGTTGAGGCTGCTGCTCTGCTGTTCCCGAGGGGTGCTTATAGTGGGGTGTAGTGTACATGGCAGAGACCTGCTGGGAGGACTCATCTCCCAGGCAGGCAGTCAGGTTCGTCCCCTCCCTGCACTGTGTGTGGGGCAGGGGCTGCTTGAGCGGCAGCCACAGAAAGCAGGGGTTAAGTTAATACTAGATGGGCACGAGCAAGGGCTGCCTGTTGTTCCAGTGGTGCTAAAAGGTTGCAGTCGAGCTGAGGAGACCCCGGGTGTGGGGTCTGGCTCTGGTCAGCGAGGACGGACACACGGAGCAGGCAGGGGATATGCAACGCACGGGAGGAGTTGTGGAGTAGTGGCTGGCTGTGCCCGATGGTCCAGGGATGCATTATCTGGCTGATCTTCTTTTACTGCTTCAAAATCCTGTGAGAGCATGTAACCAGAAGAGAATTCATGCCTGTGTGTAAGGGCACCCAAATATACATACATACACACGTGTCGTACCCAAATACGTCGCGGCGCTTAGGAACGCCAGCGCGTGAGCTGGTTACTCTCCCAGCTCCCCCCGGCAGGCGCTTCCACCTCCCCCCATTCCCACGGGGGAAACTCTTCCAATGCTGGTGACGGATAACGCCGCCGGAGTGCAGACTCCTCTCTTGACCCTCCTTCTGGCAGCATCCGAATTCCCTTTGCCGGCTTTGTAAGGCTTCAGTTCAAGACAGTGCCTGAGCTCAAGGCTAAGCGCCTGCTTGCCACTGTCTTATGCAGGGATGGGTTCTCCAACGGGGATTTCTCCAGGTGGTAAATTTGGTCCAGTGGTGAGAAG
The DNA here is from genome assembly GCF_003259725.1 of Athene cunicularia. Taxonomy (NCBI): domain Eukaryota; kingdom Metazoa; phylum Chordata; class Aves; order Strigiformes; family Strigidae; genus Athene; species Athene cunicularia. Next base: position 15,929,054 of record NW_020799112.1, read on the forward strand.
CCTACCCCTTTGTCCATGAGAGGCAGAGTTAAGGTGAAGTGACCAATTCCACCTTCAGGGCTCCTCCCTGATCTGTATTTTCTCGTTGGGGTCCAAGCCCACCCAAGGTTCAGGGTGTCCCTGTGTGCCAGAGTGATGGCTCCCTCTGGTCAAACACCACAAGGGGATGAAGATGCCATCTTCCATGCCACCCTTGACATGCTTTGGGCTGCACTGTGCGCAAGCCCTGGGAGGTAAGGCGAGGAACCGTTGCCACCGGGCAGTAGCCAGCATCCCTTGCCTCCCAGCCTGGCTCGGCGTGTGCACACAGCAGGCACCACCAGCTCCTCAGCAGCAACACGCAAGCTTTTCAAGCGCAGCCTCTTAACCCTGCTAATTCCCTTGTTTTCTCCTGCCAGGCCTGCTGTGCCCCTGCCAGGGGTTGGCCCGGAGCCTGCTAATTGCACTAGCGAGCTGCACTCTGTCTCCATCACCGGGGTGTTATTGTCTGTGGTCGTTTTGGGGGCTGCTGGCCCTTGCCTGGCAGTGCGGGATGGGATGGTGATCAGCAGCAACCCCTCTCCCCTTCCCCTTCGCCATCACCAGCCAAATTGTCTTGGTTCTGGATTTACTGCCCTGCTCCCAGCTCACACTGAGATAGGGTCTCACCAGGGATCAGGACGATTCTCAGCACAGCACAGTGCAGCCCTTCTCCCATTCCTTCTTTTCTGTCAGGAAAGTACCAATGGCACGTTGTGAGGAAGGGCTGCCTGAGCTCACCTAACCCACTCCCAGCCCAGAAGTCCATGTCTCCAAGCCTCATTTGGAGGTGCCAGAGCTCATCCCCGTGCCAGTCCCCTGCCTTACTTCCCTCCTCATCCAGGAGAGTCACAGGGTGCCAGGAGCACCCTGGAGCATCCCTCACCTCCCACCTCCCCATCCCCACCTCCTGTCCCCAGGCCATCTGGCCACACTCATCCATGTTAAACAAATGCTGGAGTCTATTATCAGGCTCTGCCTCCCCCTTCCCCCCGGACAGATGGAGGCTGAGCGAACCGGAGCCCCGGCCACAGCATTCATGTGTGTGAATGAGAAAATTGAATTATTTATGGCCATGCGAATAAGGCTGGCGGCTGCGGAGGCCGAGCGGAAAGGACTCCATTACGTGGCAAGTACCTGTTGCTATGGAGCTGGGGCTTCTTCCCTGCAGCCCCCCGGCCCCCCGTGCATTGCTGCATCCCTGCCTGCCCCTCATCCTGCCCTCATCCTCGCGGGGCTGGGATGGAGAGTAGGGCCAAACGCTGGGCTGGCTGTGGTGTGCCCGACCACGGGTGTTTTGCTCCCTGCACTGTGCCTGATGCTCCCCCAGACCAGGTTGGAGGTCACCCTGAATCTCTCCACATTTCAGAGCAGGACCCCCAGTGCAATGTGAGGATGACGTGATGCTGGTGGTCATGGTTCCTCGGCCACTGTGGTCTGCAGCACACATCGAAACTGCTGGGAAGCATTGGGGCAGGCAGCTGCAGCATCTCCTGGCTGGGGCTGGGCAAAGCAGGGCCAATCCCAGCACAACACGGAGTGAGGGGTGACTCTCAGTTCAGACCCCTTAACTCCTCTTAAACATCCTGTCCCCAGAGGCAGCGGGAGCTGTGACTCGAGGTCCTCCTCTCCCCCTCATGCCCAGGCAGAAAAGCAGCTTTGTGAGAGCAGGGACCCCTTCCAAAGCCACCTGCATTGCAGCCACTCCCCAGGGATGTCAAATCCTGCAGTGATACTGAAAGAGGTGCTGGGGTATCCCTCCCTCGTGCTGTCTCCCCAACTCCTCCTTGGCCAAAAAGTAGGACTTTGTCCCTATCAGGGTGCAGTCCCTCCGGCCTTGATGACTCCCTGAGGTCGGGCCAGGATTGTGGGGACTGTGAGGGGATGGGGCCCAGCAGCCCCCAGCCCTGCACGGCAGCAGCGCAGGGACTCCCGTTCCCTTCCCTGCAGGGCTAAGAATAGACTCCAGCTCCGCTCCTGGCGCTGAGTGGGCTCTGCTGGGCTCGGAGGAATAAAAAGCAGGCAAACGCTTATTTTAGTTGCTGCATTCAGCAGCTGTGACTCTGATGTACCCAAGGAGTGGCTTCACACCATGTTTACCCACCCGCTGCTGGGAGCAGAAACACCATTGCAGACTGCTCATCCAGGCTACGGATGCCCCCTGCCATGGTCCCAGCCCCAGCACTAAAACCCCAGCTGGCTCCCAACCCTTCTCTGACACACCCGACTGCTTCCCTCCTTCCTTTCCCCACACCTCTGGGGTGAGCCTGGGGGATGCAGATGCTCCCATCCTTCCCTGTGTCTTGGCAGATGCTTCCCAACAGGTGCCCACACCATCCGCTGCTGGAGGCCAGCAGAGCCTTGCTGAGATGCTTAGGGCTTATGGAGGGTCCCAGAGCACATCCCTCTGTCCCCACCACCTGAGATAAAGGGGGATTGTAGACATCCCTAGGTCTGAGTGAGGCATCTGCCCAGGATGCTGCAGCAGTGAGCTGGTGTATGCCAGCCACAGCTCTGGGCACAGGGTTGGGGGAAGCACCCACTCTGGGAGAGCAGCTCTGGGTCCCTCTCCCTAGCATCACCCCCGAGGTAAAATCAAGAGAAAGCTAATTGTTACCATAGTTACATGAAGTGGCCTTTCTCAGGGAGCCGCGTCATCACTGCTGTCACAAGGTTAAGGCGGTGGGGAGTGGTGGTGGTGGGGAAGGGGGGGAGAGATGTGTTTTCTTTGGAAAAACCATGGCAACAGCTATTTCTAAGGGAACAGCTGTGCACGACGAGGCCATGGGGAAGGGGAAGGGGCTGGGGCGTCTCAATGCCAGCCGTGCTCTGAAGGCAGCAGTGCCAGGTCCAGCAGCTCTCCATGGCAGCCTGTATCCCCAGAGTCCCCTTCCCACCAGTGCCAGGGTTTGCTGGGTGTCTCCCATAGTGCTGGCGTGATGCTGTGGGCTTCAGCACGCCCAGCAAAGCAACACGAGGCCACTCCAGTTTGTTTGCCATATGCAACCCCTCCTGGCATGCTCCCTTTGGCCAGAGCAGGAAGGGGTGCCAGATGTATGGGATGGCCAGGACCATCCACCACAGGGAGCGGGGATGTGACTGCTTGTCCAGAACAAATACACCAGGAGAAAGCCCCAACAGAGAGCCCAAGGTTAATCAATGAGTGACATGAAGTTGGAACAACCAAAATGCAAATACTGGTGGAGATTATAGGCACGGAGCCAACACCATTGGAGCTGGTATGGTTTGGGCTGGTAAAATGTCCTCCTGCACTAATGTGACCACTTCTGATGGGAACTGCTGCTGGTGGGGCCCAAAGCGTGGACAAAAATGCAAAGGTGCTTTTAGGGCTGAGGAATGCTAATGGAAGCACAAGTGTCATGGGAATGTCCTGCAGGTCTAGGCAGGGATGGTTAAGCCCTGGAGACGCAGAGGTCTGAGGAACCTGCACCCCAGATGTGCTTTGCAATGGCCAAGTGGACCCAGCGAGGAGAAGATGCTAGTCTCAGTCGCAACCTCTACCCTGGCTCCTGTTTCAACACGTAGCTGGAAATTATCTCTCTTTGCAAGACAGACTCTTAATTAAGACCATTTCCCTGAAGAAAGCCAAGATGGAGAGCTTCACTTTTCAGTATTCCAGCGCTTTCTGGCATCTGTTTCCACGCCAATTAGGGTGCAAATTAGTCATTCGGAGTGCAATTCAGTGGCTGTGCTCAAGGGAGGCTCTTCAGCACATGTGCCATCTTCTTCCAGGAAGGCAGGTGGCAGGCACAGGTGGGGTGGCCACGGCAGGGACAGGGAAGGGACAAGCATGGTTCTTGGGGTGCCGAGGTTTGGGGCTGTTGGTAACAGCCTGAGCTGGGACCCTGGGACTGGACATGGAGCAGAGTCAGCAAGAGGGTTTAGGGTGTCTCCATGAGCTGTGCGTACTTCTTATTGGCCTCTGAACCTTGGCATGACTCAGTGGACCACTGGACTCTAAGCACTGGGAATAAATGATGGAGAATTTGCAAACGGCAGCAAAACAGCAACAGAAAGGGTGGGGGGAAGAGCAAGGAGCCAGTTGCTCCCCAAACCTTTCTTCAGGGTCTTCACCATCCACCTTTGCTCTCCAACAGGAAGGCTGAGACAGGACAGGGGCTTTCTCCAGCCTTGGAGGTAGCTATACCTAATCATCCCAAGCCCACATGTTGAGAAGGAAAGGCAGGAGTTCCCCCCTGATGGCACTGGCAGGGGAAGAAGAGGGAGCTGAGTATGAGATGCTTGGCTCTGCACCCTGCCATGACAGCATCTGACCCGAGGGTGCATTGGAAGGCTGGCACAGAAATGTGGTTTAAGGGTGGTTGACATCTCAATCTTGAGGTTTTTGGGCCTGGACAGCCTCCTGCTCAGGTCTTAAGACAGACACAGGGTAGCACCTCTGCTGTGGTCGTGGCTGTGCGTCTGTCCATCTGTGGGTGAACCCGTCTTATTTTACTTTAGCTGAGAGTTTTTTGTAGAAGATAGAGATGTGGGATAAGAGTTCAGGAGGAAGAAGGGGAATAAGCAAAGCGCCATTGCGCAGCAGTACAGCCGTGTGGGCTGCTCTCCCAGTAGAGCTGCACAGGATGCTGCGGTTGTAGAAATTCACTGAACATGACTTAGGGCACCTGCGGGGAGCACTGGCACAGCTGCCCATCGTGTGAGGGAGAGTCTGGATGGCTGATTGATGGGAGAGCTGGCACATGGTGGAGCAGGCAGCTGGAGAGCTGATGGGGAGGCGCCTGGGAGGAAGCATTCAAAGGCCACAGCTGGCTGCTTACGTCTCCCCAGGTGACCTGGGAAGCAGGGTCTCACCACAACACCAGGCATCCTCCCTGCTTTCCTTACTTGCCCTCTTCAGAGGGGTGGGTGACAGTCATAGCCTTGAAAAAACATGGCACAAAGTCCTGTGCCAACCATAAGAGAGTTAGGACAGAAACGCTTCAGCTAAAACACCCATTTCTCAGTGATCTCAGTTGCCCCATTACTTTTTGAGCCCATTTTGCTGAGCCCTGCAGAGCGCTTGGGGCTGGTGCCTCCTGCTCCATCAGAGGGCTCGTGTCTGTGTCTGCCTCCATGAGACAACCTGAGGGACACATGGAGTGCTGCTGAGTGCTGCTTTCCCTAAAGATTCCTAATTAACATCAAACTTCCCTGTTTCCCATGGTCATGGCCACTATGCAGGGACCAGAAATCTCCCTCACCTTCTGACCAGCCTGTCCTGCTTGCTTGCTCCTTCTTGCTTGCTCCAGCTCCTTCAGAACAGCACCAGAGCCCTGCAAGGAACCACCTGCCCCTGGGGCATGCCCTCCACCCATTAGTTAGTGGTTGCCTTAAGCACTCCAACATTTGTAGTCTTATTCTTCTAATCCCGCCTGATGTAACCGTGGCTGTCCTCATTAGCCACATAATTGTCTAGCAAACATAAAACAGACCCTGACACGGTCGAAGGAAATTGGTTTAAAAATATGAAGCCACATTCTCAGATGCTGTCAAAGGGGGCTCTTTTGTTTATTTGCATTCACACGGCGCCCCATGGAATAATAAGAGGGAGACTCTGCTGTGAAAATACCTATTTTTCTTAAAGATCATTTTAGGAGAAGATGGGTTTGAAATGCCACCTGGGGAAATCCAGACCAGCCCCTGCAGTGGTGGATGACTACATCTCCACTTGGTCCAATCTGCTGCACCAAGGGGTTACCAAACAGAGAAGGTGGCATCTCCCACCCGTGCCCACACTGGTATGGTTGCTTCGGGAGAGATTTAGCCATCCACATCTCCCTGTGATAATGCCTGTGAATTTCAAGGGGGCTCCATCCACTTCTGACAGCTGAGGACAGGGCTAAGTTAATGGTGGCAGCAGTAAGAAATCTAATTAACCTGCAGTATGTTGTTTAATTTGTACAAAGTTGTTGTGGTTACTCAGCTATAAACTCCATCCCCAGCTCTAATGACAGTGACTTGCATGGCAGCAGTGAGAGCATCCTGGAGGCGGGCAGCCACCTCGTGCTCACCCTTGAAGGTGCCCTCAATTACGCACAGAGCGTTCCAGTGGTTGCCTCCATCTGGTTCTTCCATGGCATTTGAGACACTTTTCTAGCTCCAACCTTTGGAACAGGCACCTGTGCTGCTTCCCCGCCTGCTCTGGCATTCAACCCTGGTGCATGGCTTCCAAAAACCAGCCTTCAGGACCCAGCAGTGTCAATCTGTTGATTGCACTAAAGTCCAGGAGATGGCTTCAGGTCGCTGAGTTCCCACCGCAGCTCTTAGGCTGTAATTATGTTCAAGGCTCTTTGCTTCAGTTATTTCTTTTCGCTAATGCTTGGAGCTGCTGCACTGATCTTTTCTTCAAGGCTGACCTCCATATAGCTTCTCAGGAGGGAGCCAGACCTGTTATTTAAACCAATTCACAAACTGGATCCCAAAGGCCAGTTGTCCATTATACGATTTTTTGAACAGCAGGAATCAGCAGGGCTGATGGCAGCTGAGCTCTTTGTGTTAGTTTGGGGAGAAGCATAGGAAAAGGGACAGATGTCGTGCATTAGCATCTCTTCCCAGGTTAACCTTTCACCAAGATCCTGGACCACCCAGTAGCTCCCCCGCAGCACTGAGCAGAGAGGCTCTGGAACCTGCGATGCCCACAGAAGGGTAATGCTGAGCCTCAGCGCCTTCATTTCACACCAAAGCTCTACAGTGCTCCCACGACCATTACAAGAGACACAGACACACTCCTACCTTGATACCTTGCAGGGACATCCTTCCCATTGGAGGGAAACGCTTATAACTAGGTCTCAGAAGACTCCGGGTTGCCTGGTGAGGTGAGGTTTTCCAAGAATGGAATCGAGAAGGAAGATGGACCTCTGTGGTCCATCAAAGCCAAGTGGGCTGGGGCCATGCTGCCGTGGGCTTTGAGGGAGCAGGAACCTCCAGCACCTAGCACGCTGAGGTTCCACTCAATACTGGTGCTCCAAGCGTGCTGGGGATGTGAAATACAAGAGTGCACATGGCAGCAACGTACGGTTACACCAAGCCCTGCTAAATTTCCTGCAGCCCACGGCAGCTCACACTTGCATTTTGAGGGGTCTAAAGCCCCTCTGTCCGGTGGGAACCCTGGCGACCTTGTCTTGCTCCTCCCTGGACACAGGCTGATCCTCCAAGCCAGCTGTACCGGCACCCCAGGCAGTGCCTGGGGGTGGTGCCCAGGGGCTGCCTGCCAGCCAGGATGGGATTCCCAGCAAACAGGACTCCCAGCAAGGCAACCTGCACCGCAAACAGGGTTCCAGGCAGAGTCCCATGTGCAGGGATACAGGAGCACTCTCGGAGAAGGGGCAACTCAGCCACCACCAGTTTGAAGGGCAGGCCAAGAGCGTGGCTCCATGCAGAGCTCTTGGCATCTTGTCCCTATGCTGCTGAGCTCCACAGCCCTTCAACCTGGGGACAAAACCAGGTCCCTGGGTGGCCAAGGAGAGGGGCAGCAGCCACCAAGAGGAAGAGGATCTCAGTTTGGGTTTTTCTCTTTCTTTCTTTCTTTCTTTCTTTCTTTCTTTCTTTCTTTCTTTCTTTCTTTCTTTCTTTCTTTCTTTCTTTCTTTCTTTCTTTCTTTCTTTCTTTCTTTCTTTCTAAAAAAAAAAAAAAAGAATTAAAAAGTGGCAGCACTAGCGAAGGGTAATTATCCCTCTGTTCCAGCTGAAATACAATTAAGGCAGCTCTCAACGAGCCCCCGGGATATTGTGGTTTACTAATTAACAAGCGGATATGCTGTGGCCCCTGTCATGGCAATTACAGCATGAGACAGGCTTCAGGAGCTCTAATTACACGTCAGCCCGCGACACACTCTGCAATACAAATTAATGAGGGCCCAGGCTGGTGATGGAGGGAGTTTACCCAGCGAGAGACAGAGCCAGGTAGCAGGGATAGGGATGGGGGGGTGGTGGGGGAGCAGGGATAGGGGGACCTGATGTGGCTCCAAGCCTGGAGATAGCAGTGCATGCTGCAGGATCGGGAGGATGCAGGGAGCAAATTGGGGTAAAATACCCCCATGGTTGCCAAAAAATGATGCATCAGAGGAAGGAGAGGGGCTTCTGCTTTGCGGAGCCATGGCTTGATGAGATGAGTGGCATTTGGGATGACTGCAATGAATAGCAAGTATCTCTTCTTCCACCGTTTATTCACAGACCAGTAAAGCCGCTGTTAAGAAAAAAGTCAGATGGGAAATACCCAACAGGGTTTTGACTGCTGACAAATAACTAACAGGTCTCCCAGAGCAAGAGGAATTTTTCTGACAAATTGTTTATGGGGAAAAGTTATGCAGTTTCAGGTTGAGTTAAACTAATAGCTTTGGCCAGGTATGGAAAAAAGAAAAGCAGTCAGGATTTTTGTAAACACAGTTTTGACATGTTGCATTTAAAAAAGCTGTTTCCTTTCAAAACGTATTAAAAAGATATAATTAAACCAAAATACAGACCGCACACCTAATGAGGACATTTTGTTTCTGACAAAATGAAATTATATTTATCAGCTTTTTGCTGGTCCCAGCCCAGCAGCAACAGCAGGTTTACTGTGACATTTGTGTGCCTTTTGAATTTATTGCTCCTGCCATCTCCTCTCCAGCACCCACCTGCTGCAGGTGCCCAAGGAGGGACATTTGGGAGGTGACGTGGTGGATGCCCTGGGCTTTGGCCACCAGCATCACTTGGAAATGCCACTACAAACAGAGTGGTTCTCGGGTAGACAGGAGGATCTGGGGAGCAAAGCCCCTGGGTTTTGGGGCTCCAGCATCACACACGGTTGGGATCAGTGGGGCTCAGGGGTAGCCCTTGCATGGGATGGAGCCTCACACTGTGGGGGTGCACAGCAGGTCCCTTGTTTGCTCCCAGCTGTGACAAAGGGCTGAGATGAGAAGGTGAGGGGGTCTCAGACTAATCCCCCTCCCAGCATGCTGCCCCCATGCATCCCAGGGAGGAGATCCTGCACAGTCCCCGCTGCCAGCACCCAGAGCACAAAGCCACCAGAGGCAGAGTGGTGGCAGGGAGAGGGCACACACCTCCTCACACATCACTCCCAAAATAGATCTCATTAACCATCGCAATTAACACAAGCCAGGCCCTCTCTCCTCCTTGTCGTCCCAGCCAGAACCATACATAAAAATAACTGTTTATTACACAGCGGGCAGAGCCCAGCTTATCACTGCAGACAGGAAATTGCTGCGCAGAAACCGCACGTTTCACTTTTAATAAGTTTGGCAATAAAATGTCTCGTCAAACGAGGCCACGACAGGGCGATAATGAAGCTTCTGCGTGGCCCATAATTGCTTACTGCTCTCCTGGGGGCGAGCCAGAAAATGGGGAGTGAGGGGGGAGCCGTATGGCAGCATCATCTGCCCTCCCTCCTGCTTTGGGAGCATCCCCAGAGCACCAGGACCTGCCAGGACATGGCTGAGGAGGAGGTCTGTCCGTGTTGGAGGGATACAGGCAATTCCCACAGAGCAGTGGAGGAGGTGTGAGAGGAAAAGGGAGACTGTTGGTACTCCAAGTGAAAGAAAAAGGTTTTCTGCTTTCCAAGCAGGACTTTTCATCAGGTGCAGTCGTACCCAGTCCGTCCCCATCCTTAACCAGGGGGGGTACAGTCTCCTGGAAGTTTTGCACCAGTGTGGTCAGGCTGAGGAACTCAAAAGACCAGCTACAGCTGAGGTATCAAGGGTGTAAAGCAGGAATGAGGAAAGCACTCATTGATTGAGACGACTCCAGAAACCCTTGGCTTCTGTGGCCGATGTTAACATCCACACACTTCTTGCCTTCCTGCCCTTCAGGTTTAAGGCAGTTGAGCTCAAGTCTGAAACACGTGCCCAGTCCCAGCCCAGATCCACTGAGCAGAGAAGCCAAGGAGTGGCCAAATGCTGGAGGATGAACTGCTTTCCTCTCTTCAGAGGGGACTGAGGAATGGCAAAGGAGAGGTCGCAGGGGGATCCCTGTGCTGGACCTCTGCTGTGGAGCAAGAGGGCTGCAGTGCTCTGAGACCCATCATGGCAAAAGCCAGGGAGTGACACAGTGCCTGTCCTGATAACCTTACGCTGGACACCTGAGACCAGCAGCTGCAGCCAGTTCCTTGCACCGAAGGATGGCAGTGGTGTTTCCAGGTGCTCCCTTCATGGTGAGACTTCCTTTGTCTAAAGGAAACCAGGTCCAGCAAGGGACTGGCCACAGCCCTGACCTACTTTTGTAGCTTCTCAGCTTCTGTTTGATCTTATAGATGCCGATGGGCACAAACCAGCCCTGCTGCAAGACTATTTGGAATGATGGGAGCAGCTTGAAGGGTGCCCCAACCCATGGGTGGGCGATGGGGAGGTGCCATGCAGCCAGCAAAGCCCAGGAAGGTGAAGTGGTCCCTCATCACCTGTGGAGGCAAAGCTGGGTCCTTGCTGCCTTCTCCAAGTTACCTTATCCCTGAGGTCCTCATTCCCCCCACAGCAGAGAGGAGGCAGAGAGATCCAGGGTGGGAATGGGTGCAACCAACCCTGTAAAGATGGGCGTGAGCTCCAGCATTGTGCTAATATGAGCAAAATGAGCTGTGTCCAGGCTGGGACCGGGAAATGAGGCAGTTTAGAGTCACAGCAGGAACATGCTGGCACTGGTAGGGACTGTTGGCCACCAGTGGGCTCCTGGGTGGGCAGGAGGCTTTGTTTGCTCGCAGCAGTGCTCTCAGGGAGTTTACCTGGAATTACTGATCCACATTCATAAACATGATCATGTTAATTGGCTGCCGCGGCCACAGCCACCACCTCCTCCCAGCGCTGAGACTTCATCTCCCTTCCCATCCCAAATGTCAAGATGTCTGTTCCTCCATCCACTTGGCACCACAGCTGAGGACAGAGAATTGGCTGGAGAAGGCAAAGAGGCAGAGGACAGGTGAGTCAATGAGCTCAGAGCCAGTGACAGACGCTCACTGCCAGCACCTCCGCTCTGCAAAGCAGCACCTTGAAAATAAACTGCAGGGAAAGGGGACTATGAGCTCTGCAGGAAGCCCTGCAGCCCTGGGCAGTGGTGACCCAGGGACAGGCACCTTGGCTGGAGACTGGCTTTTATTGCAGGAGCAATGACCAGGTGGCAGGAGCGGGACCAGCTCCCAGCTGAGGACAGAGCTACCCAGGCTGCACTGCCTGAGATCAGGCTGGTGCTCGTCTCACTTGGAGCGGGTCCAATCTCTTCTAGTAAATTATTCATCCGACAAATTTAGCCTGTTATTCTAGTCGTGCTCTACCCAGAGTTTTACAGATTTCGTTATTATTTCAAATTGTGCAAACACCACAGAAACCTCTCCCGGGCTCTGGCACGCTCTGCCTTCATCTCAGCTCTCGGCTCATCTGCCACATCCGAAATGGGATTTCTACCATCTGCTGCCAAACCCTCTGTCCCCGGTGAGGACACAGGACCTTGTGGAGATGAGTGGCATCCCTGCTGGGCACAAGGCTTCTCCCAAGGGGGTGGTGCAAGCCGTACCCTTGGCATGGCTGGGGTTCTCCCTTGGTGCTTGTAACTGCGTGCAGACTCCAGCGCAGATCCCAGCAGGAACACCACTGCCTGTGTTTCCCCTCTTGCTGGACCTTTTTTGCAACTTTTCCCAGGGGGAAACACTTCACTGCTGTTTTTTCCCTGCAGAAACTGAAGCTGGAGGTGATGTGAAAACCACATTCTGGTGACCCAAAGGATCAAAGGAGGCCTATGGTACACAGATGAATCCATCTAAAAGCTATTTTGACTTCTCCACCTTCATCCTTGCATCTGGGATAAGGGACAAAAATTGCACCACTGTTCCCTTGCAGCCTGGGCTATAGTGGCCTTGAGAAACCAGAAAAAGTTTTTCCCTTCCTCCCCATGTGACCAGAATTTCACCTGTTGAGGTTTTCCTATAATCATGACAGTACAGCTAAAATTTCACACTGCCAAGTGGAGTTGTGTGCTCCTTGCAAAACCTAAATCCTAGAAAAGAAGGTGTCACTGAGCAAAGATAAGGGGAGATGGATAGGTTGGTTGTGGACAAACCAAGACTGATCAGACCCATGAGTGCAACAGCAACACATCCAGGGAGAAGGTATCAACCAAGAAGCACCAGTTGAGGTGCTTGAATCTCCTGTCCCGCCACAGAGTGTGAGGGAGAAGAGCAGCTGGAGATGCCACCTCCTTGTCTGCCTGGATCTGGTGGAGAAATACAATGGGTAACACGAGCCAGTTTCTCTCACACCAGGGCTCAACCCTGCTCCCACTTGTGCTGTGATGGTCAACTCACATGCTTACTTAGTGGAGAAAAATGAGGCAAAGTAGCCCAGGAACCCCAAATGAACCTTCCCTGAGAGCTGTGCTGCACAGTTTCACCAAAAATTCCAGAAACAAGTAGAAATTTCTCCATCAAGGCCTGCCAGGGCTCTCTAGCAAGTTATTGTGGGACACTTGAACAACTCTCATTAGGGGAATTAATTAGCTGAACAGCAGGGACTGAAGCAATAAATGCAAAACACAGCGCAGCAGATTTAAGGAAGAGGTTTACTAGCCAGAAGAAAAACATAAAAGGAATAAGGAAAAATAAATTGCAGGGTGATCTAAATCTTTTCTTTTTGCCTAGGCAGAAAAAGCTCACAGGTGGCAAAAAGGGGGAATGACAGAGCATGAAAACTCTTGTCCTGTGTCCCTGCCATCCCCCTTGGTGGTGGGGAGAGGGGATGCTCAGCGTGGGGTCCAGCAGGACAAGGATGGATGCTGTGCCTGGCTCCCTCTGGAAGACTAGTGATTTTGTTGTTGTATGGCTCATCCCACCACAACAAGTCACAGTCTGCCCTAGGGTGCGCGGCCTCTCCGGCGATGCCAAAGGCACGGGGACAAGCTGGTGGCTGGGGCTGCCCGTGGCCATTCCCTGCTTCTGACCACCTCAGCCGTTGCTTTCGTGAGCTTTGAGTGAAGCAACGAGACGCTGGTCTGAAACTCCATCTGCACCCATGCCCCGGCCAGAGCTGCCCCCCCCACAACCCTGGGGAGCACCATGGGAGAGCCTGGAGGATGCCAACCTATCGCTGTGCCGCCCCAGCCAGCAGCCCAAAGGCCCCTGGCAGGAGAAGGGATGCCCACAGGGTCACCGCTGCACCCCAGCAAGCGCACAGCAAGACTGCAGCGTCTTGGTGCCGGGCTGAGCTCCGGGGTGTGGGGCTGGGCGCACCCCCACCCCCCAGAGGGGTCCCTTCCCACCAGGTGGGGCAGGCTGAGAGCCCAGCTTTGGGGTGTGAGTGCCGGCGGCGGCGCTGCTGCGCTCAGCTTTGGGGGTGCAAGCGATGGTGGTGCACCCAGCCTTGGGGTGCGGGTACCCACAGCGCTGCTCCGAGCCCCCCGACAGCTCCCGCGCTATAGCCGAGGCGCCTTATAGCGAGGCGGTGGTGGCGGCGGCCCCGCCCCGCCCTGCCGCGACCGTGGGCCCCGCCCCTCCGCATGCAAATACACCCCGCGCAGCCAATGGGGAGCTAAGGGGCGTGGCCACGGCGGGACTTGTCCGGGCATGTGAGCGCGGCTGCTTCCGGGGGGAGCAGAGGGGACACGTGGAGC
>NW_020799112.1:15942725-15968203 GCF_003259725.1 Athene cunicularia
TGGGCAGCCAGAACCCCGCGGCCGGCCCGGAGGCTCGCAGCACGCTCGCCAAGACGGGTGGCACCGTGGCCCAGCGCTGCGGGAAGGTCCCAAAGCCCAAACATGTCGTCTCCTCATCCCTGTCCCCATCCACCTCTCCGGACAGCATCGCCAGGCACCACTCCGTGCTGCTGTCCTGGGGCAACAGCAGCGCCAGGGGCGTGCGGATGTCCTCCGCGCTCCTGCGCCCGGGCAAGTACGTGGCCATCGACTGTGAGATGGTGGGCACAGGTCCTCAGGGCAGGCTGAGCGAGCTGGCGCGCTGCTCCGTGGTGAACTACGAGGGAGACGTCATCTATGACAAATACGTCCAACCTGAGCTCCCCATCGTGGACTACCGGACGCGCTGGAGCGGTATCACCAAGCAGCACATGAAGAGTGCGATTCCTTTCAAGGCTGCCCAGGCAGAGGTGAGGAAAAAGAGAAATTAAAACCACAAAAAAGGCTGTGTGTAACCTGCCAGATGCGAATTGGGATATTTGATGGCCTGTGCTGAGCTACTCTCAGGCAGACACAAGCAGAGGACGAGGGAGCCTGTGAAGCTGTGCAGTGGGTTGGTTTGCTTGACTGCTCTATTTTGGGACCATAAAAACAGGAACTGAAGGAACTGAATTTAATGCAAAATGGTTTATTTTATGCTTAATTGGTATCCTCTTTGCTGTACTGCCTGTCTAACTCTTTCTGACACTTCCAGATCCTGAAGATCTTGAAAGACAAGATTGTGGTAGGACACGCCATTCACAATGACTTCCAAGCCCTGAAGTACTTCCACCCGAAAGACAGGACCCGAGACACCAGCCGGATCCCCATACTGAACCAGAGGGCAGGGCTGCCCAGCAGGGCCAATGTCTCACTCAAGAGCTTGGCCAGGCACCTGCTCCAGAAAAAGATCCAGGTAAGCACCAGGAACCTTGGGGAGCAGTTCATGGATTTGCTGCGAGCCTTTGTGGTCAGCCTGGTCCCTCCGTCTCCATGGGTGCTCTCTGTGAGATGGAGATAAACCTTGTTCATCCCGTGCTCCTGGCTGTGATCAAGCTGGGGGAGCCCAGGACCTCTGAAACTATTAAGCATCTCAGTAAAGCAAGGACAGGACCTGTGCCCTCCAGAGCGCATTCAAGAGATGCCTGTTCCCTCAGCTGCATCAAACCTTTGCCACCTCCAAAACCCCCTGTGCTTGTGTCCTTCCAAGCAAGCAGACAAGATGACCTGTGGGATTTTTGCTGCTCCCTTTATCTAACGAGGCTTTCCCCCCTTTGCTCAGGTCGGCTGCAAAGGGCACTCATCGGTGGAGGATGCTCAGACGGCCATGGAGCTGTACAGACTGGTGGAGGTGCAGTGGGAGACAGAGCTGGCCCGTAGCCTGCCCCCCCGGCCCCCCAGCCCCATCACAGACCCCACTGCAGACAGCAACCAGTACATGGATGACCGGTACTGGCCCACAGACCTGATGACAAGCAGCCTGTGATGGGGGACAGCATCTCCTCCACGTGTTTCAGGCCATCCTGGTGCCTTCAGCTATTAAAGGTGGAGGTGGCTGCTGGCCTCCTTCCCCGGGCTTGTGCCTCATGGGCTCTGCCTGGCACCTAACTCCACTGCAGCAGTGTAGGGGAGTTGGATATCCCCAGCCCTGCTCGGGGATGGAGACATGTCGACACCTGGACACCAGCAATCTCCCAAAAATGCTGTCTGCAGCCTCTTGCTGTTGCACAGAAATAAGCACTGTGGCTGTGCCATGGTCATATGTCACTCGGTGCTCAGGGATGAGCAGGGTCCTGGTGTCAGCGTGGAGGAGCCCCTGTGGGCATGTGATGGCTGCAGCGGTGAGCTGGGGCTGCCAGGGCACCTCCCATGCCCTCTGGGAAGGGGATACCCCCCATGGGAGCAAGTGGCAAGTCTTCCTTTGGGAAGACTGAGGTGCCCAAGGGCTGCAAACCACCCGGGGCCAGTTAAACAACTAGTTTCTGCCTCACTTTTAATGCACAGTTAAGCCTGAAAAGAAAGTCTGGGTGTAATCAATGTCCAGCCTGGACAAGAGTGTAGGATGCACTTAATTTTAAATAGACTATTCACATAATTGTCCAATTCTGAATTAAAACTTGTTCTTGCTAAACCCTTGTGTATGTGCTGTATGATCTGGTCTGGCAGCTCTCCAGGAGGGAGAGAAGTGAGATGAGATTGGCAAAGAGCTGCCTGTGTACCATGCCATGCCCCAGGGCTTAAAACCCACCTGCAGCCAAAAAAGGTGCTTTGAGTGGCCTGATGATGGCTGGAGTAAGCAGTTTCTTGGGGTACCGGCTGGTCCCCTCTGCTCTGGGGAGATTCCTGTGGAGGCAAGGCAGGAGCAGCAGGGGATGGGCTCAGCTAGAGCCCTGTGGTCCAGCACTGCTGGCTCCTTGGAGAAAGCATCCTGCTGTGCCCCTCTCCAGCAGCTGTTCCAGCTCGGGGAGCTCCCCATGTTAAGGAGATCCCACTGTTGGGATTTGCCCACCCCGCAAGTCAGGGGTGCACACAGGGTCTGGGAGCACAAGCTGTGCCTGCCCTGTGGGGTGGGAACGATGCTGAACTGCTGTGACAGTGTGGGGATGGGGTGATGCCCCATGGGTGACATGTAGGTACCTGTGGCTGCACAGATGGACCCCAGCTGGGAGTGGCGTTTGGGTCTGGACATGGGGAGTCGCACACTTCCCTGGGGAACTGAACAGCCATGGTTATTATAGAAAATGGATATTTTTTTGCTGGGTGCCTCAAGGCTGAGGCCACCCCTTTAGCACTGGGGTCCCCAGTCCCGCTGCCAAGGCTGTGAGGTAGGAGGGGGCTAGAGGGCTGACAGCACCTCGGGGTCCCTCGGGAGCCCGGGTGCAGCACAGCATGGGTACGGCAGCCAGCACCAACATGGAGACTGTGTACCCTGTGGAGACCATGTTCCCTGCAGCCAGGCTAGACGTGCCCCAGGCTTTTCCCGGCGGCCAGGGGGAGGAAAGGGGAACTCAGGCCCAGCCTTGGGAAGCAGCCAAGGGAGCTGGTGATGCAGGCACACCTGACCCACGCATCAGTGCCATTACAAGACGCATCCTGCGCTTCCCATCTTAACTCCTCCCTGCCCGGCAGAGGAAGCCACGTACAGCTCAGAAATGCTTTGAAACATGTTAGATGTGTCTGAAAAGCTCTGACCTCCCCCTGGCCCAAGCACAACTGTCCTTCAACAGAAATAACAACACGGGCTGTCCTGTGAACTCATGGGCTAGGCACTCTCCACCAGACCTGGCAGAAAACGAGGCCCCACAGTAGGTCTTTAAATCCAGCTTGTGCCAGTTTGTCCCAGGCGTGTTCCTGATGCAGCAAGTTGTAAAACACAGCTGGCACCACCCTCTGTGCAAGCCTCGGGGAGCAGCTCAGCTGAGCACCAACATGATGCTGTGCAACGTCAGCAGGACCTGGCGGGATATGGGAGGGACCTGAACCCGGTGGCTGCACCCAGTGGGGTGCAGGAGGAGCACAGCTGGTACAGATTTTTCTGTTTCCTCCTCTCTGCCGGTTCCACCTCTCCTGGGGTGGCAGGAGGCAAGTAAAGCAGGAGAAAAGGTGA
The DNA here is from genome assembly GCF_003259725.1 of Athene cunicularia. NCBI lineage: Eukaryota > Metazoa > Chordata > Aves > Strigiformes > Strigidae > Athene > Athene cunicularia. The sequence goes on from NW_020799112.1 coordinate 15,946,351, forward strand.
AAGCTCAGCAGATGGTGGCATCCCAAAGCTGACAGAGCAGTGCTGTCTCCTGCTCCTGGGAAAGCAGACCCAGAGGAAAGGCACAGCAGAGAGATGCTTTGCTCATGGCCATAGAAGCTAGCCCATATAACTGCGTCCCATCGGGGGCTACATGGGTTTGTGGGAAACTCACATGGGGCACTTTACAGCTCCTGACTTGTTTGTCCACCTGTCCCCCCCTCTTGCTGTCCCCTGAGCCCCCCCGTCTCACCACCCCATAGCACTGACTTACCCCAAACCACGTGATGGCTCGATATGAGACACAGGTGTGTTGGGGTGAGGCTGAAGAAAGCTGCAAAAGGAGGTGGAAGGCCACGAGGCTTTATCAGCCTGTGACTCAGCCTGCCTTGCCGTCAGCCAGCAGCAAGGGGAAGGCGTAATTAAGGAAAAAATACCCAACGTTTCTGAAGTCTTGACCATCCGAACACCTTCGTAAGACCCACTTTCAAAAGTAAGCCTGGGCTGGGCTCCAAGCAAGGGGCAGATTTCTCTAAGCACTCATCCGCTTTGATCCAGGGCAGCTTTTTCCCTGCCTGCCCCCAGCAGAGCTCCCCCAGGCTACCTGCACATCCCCCTGCCGGCCCTCCTGACAGCCCCAGGCTTGCACGGTGGCATGAGGTGTTGGGAAAGTCTCAGGCTGCCTCTGAGAGCTTGTCTCCATTGCCACCACACTCACTTAACACCCCTGCTTTCGGGGTAAATTTGAAGGCAGCGAGGCAGCCAAAGGCTGGCTGCTCTTTGGTGATTTCATGCCCTGCAAGCTTTGCTTCTATGCCATGATCTCCAGCACTTGAGGCAGCTGAGAACATATATGGGGGGTCAATCCCCATTTACCTCAGCTTTGAAGGGCTGGAAAAACCCCGACATTGTGCACTGCAGCTCCCCAAACCCCCGAGGCAGGGTTGCTGGTGAGCAAACCCCACATGGAAGAGGAGGGGTGGTAGTCACCCGCTTCTTACCAACAAAGCAATGTTTGCTCTGAATAATCTGAATGGCAACATTCGCCCTGTTTGCACCCAGTGAACCCTGCAAGAGCTAATCAGGATTTTCACAGGTGTTTGTGAATATTCACCTGCATGCCAGGGAGTTGCTGTGGCTGAAAGCAGCCAACCTTCGCTCTGGTTCATCACTCGAGCGGCCTGCTGGTGCTCATGCTGGGAGGCTGAGCATCTTTAGGCAGGCTGAGCGTCTTTAGACGGGTGAAGAAGAGCTGTTCTGGGTCACCATTTACACTAAATTTCGTGATAATTGAAGAATCTGCAGAAAATTCAGCTGTTATCTCAACGACCCTGAATAATGATTAACCCAAACCCATGAATCCAGCAATAGGCTTTTTTATCAGAGGGAAAACATTGTCAAATGAGGTTTTTTCCAGCCAGCTGCAAGAGCAGGTAACTGATAAGCCCGTCATTGGAGTGGGGCTGAGCCAATGGGAGCTGATGGCGACGGCTTTTACCTCTGTCTAGCAACAGCTTCTCCTTGAGCAGCAGATGGCAATTCAATGCTTTCCTTTGCTTTTATTAAGCTCCCCACTTCCTGCCCTCCTGCTACATGGGGGTTTTCACAGGGCACAGTCAGAAACTGAGTTTTTCATGGATTGTCCATGTTTTTCCGCATGTGTTGGTGTGTGTTCCTATCTCGCATGGCAAGAGCTTTGCAGCTGTAAAAGTGGATGCCTGCCCCCACCCTGCTCACGTCCTGGGCTCAGCTCACACCCTGCCTTGCCCAGGCAGCCGGGGCTCTGCTTCTGCTGCTTGGAATAGCACTGTAGCAGAATAGCAGCTGTACCAGGAGATGCTGCACCAGGAATGTGTCTGACCCTCCTGCCCTGCATCACCAGCACATGGCCATGGTCCAGCACCTCTCCCAGCTGCTGGGGGCTGGTTGCATGGGTACCACGGCTGGGAGCAGCATCCCCTGATCAAACACCAGGTTTGCTTTGATGGTGACTCTGGTTATCATGGTACATGTGGTTGAAGTGCCATGTAAGCCCCAAATGTCTTGAGGTGGAGTAATGCCAGTACCTAATAACAGCCCGGAGCAAGACCCTATCCTGAGGCAGTTTGTTCCTTCACTGGGGCGAGACAGAGGGATGATTCACCCTGGTTGTAGGCAAAGTGCAGAGGCTTTACTTGGGCAACTCGCTAGAGACCGAACCGGTTGCAGCAGAGGAAGGAACTGGCCTCCCTTTGCCCCATTGGTACCCCCACCCACCATCAGCCCTCGCCTCTACACCCCAAGGATAAATTAGAAGGCAGAAAACTCGCAGCCAGCTATAAATTAAAATCTCAGGAGCCTTAATAACCCACTTGGCCGGAAGAAGCGAATAGGTGTGATGTGGAAATGAATAGGCACATCTGGCAGCTGCTTAGCACTTCGGCTGCAGGAGGGGTGTGCGTGTGCATGTGTGCGTGTGCATGTCTGTGCGTGTGCGAACCGCCAGCACAGCCTCTCGGATTGGCTGCAAAACCCCTTCCCGACCAATGCCGGGGACCAGGGTGGCCTAGCAACAGCCTTTCCCTAATGAAAAACAAGCCACTTAACCATCGTGACTGTCTGCAGATGATAGGAAAAGGCACAATTCCCAGCACACTCCATCCTCCCCAGGGTGCTGGCCCCAAAGGGGGCTGCAAAGGCTGGGGGGGGCTGTGGGGGCCCAACCTGAGTACCTGTGTACCCCTCGGTCCCTGCCCTGCACATCCACTGGGTGCATGGGAAGGGTTTGCTGCAGGCACAACACAAGGAAGCCCCTGGGGGAGAAACCCCCTCCCACTCAGCTGTGGCTCCATCCCCTGTGCAGGCAGGCTGGGTGCTGGGCTCACCCCCAGCATGGCAAGGGGACCCCTGCTGCAGGCACCCCACAGCCCTGCACCCATAGGGCGAGCTGGGGGCTGCACACCAAGTGGTTGTGGAGACTGTGAGGGGCTGAAGATGCCAGCTCTAGGGCAGGAGGGGTTCATGGGGTGCAGTGACAGGGGCATGTGGAGAGCTCCCCAGCACCGCTGAGTAAAGGAGGAGCTGAAGAGTCGGTCACCACTGTGGTCCTGGTCAGAGATGACACCTTCCCTTGTCCCTCCGGGATTCTCTCTTCCAACAGCTGCCCAGGGAAAGGGCTCCGAGGACAGCAGGGTCAGACGCATGAGCCCCTGCCTTAGCAATAACCTCTCTGTGAGCCAGATCGCAAAATAACCTCTGATCTTATGGCTGGGGGGACCAGGGCTGGCTCTGGGGTCAGTGGACATGGGGACACATTGCAGGGGGCAGGCTGGGAGCTGGGGAAAATGGCAGATATCAAGGCACAGCATCGCTTTTGGGCTGCAGAAACGCCTCTTCCTTGGCAAACAGCAAGTGGCAGGTCAGCTCTCTCCTGGCAAGGCATGTAATGGCCAGCAAGGCAACGGGGGGAGAGCACCCAGCTCGGCACCCCCAGCACTGGCAGCAGCAGCAGTGTGGCATGGCATTTCCTCCATCCCCAGTTGCTGCATTATCTCAGGGAGCTTTAAGCTCTGCACCAAACCTGTGGTCTTTCAGCCTGCTTTTCCCCAACCAGCTCACCCTGGGGGTGATGGGGAGATGTTAGAGTGCCTATGGTTGTTTGTAAGTTTTCTAATTCAGAAGGGAAGCTTCAGCTCAGGTGCAAGCACAGCCCATGCCTCCAGCTCAGACCTGCCCCACAACAGAGCTGCCTGCACTACTCCACTCCCATTTTTTTTTTTTTTTTTTTTTTTTTTTTTTTCCAAACAAGAAAACAGAATAGCATCATCCTTCCAATGCCACCTCACCAGGACAGAGAAGCAAGTGTGGTATGCCTAGGCCAACATCACTGACATGATGGATGGAGCGTGGTGAAGGCTCTTCTCTGGGGGAACCTGATGGAGAAAAGTAAAAAATAACCGGAGTGTAGGGGAAGCGTAAAACTCTCCATTCCTCTGGGCTGACCCCCTGGGGAGCCCCACCCCCGATTTTCACTCCAGTTCTGCCCATTCCAGGTTTGTGCAGTCCTGGCTATTCACTAGATGGTGCCCTCGGGCTGCTGGTTTCTGAGTTATCCCCTCGCAGGCTGGGGATGGGACAGGGCCCGGCTCTGCCCCGGGTTACCAGGGTGTTATTTTAGGCAGGTCACAAACACAAAAGGAGCGTGAAAGCCACTTGCATCACTCAATTAAATCGCGGCACATTTTTGGGGCTTTGGGGTCTGGCTCCAGTAATGCCCTGCAAGCCCGGGCCTCTCTCCCATATCCTGGGTTTATATGAATCCCTCGGTATTTTATATTTCTAATACTGTGAAGGTGGTTTACATCCCCAAGACAGGAAAAGAAGATGGGATGGGCAAAGAGGCAGTTCCATGGTGAATGCATCTGAGTAAAACAGCAACTAAGCATCCACAACCATCACCAAAAAAACATGTACAGCTACAGTTCTGCAGCTCTGGTGCAGGGGGAGGAGAGCAGGGAGACAAGCTAATACGTATTAGTGTTACTAGGAGGATATTTATTCATTTAGGAATGTAAATTAATGGTCATAAAGCAGCATTAGCTGTCTCTATTAGGGAGAAGCCCTGCCACGGAGCAGGAGGATGTGATGGGACAAGGATGAAGGGCATCTGCGGGGCTGCCCATGGACCCAGAGCAGGAATGGCCACGGCTGCTGCAGGTCAGCACCAGGGGCTGTTTACCATCTGGAGAAGTCACTGGTGGTATTTGGCCTTCACCTGCCCAGGATGGCGACTCCTTCCCTTTCATTAGAAACCACTCCTGCCTTTATAAGATTAGGATACCAGCTGTGAATGGCAACTTTCAGGGGCCAAGTCACACAAGCCCACTGTGATGGCCCTACAGGACATGCCAGTCTCCCTTAACCTTCTGGTCTCTTAAAACAGCAGAGTGATGAAAAAGATCAAAGCCAGAGATACAGAGCAGCATTTGTTGTCATTTTAAGATGGCCTTAATATGCAGTTCTGGGTGGAAAAAGTGGCACCAAACATGGTTTCTTGTTGCTGCTCATCTTTGCCGTGCCCCATACAAACCCTGAGTCCTGCCCATACATGGGGACTCACACTGCTTTGGGCCCTGCAGAGCCATCTAGATGTCAGACTCTGAGCCACATAAAGCCACAAAATCCAGGGACTGCTTCTAATTTTTATGTTTTCACTTTAAAGTATATTTTTATATATACTGAGCAGATAGAGCTGGAAATAACATGGGGGAAATTATGTTTACCTTTGGCATCAGCAGCACAAATGTCCTGGAGAGAGACAACTTGTCAATGAGCCCTGAGGAGCTAATGTCAGCAGGAGGCAGGAATGGTCTTTTTAGCCTCTGGCATCACTGGCTTCAATAAAAAGATGTAAAAGAGGGCAAAATGGCACTCATGTCTCCATTTTGGAGACGAATGTGGAGAATAAGAACATGAACACAATAACTACCTACAAAGCCTGCTTTTGATCTTCCAGGTCTCCCTCTTTGGAGGAAAGCTTGGCGAAGTCAACCCATTGAATTTGGGAATTCAGTGCCCAGGATATCTGTGGCGGCTGCTCTTCAACTATCAAACAATGCTCCTGCCTTGGACAGACACATGTTCATCCCACCTCTAGGAGTAGCAGCTTTCTCCCTGCTGACCCCCAACCCTCAGAAACCTTCACTCTGGGCAGGAGACAGACCTGCTCCTTCATGCCTGCGGGCCTGACAATCCACTGCCTTCAACCCTGTAAATAAAACCCCATGTTTAGCACTGAAGTCCAGTGTCAGGAAAAACACTGCAGTAAAGCTACACATCCTTGTCATCTCTATCATTTACCTTTGTTTAAGCTCAGAACATCCCCTTATGAAGGAGATGTTTTTCTAGACCATGCTGCATCGAACATGCATGTGTTTTCCATGTTTACCTGTTGCTCAGGAGAGAAAAATTGCAACAGGGAACCAAGTCTCTACCACTCTGGTTTCTCAAACAGGTGAATTTTTCATTAAGAGACCACAAAAATTGTTAAAGGTGTCTGGTTTTGACCCATTTCAGCAGGTTTTCCAAGTTCATAAAGAATTTAACAGAGAATAAATCCATTCATTTGTACTCTGAGGAAGGAATATGGGCACAAAGAGGGGAGCATCCAGAAAGCTGTCCCCTCCTCCATCCCTGAGCCTCCCTCGCTTTGGGCTGTCCTGCACAGATGCTTGTCAGGATGAAGAGGGCTAAACCCGATCCCCAGTGTGCATCCCTCGGGCACTGTCCCTTCTGAGGCTCTGCCGGTGGCGCTGAAGCACCAGTGCCCTCACTGAGAGGCTGGCCAGGGGCTGCAGTCTGGTCCAGTCAGGGCTGACCACTGTGCTTGTCCCCGGCAGCGGGAAATGCTTGGCACGAGCGGGCTCTGTCTCCTCTCAAACCTCCTTCGTTGGCACCAGGCAAGCGCTGAGCCCCCCAGGAGAGGATGGGGGCAGTAAGTGTGGGGAGAAAGATGAAACAGGTGATGGGGAACGGTTTTAAGGGGAGGGAATTTTCCCTGGGACGTATCTCTAAATGCGTTCCCCATGTTAGACCAGCGCCGCCTGCCCTAAGGGACCCATTTCACCTCCCGACAGCTCCGTGCACAGGAATTGCTGCAGCGGGCACCCGCGTGGCTTTGCCAGGCTTCACCCAGGGGTTCTGAGCGCACCCCCACCCCCTTGCTGGGAGTGGGCCCCACGCATGAAGGCAGGGGGACAGACACCCATCCCCCAGCCTCCCGACAGCCTTCACAGGCAGGATCAGGATCAGCCCTGGCTGCCTGCATCCCCTGAGGCTGGAAAACAAACACGGGTGCCAGGACCAAGACACTACGCGTGTGTGCACCTCTTTGGCCTGTGTCTCCTTCCCCGGGAGCGCGCTGACCCGCGCGGCGGATCCCGATAACGGGCTGTTTTGAGCAAGAGCCTTATGAAACTGCCTTTCACGGGCAGCACAGAGGACAGTTGTTCCCAGGGCCAAACCTCCCTCTCCCCTGCTCCTGCCGCAGGATGCTGGGCTGCTCAAAACCCGCAGAGCCCATGGTGAAGGAGGAGAGGTGGGAAGGGGGATTTACAGCTCGCTTCGAGAAAAGCCGGGCGGCGGGAGGAGCCGTGCCGAGGCAGGGGTTTGGGGGAGAGGGCGGCATCAAGGCAGGGCTGTAGCCGGCTGACGCCAGCCCCTCTCTGCGGCCTGAGACCCTTCCAAGGCGCCGGCCGAGGTACAGATGTTCCCATTGTGCATCTTGGGAGCCTTCTCGGAAAACTCCAGCAGCTTCGTTCCTCAAGCTGCCTTTTTAGCTCCAGCTTTTGGGTTTGTGTTGTTTTTTTTTTTTTTAAATCATATATATAAGTTTGGAAGTGAGCCTTCTCACTGCTGCATTTCTTTGCCTCGTGCCAACCCTCCCAGCATTTTAAGAGCTCGCTCTCTGCTTCGTGTCCCAGCCCCCCCGCCTGAACGATCGTCACCATCCCAGGGGTTGGCACTGTTAAGCTCCACTGCAAACCAACCACTGCCAACCACAGCCTGTTTTGTATCGCAGGGGCTGGTTAGTGGGGTAAAGCAGACGGGTGGGAAGTCGGGCTGTGCACCGGGGATCCTGCAAATCAGTTCTGCTCCAGCTCTGCCAGGCATTTGATGCTAGAAGTGCACATGACCCCATTGCTGCTCCTGACTCAATTTTCCTACCACCAGAACAAGCAGCATCACAGTGGGGAGAAAAGAGGTTTGCAAACCACTTGAAGATCCTCAGTTACAGGGGTTTTATTTCTCCCCCTGCTTTCTGTGGGCAAAAGCAGTTAAGCAGGGACAAGGAGTGAGATGTGAGAGAGGGATGTTAGAATGTTAGATCAGCCCCCAGATGCAGCAGGAGAGGCAGCTCTGAAAAACTGAGCTGAGAATGGAGCTTAAAAATGATTGAAGGATTTTGGAAAGAATCAGCCTCTTGGAGCAGGATCAGGGCCAGGAACCAAAGGAGCAAGGTGCCTGCCCCTGCCTCTAGCTCCATCATTGGCCAACTTTATGGTGTGCTTGGTGCCTGCAGAGAGAGGGACTGACTAAAGCCTTGGGTTGAACCAAGGTGTGGGCAGAGAGGATGATAAAACTCTGGTTTAGGACCTGATCTGCTCCTGCATCTCACCCTGCCCTTGCTTAGAAATCATTTTGGCCAAGCCACAGCACACTGCTTGTTCCTCATGTCTGAGGTTCCTGATTAGCCTCCAGGTCCAAACGCAATGGGAGGGCAAAGAGAAGGCCCTGCCACGCTCTCAAACTCTCATCCTGGTCTGGACCCTCCCTCAAGTACAGCATCTTTAAGGTTAGTGTTGGATCCAGGTGTAATTTAGCTAGGAAGTATAGCTTAGGAGAGGGGAAATTACCCCATCTCTCCTGGCCAGCACTAGCAGCTTATGGAGAAGAGAGCAATAAATGAGAATCAACTTCCAAAGAAAAACAAAAAGCAACACTGCTTCAAGCCAGAAAGCAACTGAAAGGGCACATTTGTAACAGGAAAGAATTTTACAGCCCACTAGCAGCAAGAAAAGCCATGGCTTTTAAAGGGAGTGGGGGTAGAGGGCATCTGTCTTTCAAAACAATCAGGAAAGGGAATCAGAAAAGCAAACACAGCTCTCTGAGACATTAAAGAAAAAGCAGCAGTCAGTGGAAGTCATCCTTGGATCATGAGGGCATCCAAAGCAGGGTCCACATCAGGAGGCATGTCAGCGGCAGGGTGACAGGCAGAGCTGGCAGCAGGAGGGAGAACAGGGCTCCCACAAGCCCTTTGCTGGCGACAGACTGCCTTGGGAAACTCCAGGCGAGGGGGTTTTAATCTGCTCCTGCAGATATGCTCTTATCAATTTCCTCCTCCAGTCACAGGCCCTCAGGACTGGTGAGCCAGCACATCCCCCCACTCTGCTAGTGGCAGGAGGAAGAGGGCAGCTCAGGGCTGGCATCAACGTGGTGCTCATTTCACACTCCTTTGCTTCTTATATTCCCTAAAATCACGGGGCAAAACTGTAGGTACGTCCCAGCCAGCCCCCTGCAGCAAGCCCCCCATCCCCAAGCACAACCCAGACCAGTGTCCACTGCTCTCCAACACAGGAACCTGGGTTTACAGAGGCTCTTTCACAGCCTGCAAGTCGCATTTAAATTACCCAACGTGTAACCTCCACCCCACCATGTCCATCTTCAAGGTCTCTGTAGCCACCAGGAGCTGTAGCCCATCCACCCTCCCCTTCTGATGTACACCCCAGACACGGAGCATGGCCACAGCAAGGTGCTGAGGAAATGGGTCTCCAGGGCTGCCTCGATAAATAGGGAGCCACTTAAGCAAGACAGGAAAGCAAGTAGAGCCCCACACAGCAGCTTTTAGATGTCAGATATGAAAAACTAAGAAACACCTGTAGGATTAAGGAGCCAAGCTGAAGCTTTGAGAGCACCCTCAGCCCCTAAATGATGAATAGGAGCCAACTCCCTTCCTCTGACACCTACATCCCTTTTGAAGTCTTGGCTCACATCCTAAAAAGCTAATAATTTTAAAGAGAAACATAGAGAGAAGGAAGCATCTTCCAGCAAAGAGTAGGTGAACGTGCACATCTTACTGCTGTTCATTAAAAGTAGCTAATAATCTCTCTTTTTTTTTTTTTTTTCCAGCTCAGATAAAGTGCTGTGTATAAGTAGATAAGAGGCTTACATACCCAGGAGGCTCAATTAATGTTCTTAGTTCACATGGCCTCAGGTGGAAGGCATTGCTGACCCTAGGCTGCAACTACTAACTGTTTAAGGAATAGCTTTCTTTTAAGTCCTTATAATCCAAAGGCTTTTATTTTTAGGTATTCCTAGCACTCCTCACCTCCACGGCACAATTTTCCCTGACTCTACAGGTACTGCTGGCTGTACACCAGCAGCCTCACAAAAGTTACTGTGCTTCTCTCCCCCATCACTTAAATTCTTACGCTAAAGGAAGAGGCCCCTCATGAACCCGGTCTTACGCAGCCCTGCTGCTGAGCGGGCAGGCTCAGCTGTGCTGGCATGAAGGGGTGCCCTGGCCCACCTGTAGCCTCTGTCCTGTGTACAGCCAGAGCTGCCTCTGGTGCTGTTTTAAGTGAACATGTGGGATCCCAGAGTACCTGGAGGAGGGATAGGTTGTTTTTTCACATCTGAGCCTATTAGCCAGGCTTGTTCACTCTGAGTTAGCTTTAGCTATTTACCCTTCTGTAGTCTTTTCAGAAAAGAAGCACTTGGAGTTTTCTTTTTCTTCTAGAAAAAATGGTATTTGAGCCAGGAATGTGTTTTCTGAGGGATGTGCTGGGGTGTAAGTCCTAAGGAGTCTTTCAGAGGTAGCTCTTAGGATGCACCCTGTGCAAACACTCTATGCTGAGGTGTCAGCAGGTCCTGAAGCTACTTAATGCTTTTTTTTTTTTTTTATCACTTACTGACTGCAGAAGCAGGGTTTGGGTCTGTCTCTTTTCTAGGGCTGATCAAAGGAGCAAGGTGTTTGTTCTTCACTGCTGAAGCCAGAAGGACAGTTGTAGAAAAAAACCCAGAGATGCTCTTGAGATGGTGGGGTATGGTCATGGGAGAGATCTGTGCTATAGAAGCACTGGTGATAATACTCCTACAACACTAGTACTGAGAGCTCTAGGTGCTCAGAGGCATGTCTGGGGCACACTCACTCTGAGCAGGATAACCAGGGATCAAGGGAATAGCAAGGATCAGCAGAGATGGGCAGGGCTGTGATCATGGCTGAGGTTTGCAGTGTGCCAGCCTTGTGCCCCTGGGCTCTTCCTCCTGCTCTTACGTCTCTGCATCGATGGGTGCCAGAGCACCCTAAATATTTACAGGATGAGGCAAGTGGCCTAAGTGGAGGATGCTGTGCAGATATGGTCAGGAAGCATAGCAGTGGTTCTGCTGCCTCTGTAGGAAAGGGACAGCTGAAGATCTGCCAGCAGCCCACCCCTCATCTCTACTGGCATTTTCCAGAGCACTGCCTGTGCCCTGGCCATGTAACACAAGTGTCATCCTGTTTCTCCCCTCTACTTGGGGTGGGGCTGCACCTTGACCCAGCCTTCCAGGCTTTGGTCCCTTCTGGCATCATTGGTGACCACATGCAAAGGTGACTTTCAGACACAAATGCTTTCCGTTCCCCGCCTTATGCTCCTGCACCAACCCACACCACCTTGTAGCTGGTCTTACTCGTAGGTGGGTGAACCTGGCATAGAAGTATGCAAGTGCTGAGAGAAACACTGTGCTTCATCCCGAGGTGAGGTGCACACTGTCCCTATGCTCCTGGACACACTGTACTCCCAGATTCATCCTGTGTGTCTAAACTGATCGCTATTTCTCAAGCCAGCACACACCCTTCCCCTCCTGCCCCGCTCCTCTCCGCCAGCTCAGCCCTCCTTCGGGACTGCACCGTGTCTGCTAAAGACAATGTGGGCCGAGCCGGGCTGGCTATCATGGCAGGGAGGCTTCAACAGCATCTGTTACTAAATGGGATAAAGAAGATTAAGTGCTCTCTCTGCTCCTGAAAGGCCCATTTAATTCACTTTCACCCTCTCTTCCCCCTCCCCCAGACCTCCCTGGCATCCAGGACACAGGGACTTTTATTACACCACTGAAAACCTTGAAGGGGACTGATTTTTTTTTTTTTTTGCCTGTTCCACCCCTTAGAGAAATGTCTCTTCTGAAGGGCCACCAAGCTTACGTGCCTACTGTCACGCACAGGCGGCTCCAGCCCCGGGACAGCCTGCCAGTGGGTTTGCTCAGCCAGCATCTGCTTTGGGCTCAGATGGCCCCAGGAGCAAGGTTTAAAGCTTGGCAGTGAGGAGGGCTCTGGGAAAGGATATGTTATCAGCCAGGGACAAAGATTGTCTCTTGCCACTTGGTCCCCTTCAGCATTTCGAAGGGACCTGGCAGAAGCCCCGAGGTGCTGGCAGGGCGGCAATAAGATGGGTAGGAGGCTGCAGCCGGCACTGGGATGGAGCCAGCCTGGCCTTGGCCTTTCCTCCTCTGTTTCTTTGTGTGCTGGGCCATCAGCTTGCTTCTCGCCAGCCCTTAGCACTGAGCACCTGTGACAGGGCACAGCTGCTTGATGAAATAGTTGGAATTCCAGAAATGTCTGAAATTAATTCATCTTCCTCAGTTTGTGCTGGGGAAGCTGAAACCCACTTCACTCTGGGTTTGTCCGACTGGAAATGAGCTTTCCTCTGCCGGGCACAGAGGCCAGCCATGCAGCTGGACTGGATTTTTTTCCTGGGCGAGGAGTGGGGAAGCAGGCTGTGGGTTGTGAGAGGTGTCATGGGCTTTGCATGCATGTGCCTTCCTCTGGTTCGGCTTAGGAGTGAGTTTGCTGTCTACATGGGGCCAAGCGCTCCCTGGTGTAACAGCCCTAGAGGCAGCAGGGACACAGGTGGGACTACTTTGCCCTGCAAAGCACAGTCACAGCTCAGCACCAGGTGCAGGTGCCTGAGTTTAATTGGAAAGGGACAGACTCCCCACTGGAGCAGAGAGCTGCAAAATGTACTGGCTCTTAGATACTTAATTGAAACCTCTCTGGACCTGTCTTATTAAAACAAACTGGGAATCAAAAGCTTTCTTTTAAGAGATGCACGAGCAGGGGAAGGTGTATGTGCCTGTTTGGTGAGCACCTTCCCCATCCCTGAGAGGCTTCTCTCTATTTGCTGCCCTTTACCAGGAGGGGTTTGGACTAGTCCAGCACCCTGTGCCTGACTTTGAGATATTGCTTTGCATCCAGTGCCCCTCCAGCCCTCTTGTGAGAGGTAGGAATGCACTGATATAACTGTGACAGCGGCCCTGCACTGCTATAATTGCAGCTTCTGCAGCATCGGAGTGCATCTGCAGAGGTGTACTGCTGCCACCGCCTTCCAGCCCTATCCTCAGCCCTTTGGGTTAAGCCAAGATTGTGTCCTTGCAGAAATCCATGGCAAAACTCCAGCTGAGCTAAAAGGTCTTATGTTTCTTATTAGGAAATCTTGCTGAAGGTACAGTAATAAAAACAGTATTTCTGAAAGAAAATCAAATGCCAAGTAAGAATAGTATTTTCTCCTAAAGATGCGCCAATAATGAGAAAATCCTCAGTCAAAAAACAGCAAGAGCAACGTTAAGCTGCTAGAAATCAGGTGGGGCTGTCTCCAATTAGACTGTTACCATGTGAATGCAGCACATCTGGATTTTCTTTTGTTGCTCTGACATTTCTTTTCCAAAATTTATTTATTTATTTATTTATTTTTCTCTGAGACAGTCCTGCCTTTCCCAGCACTAAGTCCTCTGGCAGTTGTGCTTCCCTACTGCACTCAGGTGAGGTGCCAGCCTGCGCCGCTGGGCTCCGGAGAGACGGCTGTTTGCCCCATGGAAGAGCTGGCAGGTGAATTTGAGCTGCATAAGAAGAGCAATAGGCTTTCAAAATCTGCTCCTGGAAGGGACATACATGTATGTGTTGCTGCAAGCCATCACCTTGCCAAAATATAGGCACCTGCTCTCTTGGGTCGAGAGCAATGCAGCCCTACTGGTGCTGTGGCACAGCAATGTCAATGTGTCACCTGAAGCGAGTCGTGCTGCTCTCCGGTCGTGGGGGTATGACACATATTCTGATCTCCCTTGTATGGGGCAGGCGAAGATCTCAATAAGGCAGAGTGAAACAAGGCTTTCTGTTTCAAGATAACTGCAGGCTTTGAAGATCAAAAAGTCTTTTATAAGGTCCATGCCATGGGCTTAGCTAAAGGCTACTGTGAGCCCTGGTTCTGCCATGGGGGTTGCAAAGGGGCACTTTCATCTACCACTCACTACAGCTCAGGCTACAAATAAGGGCAGAACTTCAGAACAGAGCCTGGCACACCGGCCATTTAGATAAGGCATGTCGGTGAAGATCTTCCCTTCACATAATAGAAATGGGGAGAAACCTGTCAGCCACTGGGTAACTAAAGACTTTTGACTTTTTCTCTTGTCCACTGCTTGAAAAGAAAACTTTCTGCAAAGTATGTGTTTATTTGAAATGAGTTCTTGAACTCCTTCCCTCCCTAGGTGTCGGACTGTAGGACGTCTGTGGTGTCAAAGCTCCGTTGCTTGCTCTGATGGGACACAGGTCAAATTTCTTTCTCAATCTCTCACGCCAAACACTCACTTCAGTATTTGCTTAAAAATCACTCTTTCCATGTCCATTCTGCCAGTAATTTCTCTTACTGGAACCTCTTGTAGCTCAAGTGCTGTCAAAAGAAGAAAAATTGCCCAAATAATCTTATTCCCTAGTGTTATCACACACTGGCTGCTCCATCCAGGATGTGCCCACAGTAAGGCAGAGCTAGAGTTGCCAGTAATAATTACTATTATGGCACTGCTAAACGCCTTAAAAGGCATGGTGGTTATAGGCAGGAAAACCTGCAGCTAGCAACCAGGTCCAGTTTATGCAAACACAACCTGACTCACAAAAGCCGTAGTCAGACGAAGAGTTGAGAGCTCCTTCTGTCATCTCAGGACTCCTTCTGGGCTTTGCAGGGCTGGCCAAGCTCTGGGATAAGCCGTAGCCCAGGCTGAATGCTCTACCAAAGCACACTGTGTGCATCCCAGCAATGCAAGACCCTCTGTTTCCTTCCCTGAGGCCAGCCCGAGCTTGTGTGCACAGCACAGACTCCTCTCACCACTTAACCAGCTGCAGGACAACAAATGGGGCTGAAATCCAAGCAGCGTTAACCACCATTAGAGCAGGAGGAGGAGAACCCTGAAGGACTGCTCTTCAAGTAGTGGGCTCACTTTCCAAGCCTCAATACACATGGAGAAGACACCTCTCTTTCCAGGTCGGTCCCGTCGTGGCAGGGGTATCTATGACTTTCCCTGGACACAGTCCCTCAGTCCCACACCTCACCCGTTCATGCTGTCTGTAGCAACAATAACCCTCCTGGTACTCTGGCCTTTCAGAAACAAGCTGTGACTGACTGTGCTTTATAAAGAGATAAAAGCCAGAGGAACCTGAGTTTCCTTTAACAGCACAGTACATGCTGATGTTCTCCTGAGACACTGGGTAACGTATCCAGCAGTCATTATGTGATGGAGAGTTAATGCAGGGTATGTGCTTGTGTCCTGGCCAGACTGTTCTTCCTGCCCAAGATCAAGTACAATCTCCTTCTGGCCCTGCCTTTTTGGGGAAGCAGAGCGAAAGCACATCTCTAAGACCAAGACTTCAGAAGAGTGTGTTCACATGGCAGAGATGTGACTGCCTGATGCCGGCAGCCTGTGTCTGCAGAAAGGGATGATCTTGCTGGGCTCCCTTCCTCCTGAGATTCCCAGTGACATATATTATCCTTGCAGCAAGGCACATTATCCTGTCAGTACCTGGTTCCTACCTCTTTTGAACAGCTCTTTACCTGCCCCTCGTCCGGAGGCAGAGCTCTTGGCTGGGAGGTCAGGGAAGGCAGCTGACAGCAGAGGCACCAAGACTTCTGTGCCACCACGTGCAGAAAGCTGGAGGTCTGGGGGTGGGATATTTAGGCAAGTGTTTGGTGGATAAATATTTCAGAGACATTAACTGAGCAGGAGAGGAGCTGAGTTTTGATATCCTAAAGCACATATCTTTGCTTTTTGTCCTGCTGCTTCGCTGCCCATCTGTCCCACCCCAGGCAGCCAGGAGAGGCATGAGGTGCCAACCTCTGTGTGTGCATGCAGCTGTCAGAACCTGTCGGCTCGTCAGAGCTGTGTGTTTTTGCTGGTGAACTCTGTGAGCAGGGATAAAAGGTGATGCTGAAGGCAACGTTGCACCCAGGGCAGAGCCTCACACATACCAGCCTCCCGTGTCCTGGGGCCAGGCGAACCTTGTCAGGGTCTGTGGTGTTTCCCCACGTGCTGTGTCGTGCCATGTGTAGGCGAGGGGACAGCTACGGGGACTCTGAAGCATACCACTGCCATCTTGCTCCCCAGACATCCTGGCTCCGTCCTCCTCAGGTTACCACAGGAGCCGCGAAGCTCTGCCAAAATTCACACCTTATAAGAACTTCTGAGTGGAAACTCCAAATCCATGCAATTTCTACACTTTGACTGACAACCGCTCCATCCTTCCCTTTCTTTTCCCAGTACTTCCTTATCCTATGGATCCATGGATTGGACAGGCCCCCCCCCCCATTTCAACATCTGTGTCCTGCAGCTCTGCGTTGTGCCTGCCTTGGCACTCAATGGAGCCATTGATAGCAATGTCTGGTTTGCTTTGGCCTCCAGTTCAGCTCCTCAGAAACACAAAAAAAGAAGACACCATCCTGTCCCTGATGTGTATGTAGGAATAAAGCATTTCAGGAGGGCTACACAGCCCTGGCCCTGCCTGAGAGGTGCAGCAGGACCCAGATGAGTGTTTGACTCCATCTCCTCCCTGCTCCTCCTTAGTATTCCCTGGAGATGTAGAGGAATGGCTTTCCCAGATCACACATCACTTTCTCCATGCTGTGGGTACAGAGACCTCACAGCTACTTATCACCCAGCCCAGAGCAGCCCAGGCCCTCCACCACTTGTTGGCCAGCTCAGGGGCTGGTCTAATTCTGGGACTTTCCGCATATCCCCTCCTTCTTGCCCCTGGCATGCCCTGGAGTAAAGGCATGTCCAGCTCGTTCACAGGCTGATGATTTCGGCTTTATGCTAATGGAAAGTTTTCCTCCACGAGGCATTTTTTTTCCTGTGGCCAGTCGCAACTAAAATCCAGTCCTCAACTTAGCAAAGACAGAGCAAAGGTCTCTGTATATGACTTGTGGGTTCTGGCTGGCAAATCTTAACATCATATATGGTTGTTGACTTTTCGGGTTTACAAATGTACAAGTCACACATTTTGTAGACCAGCTGGTGGGAGGTATTTTCTTTAAGCCCTTTGAAAGTCCCTGTGAAGAACAGTGACCATTTCTTATCCTCAGGCTAGATACTTATTTTATCCTTAAATGTTCTTAGTAACTATTCACAGATTAAGTCTCTGATTTTCTTTAGGAGTAAAGGCCAAGGATAGATCATAGATAGCAAGGGCTATCAGCAGAGTCAGGAGAGCACAACTGAGATCTTTTTTAGATCACTACAGGGTAATGCAGAGACTTTAACATGCCACATGTTGCAAGGTGAAAATTATACAGAACAACATTTTGATGAATTATGTGAATATTTTATATATATATATATATATATTATACATGTATAAAAATGCATATACAAACACACGTACATGAAGAAAATTCGCTTAGCTAATGGTTGTTCCTGGCACATATGTTGCCTTCATCACATGAGGATCTCAGCATGGTTTATCAAACTATATAAAAGCAGTTTTCCCTCGTTGTTGAAAAATTGAGGTGGTTGTTTTAATGTTTGATAGCAACAACTTGAAAGAGAAAACACAAGTGAAGCTGCTGGCTAACTTGGGGAGGCAGGTTTAGTGGAGGCTGGCTAGTGCAGCTGAGTTAATGCACTTCTTCCACCAGGTGCCTGGGGACTCTTTGGTGACCACAGGCTGCCAGAGGCTCTGTCTTCTCTGTCAGCCCAAAGGCAGCCTTTAGCGGTGTGGCTGGTCTTTCCATAAGAGCTGGCTTGTCTTGGCAGCTTCTTACTGAACTTGCAAGAAAGATTGGCAGCATCTGTCCATCCCAGCAGATGCTCCCTGGACTGGCTTGCCTGCTGGTGTGGTGGGCAGCCCGGTGCTTGGACAGGCTGGAAGCAGCCCAGCTTCCAGTGTGACTGTCAGGTAAAGGTGACGTCTGCACTCTCTAGGAGACCAAGAAAGATCTTGCCTTGTGGACAAACATCCCACAGATCAGTTTCAACCAGGTCCTGCTTGGGTTCTCTGGAAATGCCTTATAGATCCATCTGCCAGCATGCAAGGTATTCATCCTCTGAATCTACAGTGTGGTGGAGTCCAGCCATCCCAGTCCTGCCCAGTGCCCCCTTGTGCTTGGTTCTTAAACCATTTTGTTCCAAATGATGTCATTCCTGATGAAGCATGTCGGTTGATGGAGTTTTTGGTGCCTGGAGGTTCAGTCTAAGCTGCTTTCACCTTGGCACACCATGAGGAGGACCAGTGTCCCAGCAGAAGGTTTCTATCAAACGAGCAGACAAGAGGCAACATCCAGCAGAGCTGTACCAGCCAGTGGAGGGGAGAGGCAGGGGAAGGAGCAAGCACCAATATGCACGGACCAGGGTTCCCCTAACCTCAGGGGATACTACTCCATCACAGTGAGCATGTTCCATCATTCAGTGAATTGTGTGGTGCCAACAGAACAAGAAGATACTATTGCTGATGGCTTTATCCTTCCTTGTTGCCCTCTTCTGAATTCTAACAGTTGTTTCTTTTTTCTTGGTTCCCCTTTTCCCTCCCTCCCTGTCTCTTCTCCCTGTGCCTGCTCCAGGCCATCTCTCCTTAATTGCCTGCATGTATTTTTTTAAATGAAAGGGCTATACAAACAGAACCCTGCGAGTGCCAGGCTAAATTCCTAAAACAAGTTTTCTCTTCCGGGAGGAGACCCAAACACATTCACTCATTGATTGGGCCGCTAGCTGATACTCAGCTCACCCCCCTCCTCCTGTATTTCAGATAGGTTTTCTTTTTTTATTAAACGTCTCTAAAAAGACCAACAGATTGCCTGTGAATGACCACACAGTAGAATCCTACAAAGCTCCCATTCATGGCCAAAAAACTTGTACAATCCCAGTGGTGCAACAGAAAGACAGCTCTTTATAAACCAACCTGAGTTAAAAGGTCAATGGCCATAAACTCCCCCTCCCTGCTTTCCTGCAGGGTTTGGGTTTTTAATAGTAATCAGTACTTTTTTACTATCATAAGGAATAGGTCTTCTGAAGGGCGGTGTGGAGGGGGAAGGGTTATTTTTTTGCTTGAAGACTGCAGGGAAAGAGCTGTATCATGCTGGGAGATGTGCCCTAGGACCCCTCCACTGCAATTTCCTTTATCCAGTAGAGCTCTTGGATGGATGGATGGATGGATGGATGGATGGATGGATGGATGGATGGACGGATGGATTAGCCCTAGCTTGGTTTGTTTTATGCTGCTAGCCTTGGAAAGCAGGAAGATGCTTTGGCTTGAACATGGTCTGAAGGTGAAAGAACCTGCTGTGAAGATGACCATGGACGTGATCTCTGACAGAAGGCAGGTAATGGAGTTTTGTGGTCAAAAGTCCTAAAATCAGGCCCTCTGTTATGACCAAGGACAGGCAAGTTTCCACAATGTCAAAAGTCTCAGTACTTCCAACAGCATTCTTCTCCACTTGATGGTTTGACCTTCCTGCCATGAAAAAGCTGCTCAGGCTGCCTGAACTGCTTTTAGCCTTCTGTTGCTTAACTATAATGTACGGGCAGCACACAGGTTTCCTCAAGGCTCTTTCACTGGCTCTAACAAGAGGCCATACAAGAATGCCTGCAGAAGGAAAAAACCAAAAAGAAAACAGGTCATCATGGACAGAACATAAAGGTGGCCCATGCCTGTGTGGCCAGCTAGCATCTAGGTGTCTCTCCACAGTGGCAGAGCTATGATGGTAGTTTGGTGTTTTCTGGAGACCCAAGTGGAGAGACAGGTAGAGCAATTTAGCTTTGCTACATCTATGTGAACACAAGCATTGCCTCCTCCAAGCAGGTTTCCTCAACCAGAAGGTTATAGAGAGTCTATGGACATTGCTCATTAAAGCGTGTGGTAGTTTCCCAGAGAAGAAAGCATTATGAGAAGGCTGTGCTCTGCTAAGTCAGGAGCCATGAGCCGTGTTAGCAGACATCTCTCAAGGGTTTGTCTAAGTACAAACAACTTTTACCACCATCTTGGACTTTCAGAAACTGACCTAGATACTTTCATGTCTCTGAGTGATAGCTGCAAAACGTAGAGTAACTGATTCTGAAAACGTTAACTATTTTTTATAGATTATAAGCTTCATTTCATAAAACCCCTAAAGCCAGAGGAAACAGTCCTCCATTACAATAAATAAGTCATGAGACTGTAAATAAGAGGACTTTCAGCTGAAGTGTTTATGAGTTGAACATGTATTTACTGTCTCAGAGACACATCTTTATCAGGAGAGGACCGCAGTTCACCATGGTAGTAGGGATGGATGAATGGGTGGGTCAGGATGAAGGCAGGTGTGTGCCCATGCAAGCATATGTTCAAGTGAACTTCAAAGGCATCAGTACACACATATACGCTCAGTGTGGTGGGAATAAAAGTTTATTTAAGTTCTTCCATTAAAAAATATCATTCTTCAATTATTTTAGCATGTTTAAGATGTTTAAGCCCTCATTAATATCCTTTAAATATCCCTTTCACACACACTGCAAAGCTTTTCAACGAAGGGCTCATTTTAATGGACTTAGAGGTAATCTTGTTTTTTAGCAAATAAAATAAAGGTTTCACTAATTAAAAATGTTACAACATTTAGACTGGTCTTTTCTTTCCACTGCTTTAATTAAAAGGCATCTTGGGGGAAGGTTTGAGAGCTGGATCCAAGTTTTATTTAATAATCCTAATACCGAGGCCAAAAAGGATCAAGCTGTTCTTGAAAGAATTTCGTCTGGGAGATGTAGAGAGTGGGAAAGGCTTGGCTTAGCTCTGAGCCACTAGTTCAGGTGGTCGGATCTGAGCAAACCCTTCACGAGAACAACAAGGGGGTACGTGAAGCAGAGATGGCATTGCTCCATCTCTGTTGCCATGGAGAGCAGGGTTATAACAGTCACGCTTTTGAGTTCAGGAACAAGGAATATGCTTCTTAGGTCCCTGGAGAGCAACCACAGAGATGATAACTCTAGTCCCATGTTGTTGGCTACACATCCCATCAGTTATCAGTCGCCTCTGCAAAATGTTATCTTGTACAAGAGCTGCATCCCTTCCAGCCGGCCTCCGAGCGTGCCAACAGGATGCTTGTGCTTTCTTTGTACGCGCATTTGACAACGCACACCACCCCTGATAGGCAGTTGAGGTAAAATCTAGAGGTGCAGAGTTGAGATTGGGTGATCCCCGTGTATTTGCTGAGAAAAGGCAGGTTATCTGCTACTCGGGTTAGCTGTCTGTAGGAGACAGTGTGAGTGATGTCTCCAGAGCCCGTGCTGACTCCCACATGCGCTGGGCTTGAATCAATGTCTTGGTGGAAAACCACATAGGAGAGGTTCTGCTCCCTCTTCTTTTTCCTTCTCTCACCCCAAACTCCCGTTGATGAGCACCTCTTTTGTGCTTAAAATCAGTGAAATTATTGAGGTTTGTAAGAAAGCTTATGTTTATTCTCAAGGCCTTTTTTTAAACACACATCCCTGACCCAGTTAGACTTGAGTTGGCACAATGGAGTGGGGTGGCCAGCTGCCTCACAGCAGAGAGGAACGAGGCTGGCAAGATGTGAACTTCAACTGGCTTTGCCACTAGGAAAATTGCAGTGGCACCACACCCTGCACTTTCTCTCCCTTCTCCTCCTCCTGACAGTGCTTGAACAGAAGATCATATCCCAGCCTGCTCTGCAGCAGACACCTATTGCCCAGTAACGCTCTCTGCTTGACCCCAAACCTCACTACCTCGACTTTGAAATGCTGGAAGGAACTGGTTCTGTGTTAAACGATGGGGAGGCAGAAAGGTCCTGGTATCCACATAGTGAGCAAGCTGATGAAGAAGAGCATCCTAAGGGTTGGTGCTGTTGTGCCCTCCAGGGAATGGAAAAGGCCCAGGGGCTTGCTTTCCTCCGTGGAAGGAAGAAAGTTGGATTAGATTATCATTGTAGGTCCCCTGCAAATGAAATGTATTTCATTTCTATTCTATTCTATTCTATTCTATTCTATTCTATTCTATTCTATTCTATTCTATTCTATTCTATTCTATTCTATTCTATTCTATTCT
>NW_020799112.1:15968253-16005831 GCF_003259725.1 Athene cunicularia
ACAGACCCTACCCTACCCTATCCTATCCTATCCTATCCTATCCTATCCTATCCTATCCTATCCTATCCTATCCTATCCTATCCTATCCTATCCTATCTAATGTAAACCTGTTTCCTTTGGCTAGTGCAGGGGTAGCTGGAGCTCTGGTTCCCACCTCATTCTGGTGAGCAGGAATGGGTGAAGATGAAGGCTTCTCTGGCACTGACCTAAACAGATACCTGTGGCTCTGACCACGGGACAGGGCCTGCTCTTCCCCCTGTCAGCACTGAACGCCTACTTCACCCCTGGGTGGAGGACTCCTGAAGGAGTATTGATCTTGGGAGCATTTTTCAGCCTTCACCTTGCTCAGCACATGAGCTGTATAAACATAAAGGATGAGATGATGGGAGTCTGAAACTCAGATTCAGCAGGGCACCTTGTCACTATCTACCATAGAGGGTCTCTAGGTTCACTCACTAGCCTTTCCTAGACTATAAAAGCTATTTTCAAAGCCTGGCCTCATGTGTCTCTATTGGTGTTGAGCAATGATACCACTTCCCAGCTCAGCCGCTTGCATTCCTCCCACACATCTGTTAAAGGACCAGCAGCAACTGTTAAAGGGTGCATGAGACATCAGCCACTACTGGAAAATGTTAACGTTTTCCTGCCTGATATGCTCAGCTAGCCTGGAAATTTATTTTTTTTTTTTTTTAAAAATACTTTTCCACAAGATTTCTGGGAGGGGTCTGCAAAGAGGAACTTCTTGTCAGCCACAGCTCATGACTAATGTAATATAAAAAGCATCTGTTTGGCAGGATTTTAGGCAAGTGACTGTTTCAGGAATGAGGGTATTATTTTATGTGCAAGGTTATATTTAGAATTTGTAGACTGCAGAGTCTCAAGAAAATAATTGCACGAAGGAAATCTGGTGAAATCATAAACCATGAGAATGCAAAGCCTGAATCATCTGAGCCCACAGGAGCCTGGGATTTATTCCACCAGAGCTCACAGCAGTTCATCCATTTGTTGGTGTTTGGGGTATTTCCTTAGCTTTAAAGGAGTTTATGCTTCCGTGCTAATATATTTACTAAGGCAATAATTGCAGCATGTGAGAATGACTGAAGCTGTAAAATGGTTTCTAGACCCTTAGAAAATGGTCTTCAAACTGTGTCGTTTTGAAGTATACCTCCTCCTCCTGGCATGAGTGCATCTGAAAGCTCCGAAGATATGAATCCTCAGGAATTTGACTATTGTTCAGATGTGGCTTTCCACATGATGATTCACACCCTCCTCATTTTGGGCATCCTGATGTTCAAGAGATGACATCTCCCTTGCTCCTAAGTATCAGTCTAGAATACAAAATGCCCCAAGGAGTGAGATGGCAACGCATTAGGCTGTGACATCCTCACCCTCTGCCCCTCGCAAGATCCTCTTGTGCCAACTGAAAGCCTCCCAAAAGGACTGTGGAGGTGTTTATGGCTCCTAGATATTGTATCATTTATATATACGAGGTTGGAGAGTTGTGTATAGTGACTCTTGAGTTCCCATATGGCAGCACCATAGATGTACAAGCTGGATATTTGACAACAGGGAAAAGTTTCCAGCTCATCTTGGACAGGAACATGCAACAAATTCTCTGACCCCCGTCTCCTTCTGTTAGCTCCAGATGCCTTCTCATCGCCTCTGTCCATACATGTGCACAGAGCTTCCCCTTCACCTCGTGGGGCAGACAGCCCAGGACTTCTAGTTCTGATACAGAAAATCCCACCACATCTCCCTTCAGCCAAGTTGGCAACCCCATCCCGACTCAGACATACCCAGAAACAACATTCAGCTTTATGACTCCTATGAGTAGACTTTAGTGATGGTTTTAGACACATAGAATATCTACTATATCTGACAGTAGAGGCCACAAGGAAAACTGAGAGATAATTCTTTCCAAACTCTTGTGCTTCATCTCAAAAATTGAGTAATCTAATGATTTCACATGTGGTCTTTAAGACTCCTCAACAGGTTGCAGTTGACTAAGCTGAAGGCTGTCTGCATTTTTTCAATTAAATAGATATTTTATTGAGTCTTCACTCTGGCCTCATAGTGTGATGGGTCAGGGATGATTCTGGCAGTTACTGATCTTGCCTTTCCTAACAATAAAGATGTGTTTATCCCAAGGCAAGCAGGACATGTGAATGCTGCCAAAGGTTGGCTCAGGTAAATTTGCCTTGCAGTAAACCCATAATGCCTCCTCTTCACTTCTGCATCTGTGCCAAAGAGCATAATGGGTTTCAGTTACTTTTATTTCGGCAGTGAAGACAAGACTCTTGTCACAGTATCTCAAGGGACAGTTGAATACAAACTGTCCATGGCTCCCAACCTCCTTCAAACTGAAGGGCACGTATGATACCTAAGAAGAGTCTCTTTCTTCACAAGTCAATACACTGCCATAGTGTCCTCAGTGAGCAGGAAGGAGGGATGGGGCAAAAGAGGGTTTCAGAGAAAGAGATGAGAGCAGTGGGGACATTTATTTCAAGACCTTCATGATGAAAGATTCCCCACGCTGTGAGGACTCATTCATGCCATTTCAGAGCTGGCATTCAACCAGGGCTTAATCCGGTGCAGGATGAAATCAGGCATTATGAAGAGATGGATGGTTGTAATTGAAATAATAACATAAATATAATTGAAATATAAATATATGTATGCACATACACATGCACACTGTATAAAACCTCTGTGGAAACAACAATAACCTTTTAGCTCTGCAAGCCAACTAACCTATTCCTGTAACTGCCTCTAATCTGTATGTTTGCACCTGGGGTTCTTTAAGGAAACGCAGAGTTGTAATTAACTGGGGGTGTGGAGAAGTCAGATGAGTGGGATATTCACACTGCAAGACCAGAACGTGAATTTGCACCAGGTCACAAGCATAAAGAGAGCAGGCGTGCCAGCTTCATCCCAAGAGATCGTTTTACGTGCTCTCCATCATCAAATAGCCACACATTGCGACTCACAAATTTCCTCCAGTGACCGTAAAGCTTCTCAAAAAGCTTTACTTCTGTGTTAGTCATTCAAAAAGTTACTCCGTGACATTAAAAAAGACCCTTGGATTCCATTAGGCTTCTGCATAGCTTTAGCAGCCGGGAAGCTGGTACCAAGCTGCCATGAGATGTTACAGTACCTACATTGTTGGTGGGAACCTTAGGGAAAGAGGTTTCTGGACATGCCCTAGCGTCCACTTTCAGGTGATAACTTCTTGGCTAATAAACACATTTAAAACACAAAATATGAATTTCCCTTATTGCTCATGATGGAGTGGCTGCCAAGCATCAGCAATTAGGATTATGTCTGGAGAGGGAAGGGGCTTAGCCAGTGCCTTTGGATGTTCAGCGCGGGAGTCTTGGCTCACGGCTGAGACTGCTCTCACATCTGGCTAGAAGGGCTGGCTGCTTGTGACGCTTAAGCGAAACTTTAACTGGGCCTAGGTCTGGCTAGATGAAGCAGAGCTCCCCCCAGATTCTCATGGCCCTGCCCTAGGGCAAGTGGTTCCTTCTTTTTCCCTGATGACAATACTATTTCTTGCCTGGCTTTATCTTGGAGCTAAAAGCTGTCTGCAGAGTCTCCACATCCAAACCATCAGTGTCAGAAGTGTTCAGGAGACTCCATGAACAAAATCAAGTCATTTATAAATCCAAATCTCTAATCAGTCTAACACAGCCTACAACTGGGCTCTTGTCTGTTCCTCTCTTGGACACTGCAGGTCACAAAGTGGCTTCTGAAAGCAGATGGTGTTTGTATTGTTTGTTAGAAGGATGCTCTGTAAACAACTGAGACATCCATAGATACCTTAAGCTAACATCATGGTGTGGCTAGCAGGGCAAATGTAGAGAATTTAACAAAGCGAGTCATGGAGTTGAGAATAACGTGGAGGCTTTGTTTTGTCAAGACGGTTGTTGCCATTGGGTGGAGGTGTCTGGTGTGTGTTCTTGTCAGTGACAACTCTGAAAATGCCAAAAAATTGTCATCGGTGATTAAGCTCCCTCACGCAGGGAGGCTTTGGGAATAGCAGTCAATGGCTTTATAATTAGCAAAAATTACTGAGAAAAGAGTCATTTGGATGCTTCTTTTTTCTCATCAAAGACTTTCTCTCTCTAAGACCTCTTCTGAGCTCGTCTGTCTCCCAGCCCATCCTCCTTGTGATGACAAGGGGCAACAGACCCTCTCAGATCACACAAGGCAGGACGGATTCACACTTGCCAATGCGTGAATCATAGAACGACTAAAGAAACTCTGCTGGAGTCTGCTCCTCTGAATGCCAGTCAGCATTTGCATCGGACCTGATCCTGGCTGGGTGGTCAGTCCCGGGCATGGTGTTCCCTGCTGGGGCTCACCCCTGCCAGCTAACACAGCTGATCGTTCAACAGACTTGGAGCCAGCTAACAGACCCATAAGCCTGTGCTCTAGAAACATTCTTTGATGCTCCCAGCCTGCAGCCCAATGATCCAAATGTAAAAACTAGGACCACATCAGGACCTTCAGCTCTGAGCTAGTTCTGCTGGACTGAGCACAGCTTCTACACCTGGTACCAGTAAATTCTCTTCTCTTGATGGATCACATGTGTGTGCCTGGAGGAGCAGGAGCCTGGCAATGTTTAGAAGCAGGGTTGCTGGTGTTTTAGGCACAAATTACACTCAGGAAATACAGCTAGTGTGGTTTTGATAGTTAGCTCCCTGCCATACGTGTATGAAGGCTTGGCTGGCATGTCCTGGCTGATACACAGAGCATGCAAAAGCCTGAACCTTTCCTTCTGGAGCTGATGAGCCCGTCTGAGCCCCAGGGAACTGTGACAGATTCACACCCCTGCTGGATGAGGCCCCAAGAGGATGCGTAACACCACGGGCAGATTGCATACATTAGTGTAGGAATTTCTCAGGAAAACCCATTCTTAGAGCGAGCTGGCTTCTATTTAGCAAACGCCACATGAAACAAGCTGTCATGAGACTGCTGTCTCCTATAGTGTGATGAAGACCTTTTCTTTCTTGAAGGAGTCTCGTCTCGGATGTAGAGATTTTATCTGCTCCTCCCCTCAAAAAAAAAAAATCACCATCTTCGTATCTGCAGCTATATTCTCCTTCCCACAGGGCTGAAAAAGCCTGCCAGTGAGCCTACTCCCACTAGTATGAATCCAGGGAGTATCACCAAAAAACAGTGTGATGAGGGTCTGAGTGAATGGATGCAAAGGAGCCAGTGGTACTGTGCTCAGTGGCTGTGTGCTGGCCATGGACAATATGGTGACAGCCAGCAGCGTGATGATGAAGTCACTTGTCAGTGTATAAAGCACATGCTCAGACACCCATGGGTTGCTCTTGGTTACTTGGATGTGGCTCCCTTGACTGGAAGGGGAGCTGTGATGGTTAGGGGAGCAAAGCAGACCCTTGGAAGAGGGACGCAATGTCCCAGTTACCGTCTGCCATGTGGAAGTGGCAGATATTGCCTCTGCTGCATTC
Organism: Athene cunicularia; assembly: GCF_003259725.1. NCBI lineage: Eukaryota > Metazoa > Chordata > Aves > Strigiformes > Strigidae > Athene > Athene cunicularia. The sequence continues at coordinate 15,973,734 of NW_020799112.1, forward strand.
AGCAGCTGGTCCTGTAAAACACACCACCAAAAGCTGCAAAGGTCTTGACGGCAGGGGCCCCTTAGCAGAGTGCTGCCTGCTCGCTGCTTCGGAGTGATGCTTGGGAGATGTCCCCGGAGGCATCGATGGAGCCTGGGGCTCCCACTGGAGCCAGCGCTCAACTTCCCCGAGTCCCGCAGCCTCCGGTGAGCCCTGAGCATCGTCCTGCCAACAGACTGGAGCTTCTTAAGGCTCAAAGACTGCAAGTGTTGTTCCAGGCATAAGGCATCAGTGTTTTAAGCTGCTGGTCCCCCGGGGCTTTCTCTCGCGAGCTCTGTGATTACGTCATGTCTCCAGTGAGGTCAGCACTCAGTTATCGAGTTGAAGTTTCAATTGCTGCCGGGCTTGCAGGCGTGCTCTCACCCGTACAGGATGTGGCCAAGCCATCACCAGGAGGGTGCAATGAGATTGTACCTCCTCAGTAGTCCTTTCTTCAGGGACCGGCTTCCCCCTGCATGCCCGTGCAAGTCCCGTGGTGGGAAGAAAGAGGTGCTTGTTTCTTGACTACTGTTAATAGAAAGGGCTGGAAGTGTAACCAGAAATGACAACTTGAGTGAAATGCGATTCCTCCGAAGGGGCCCAGAAGGCAGCAAAGCGGTGCCTTCCAGTCACGCCAGAGACCCCTTTCTCCCCTTTGCCAAAGAAGCAGTCAGCTTGGGAAATCTTGTTTTCACAAACGTATATTTTTCCCTCTAAAAACAATAAATGGTGTTATTGATGGGCAAAGCTGAGGTCCAGTGTGGCCACACACTGTGAGGTTTGGCTGGCTTCCTCTGCTGTCGCTATGCTCTTCGTTTCCCAAGGAGACTTCGGATGCTTCCTTCTGCTGCGATGGCCACACATATAGACAGAACAACCCATCGGAGGATCCTCTATACCCATCCTGGGAGGATGCAGAGGGGCCCAGGAGGATGAGACGCTGGCCCCTGACTGTAATTTATGCCTCCAATTCCTTCAGTCACTGCTGACCTGCAAGAACAGAGCCTGCCTGAAGCCTCAAGGTCCAGTTCAAGCTGGCCAACTCATTTCTCAATACTAAGTTTCAGTTGACAAGGCTGTAGATTTATGTGCACACAGAAATGACCATCCTCATATGGAGAAACAGCTCTGAGCAATGGCTGCTCTTCCAGTCCCATATACTGCATGGGCTGGGCTGATTTAGGGCCATCTTTATCTCTTAGGTGAGATAAATCACTCAGAAGTGATTTGGGAGCTTTGTTGAGCACAGATGCTCAGGCACAGGTCCAATCTCATCTGGACAAGGTCTAAGCAAGGAAGGAAACAAGTGTCTGACTTGGACAATGATTAATTCTCAAGAGCTGTCCTCACAATTTTCCCCCAACACTGCCTCTAACCAGTAGTTGCCAGAAAAAAAGGTCAGACCCTAGGCAGATGTTAGAAAAGAAAAATTAGAGCAAATAAATAGTAACTGGCTTCATATCAGGAATCCAAACTATGAACAAAACCGAATGGTTGGTCACCATTAAAGCAAACATAGGGAAGAAAGAGGAAACTGGCCAAGCCCTTGATCTCTCCTACACATCTGCAACACCAAGCTGCTTTGCTGATTTACATCCCCTCCTGTCTCCCCTGGCTCCCACGCATCACGTCCACCTTCGCATGTTGATCTCCATGCGTGCACAGGCACACTCACGCACACTCACGCTCACACGCACCCTTTACTCCCATCTCCCCCAGCCCACACCGCTCGTTTCGGTCCGTGCCCCGGCTGCCATGGCATGGATGCTGCTGATTCACATGTCGTCACCAGCGGCTGCCCTCCCACAGTGCCCCCACGCCTTGGATCTGCTGTGCCGCACGTCGCTGGCACATAGCGGGGCCAGGAGCCTTTACTGGCCTGAAGTAGGGTACTGGGGCAAATGCTCGCTGCATACCAATGAGTGGAAAGCAGCCCATGAGCAGCCGCAGAGCAAAGGTTCCCTATTCTCTTTTCTTGGCTGCCGGCACATGTGGGGCAGCAGGGATGTGGGAGAGGAGGGAAGGAGTGGTGTGAGCCAGAGACAGCAGTAGGAGCTCTGTCGCACTTTGGGATGAATGCTAAGCAGACCCCACTGGGCGGGAGTGCCCAGATGAATGGGATCCTTTCACATCAGCCTGACAGAGGAGGGATTTCATAGTTCTCTGAGCAGCACAGAGCTGCCTTAATCCAGCAGATACAATGCCCTGCTCATACGGCTCAGGAAACAAAATAAATATGTTCTTGCAAAGACATCACAATGAAGCTTTTAAGGACTCAACACGAGAAGGCTCTACCTGGTTCTCAGATCTCCTCACATGTGTGGGAGCTAAGAGCCAGGCTTTTTATTTTCTCGCTGTCTTTGCTTTCCTCAATGCTTTCCTCCATCACTGAACCTGGCCCTGGAGTGGAGGAGGAGAAGAATGTTTCCATATAGGCTGTCCTCTAAAAATAAACAGAAACAGTCACCCCCAGGTTTGTTATAAAGAAAGCCATCACAGATACACCTGGGAAAGAGGAAAAAAAAAAAAAAAGTAGATATACAACCAATGCTGCAGATCAAGTAAAAATAACAAAAAACCACTAGAAAAGCTGAGGGCACTGTGCCTGGGCAGGACAGAGATGTCCGCTCTCCATGTCTCACATCTCTGGTGCCGCTACCAAACAGCCATGACAGCAGCAGCAGGATGTAGTAGTTGCGACTGCAGGATAACCATGGGGTGAAGCTCACCATCGAGGGTGAGCACCAGGGATTGCTCTTTCCACCTTCCCATTAACCCCACATGCAGGCAGACTCATAGGACACAGCAAAGCAACCCGACAGGGTGCAGCGTAGCGACACCAAGCCAGCCCTGTGTCGAAAAGCAGCTGTGGAGCAGCTGATGAGCTGTTTGCACTGCAGTCCTTCAGCAGGTACACCAGCCTCCAGGACTACATGCTGCTGCACCTTGGCAGAGTCTAGTATCCAGCAAGCTCTGAAGGGCCTTGAGACACGTTCTTCACCTCCATCCAGCCATGGGTGGAGAGGACTCTTTAGCACTAGCAGCTAATCCAGCTGCTCTGCTCTGGCCACACACCTGGCTCTTGATATTCTCCTTTTGTTCTGTGATGTTGCTACAGCAAAGAGCGTTTGCTGTGCTGTACAAATGGGATGCTATAGGGCATCTGTGGTGCATTTGCTGTGCTGCATGGGGTTGATGATGGTACTGCAATCAGGACTGCCTGAGTCTATCTCTCCCTCCCAAAACTGTTTGCTCTTTCCCCGGCCACATGCAGCCTTGAGAACAGGTTGGGTAACTTCAACTCACTTAAGGCGTATATGGTTCATTTCTTATTTCTGTGATGATTTGGGTTCCCAGCTGAGGATTACCCTTGTCATGCTGGGAGGGAATATATTCATATCTCTCCTAGGAGGTAATGAAGGATCTTTCAAACATTGCACTGAAACATCCCCTGGGAACGGCTTCCAGAAGATGTGTTCATAATACGCAGAGGTTCCGACAGAATTATACCATATATATGGGATGCATGACCACCTTGTTTGGACATCTGTGCTGTCCCTGTTGTGGAGGACCAGGTATGTGGCATTACTTGGGCAGCCTTTGGCATCTATCTGGAACAAGTTCCGGACTGCAGGACACTCTGCTGACACACATCATCTTGGGAGGCTGCCTGCCTGTTCTGTGCACGGCAGGTACCAGTCAGCAGTATAAAACTGTCAAAACCATTCCTGAGATAGCTTGTGCCAAGCTGATCAAAGCATGAAGACGCGAGAAATGCACAGAGGTAAAGTTTTTAAGACCACAACTGGTGGCTTTTCCATCAGACCTGCCTGCATACACCCAGGCCATAAAATGCCACCTGGCAAATCCTGCAGTGACAGAAATTGTTCTTCCTATCAATGAGGAAAGACGTAGCTTTTGGAGACAAAGCTCTGCTTTCCAAAACCCTAGCAGTCAGCTGTCCCACTGCAAGTTCTAGCCACATTTTCTTTCCCAAAGTGTTAAGCTCTGTAAAAACCCTGTGCCGGTGCCCACGGCTGAAACGGAAACATGCTCTTCCAAAAATTAGCCTAACTGTGGCCCTCGCTGTTAGATGTGTGTTAGCTCCCATGCTCCGCAGCCTGCCTGGATGTGGAGTAATATGCCCATTTTTCTGCCAGCTTCCCCTGCCCCTCTGTGTGCAAGCGCTGCCGTTCCTGTGCCAGAGCTGCAGAGATGAGGCCCTGGGTTGGCTGGGATAACGGCAGCTCTGTGATTCCCTGAGCCCATGATCTACCAGAAGTGCCAGACTGTGTCAAGCGACGTGTGAGTCACCACTCACAGCTTCTGCTCAGCGGTGAAACAGAAATCCACAATTCTGGCAAAATTTAGGCCTTTTTATTATTCTCTCTAGCAGCCTTACCAAGCTGGCATTTTTAGCATCCCAAACCGAAGTTGAATAGAGCTGCCAAGGGCTGTCATCCCAAGATTCTGCTTCTAATTTCCTTGCAGTGGAGATGCTGAGATGGTTGAGAATATTTCATTTTACCACCTGGCCGCCAAAAAGCTGGGTCTGCATTTTGGGTGATGTCACATTTCCTGAGCTTTGGAGAATGGTTGTCTCTCCTTTCTCTTTTGGCGCAAAATGAGCTCAATCATTCAAAAAAAGAAATCCCTCATGAGCTGCCAAGGAAATACCAATGAGAGAGACAGGAACAAAAGCACAACTGTAAAATCAGAGGAGACAAAAGGATTTAATAAATCTGATTTTTTTTTTCCCCACCCAGACTGTAGCATCCATGTCAACTGATGACAAGAATTATTTGGTGACGTTGGAAGAACTTGGAACAAATCTGCTCTTCCTTAATAGTCCTGTGTCTAAGCCACCCATCCCAGTGGGTTTGTGGTTAATCTGGCTAAGGACTATGCCCTCTTTGACACAAGCTGTAGCTCCCATACAGCCCTTCCTAGCGGGATTTGTCTCAGAGATGTCAAGGAGATGACTAATAACCGAATGTGCTCAAGCTTGGTGACTGAATTCATTTGTGTGGCCAAAGACCCCATTAATAGTCTGTACATGTAGTATATATAGTTACTTTTTAAATATAGAGACATTGTCCAGAGGTATTTCTATTAGCCCTGTTTACTCCCAAACCACTTGGGCTCAGACATCTTGACGTCCTGAACCTAAATGCGGATAAAGTGTGAGGCACCGCTCCAAAGGGTGAGACAGAAGGGAAATCACTGTGCCAAGCAGCTTTAGTGGAAAAAGCATTTGAAGTTGTCACAGTTCAATATTTCTTTTTTTAACCTGGGTAACCCAAAAAGTGTGATGCCTTGGTTACATCAGAGGTGAGGATTAGGTGCTCAGGGTTACATCAGAGGTGGGGCTTAGGTGCTTATGGAGAAGAAAAAGATGTCAGTCAAGGGAGGGACACCCATTTCTTACTCTTTAAAGAGTTTTGGAGACTGATTTGCTGGGAATTCCCACAGGAGCAGCTGTCTCCTCTTTAAGTCATTATTTGTCAGAGCACGGCCTTTTCTTCAGTTTACTAGTAGAGTGACCCCAACTTCTTCGAGAACATTTGCTACTCCAAAGGACTTACCAATTAACTTCTCTTTAGTGCTCTATAGGACAAAAAGTATCTTATGTCTATTTCCCGTTTTCTCCTTACACTCGGCCACTCAGGAGCTGAGTTGCACCAAGTTTTGATTTTGATTTGAGTTTGGTTTTGTTCTTCAGGGTGTTGGTTAGGGTTTTTTTTTCCTCTCTGAGTGAAGAACAGGAAATTAGTTTAAAAGAGCAACAGCAAAAAATAGCACCTGTATGACAAGGGCATGTGAGCAGGTGATCAGTAAGGCTTAAAGACTACGGGGGTTTGCAAATATTTTCACCCAGAAAAAATGTTCCACCACCTGTAAATAGCAGCAATTCAAACAGAGGGCTCAAGCTCAGAAATAAATGCATGAATCACTGTTTTTAGTCCTCAGTCACATTAGTTACTAAATACTTGGGAACTCCAGTTCTTCCACTCTCCTAGTTGGGCTGGAAAAAGCAAAAGTACAAGGCCAAATGCTGACTCAGAGCAGTAAAGAAAAGCATATATGCAGCAGAAGAGCTTTTGAGAGCCATTCTCCTTTCAGTCTGCCTTGGTCCTGCTAGAGCTCTTCCGAGGTTCTTGCTGAGGACTCACATCTTCAGAAATACGGTTTGTTGTGATCAAAAACAAAACAAAACTTTACAGCTAAAGGAAAGCCTGCAGGTCTACGGCTCTGGGGTGATTCTGCTGGCTGGTGTGAAAAAGGATGCAGTGGGGATCTGATCCCAGCTGCAGACAGCTGTGGGGCCGGCCTCCTCTGCCGCCGCTGTCACTGCCTTAGACCTTCACACTGTGGGAGCTGTGCAGTGCAGGAGCCGGGGACCATCCTTTTGGTTTCCTGCAAAGACAGCTAGTGAGATTAGAGCAGGTCCCAGTGCACCAAGCAAGCTTCTAGAGCATCTCCCGACATGCCAGGGATGGCTGCCACTACACTAGCTTTTATTTCCATATTTAGCCCCCCCTAGAGAAACACTGTTGGTGGTTTTTGGCAACAATGAAAGCACATCAAAAAAGAAAGTGTTCCTGGGAGAGGAAATGGGGAGAAATGGAAGGGAAGAGTCCGAGACTGAGTCTCTGTCACCTAAGGGACAAAGAGAAGTAGGCGTTGCTAATTAATGAGTATTTTTCAACATTATGTAAAATGTTTTTAAAAGTCTCATTTGAACAAGAGCTGCCCTGATGTGCTGGGGGATGTTTGAGCCCTTTCAGGTCTCAGCTGGCTCACTCACACCTCAGCCCCACCGAGCCCGCCCGGCTGCTCCTGCAGAAGCAGAGCATTCATGCTCCCAGAGTGTTAATGATTTCACCCTCCATAAACCTGGCCACTCAGCCGCGCGCTCAGCAGGACACACACCAAGATGAAATGCTCTCTTTGAAGGCCAGGAGGAGGTGGCAGGACTGAAGTTTCTTCCTGGGACGGTTTCACCTCCCTCCCAGGGAAATTCCCCATGGGAAAGGTTGTCTGATTCCCATCCCCTGCAGAGGCATCTAGCCCTCTTAGCCTCACTCATACAGATATATTTTAACATGGCCAGCCAGACCTGGGCTCATGGAGATGGTTGGTGACTGCTCTAGAGTATATCTCAAAGCCAGTGGTCCTCTTGGCTCCTGCTTTGACAAAGGGGCATGGGGACTCCCTATGTCCCACAGCTGTGCTGGTGGTGGGGGGCAGAAGACATTCTTGTTGCAGAGCTCTCCACCCAAGGCACACACAGTTAATTTGTTCCCCAAGCACTCTGTTGACAAATTTTACAGGAGGCTGGGAAAGTAATGAAAATAGTCTGCACTGCATGTTTATTTGAAAAATGCTATAAACCCCCCTGAATAATTTTCACACTGAGGTGATCTGACCAGCCCGACATAGAATACTTAAGTGGGTAACAGCCCTGGACCTGCCTGTGTAACCCAGCTGGGCATGACATTCTTCATTGCCATTACGTGCTCCGGCCATGCCTGGGGGTTAGTGAGATTCTGTTGCTGGCTCTGGGCTGTTCCCACTTGCATCCAGCTGTGGGATCTACCGTGCAACTGGCAGGACTGCTGGTGCACCGTGATGCTCCATGACCTAACCAGGAGCATGGGAGGAACCTGAACCAGGGATGCTTCTGCACAGAGAGTGTTCTCAGGTGGTGACAACATCTTCCCAAAGCAAAGGGGAAGGAGACAGCAAAGAAAACCCAGGATTTTCCTTCTGTTTTCAAGGAAAAAAAAAATAAAATAAACCATTCAGATGTGGTGAACTAAACATGATCCTATCTCATCACTACAGCTTCATGGGGAGACAGCTCTTCAGATGAAACTCCACAGGTACCTCTCCCTGCACTTTGAACATTTGCAGCTCAAAGGAACTACAGACTCCAGTATGCAATAGTCCCTCTCCTTCTGGAAGGCCTGAGGGAGATGTAGGTACTACTAGATTAAACTATTTTTGCTAGTAAGGCTCCACGCCATTACAGCTGTTTCTATAGCTTTTATCCTCACTCCATCTACTTGGCTCCAGGAGTCAGTTTTTCCCTCAGTGACCCACTAATGTTTTTAGCATAGGTGCATGGCCGGAAGATCCAAACCCTCCAGCTTCATTGGACAAAGCAGCTTTACATGCTTTTTTACACGGTAACATCCACTGAGAAAAGCCAAAGGAAAACAATTGAGTCTCCTGCTGCCTGCTGGCACTGTCGTGTTCTCCTGGGTGGGGAAACCCCCATTGACCAGCACAAGTGATCACATGAGAGGGCAATGAGGTAGAATAAGATGCAAGTGAATGGTTTTACTCCGACTACAGTTCTCAAAGCTTGTTCTGATGAGAGGTCACCCGATTTCCTTGCTGTGCAAGTTCAGCCACCCATCTCAGGAGCAGGTGGGGCGGTCCCCTGCCATCAGGTCCATCACTGATGTGCTGGGGCAACAAGGGGTGGGACTGAGAACTGGGGGAGAGCAAGGCTCTTCTCGGAGTAAGAGATGGAAAGGCAGAAGTCTTCATCTTCTGGAAGATCCATGGTCCACAGCAGATGGAAAAGCAGGAGAGGAGCAACTCAGTCTCCTTAAAACTACATGGTGCTTTTGGAGGGAGGAAGGGATTTCTTTCATGGGGTAGGTGAAGTTGGAGTTTGGACCAGTATGTCGTGCTTCAGGAGGACCCAGCAATTCTCCCAGTGACCAGAGTTCTTTCTCCCTCTTCTCTAGCAAGAAATTCTAGTGCCTCTGCCTTCCCATTTCAGGACCTCTCTCCCCCAGTGAGGTGAGGAACAGCTCTAGGAGGATGAGTGAAATCCCTTAGCTGCTGGCATCATGAACAGGATGTGCCACTTAAACATGGGAAGACGGGAAGAAGACACAGACCACAGACTTCCTGAGCAAACTGGAAACTCCATCCTGTGCCTGACACAGCCCCTCCAACCGCCTTTGCACAAGTCACCCCCTCCCCTCCATGAGACTGACCATCTGCCAGCCTTCCTGCCCGTCCCTGCTGTCCCGTCCTTCCTGCCTGCCCAGCTAGTCTCTGCTAGTGAGGGAAAACAAATAGCTTCCGTTTATTCCCTTTCCTCCATCTGCTAGTGCATAATATGAGCCCACTCCACCGTTTTTTTCCCCTTCTTTTCCCCCTTTCACCTTGCTGAAGGAGCCAGTTTCCACTGAGCCAAGCAACAGCCACCCACACCACCCCACTGCAGATATTCATGCTGAGCCATGGCCCTTGGTCCAGATGAGAACATTTAGAAACAAACAAAATCTTTCATTTGCCTTCACCAGCTTTGGATATTTGTCACAGGAAGGTAAGCTCAAAATATTGACTTCACGTGAAAAATGTCTCTTCTATTCTTGACCTTTCAAGGCTTTTCAAAAAAATTATACCTGTCATCCCCAATGAATTAAGAACGGACCTTTCTTCAGGAGGAAAATTAAAAACCCCAAATTCGGTGAATATGCCAGCTCTGCTGGCTTTTCCCATTCCCTTCCCATCCTACCGTGCTGTGCGGGACAGACACATGGTCGTGTGCAGGGCAGCCCCGCACTGGACACTGCAAAGCTCTGTGGGATTTTGGGTCAGGGAAACAGCTCAGCTCACTTTCACAGCAGTTCCACCACACCCCACCACCATTACAAGGCAGCTACAGCTGAGCGCAGGACACTCACTGTGTTTGCCCTGTTCCTGCACACTTCCCTGTAACTTTTTGTGGAGCACTTAGCTTGAGCGTGAAAATCTTGCATAAATATATAAACCAGAATATTTTCTAATTAACCACGCTGCTCTTACTTTTTCTGGGAGAAAATAGCTAGAGAATAGCCAGAGATGCAGTGGGGGTTGAAGGTCCATCCTTTTTTCTTTCTTTCTACTCTGTGTGCAACATCAGATTAAGCTGTCCCTCTTGAAAGACTGGAGGAGGTTCCCAATAGGGACTCACAGCAAAGCCACATTCAGCACGACAATATTTCTGTGACATCGTATCAGCTCCCTGACGGGATGCTCTTGCTACACTGCACCTGAGTCCCACATCATATATTTCATTGATACTCCTCGGATGTTTCACCCATGGGAAGCTGGGAGTGTGTCTGTCACATCTAGAGATGGCAAAACCCACCCCAGCACCTGGGAGCACTAGGAACTGCTGGCAGCATTTCCGAGTTGTACTTCTGCACTGCACAGGCAGTTCCCAAACCCCAGAAAATAGCCAAAACCTCCTAAAACTCACTTTTCAGTAGTGGGTGGAGATGGGAGGAGCTCTCCCACCTCCGCTGCAAGTTATCCAAGGTGAGACTCAACTATACGGGTCTGCTTCCAAATAAAAAACATCATTGCTTACACATAGTATTTATATGTTCCTCCACCCTGGTTTTGGCTCCTTCCCACTTTTCTTCACAAACTGCAGGCTGAAAAGAACCATTCAAGGAGGCTTGCCCATGCAAAGGCAGCTCCAGCCCCTCCGCCAGCTCCAGAGTGAGCACAGCAGATTTCCAGCGGGAGAAAAATCTTTCTTGGCCTGTGTTAACATTTTCACTTCTTACACTTAGACTATGTTCCCCTGGGCTTTTCTTTTTTCTCCTTTCCTCTTTTGATGCTAATTGTTGCAATAGAGACCATAGCAGCGGAGCTGCAGCCTGTGTAAACTCTGGCTGAATTCTGTATATCCGCATAAGCCTGGGGAAGTGGCGCCTTCTTCCCACGACCCCACTTCTGGAAAAACACTAAGCCAACATAGACGGCCCTTAGTTCCTGCTCCTGAAATACATTTGCACCCAGTTCGCTATCAACAAGTGCAAAATGGAAAATAAACACGAATGTGGGTTTCCCTATAGTGGATCAAACAGGTCTTTACTTCCTTCAGTGATTAGATGGGAAAATATGTATTCACCAGCAGTTTTGAGTGGCAGGTGCTGTGGGCATCAGCAAAACGCTCGTTTCCTGCTCCTAGCTGGACATGCAACCATTTAAATCTCTTACCGTGGTGACAAATCACATGTAAGTTAAGGGGGGAGCAATATGCCAACAGTAAAATTGTCTTTTCTTTTTCTCTTTTTCCTTAGTAGTGAAATTGAAATGTAAATAGGTGTTTGCTGTGCGGTAGATTTCCAAAGCTGCGGGTTTCCAGGAATACCTGACAGCCCCGCGACAGCAGTCAGGGCTGGGAGGAAGGCACAGCTTCCTCTCAGAGCTTGCAGAAAGCTCGGTACTAATCATTCCTACTGCCATCCCGGATTTTATTGTTATGCCTATCAAATCTTAACCAAAAATAACATCCTTTCTGCTTAATCTCATCACTGCCTTATTCTGATTAGATACATTCCCTCTGCCTATATAGATAACAGGACAAGCTGAGCCAGGAGTATAGTAAGAGAGGAGGAGACAGCCAAAAGTGAAAAATAATATCTTCAGGTTTTACTAAGAGTAATAAGGTTGAAAGCTAAAAACAAACAAAAAATGTATTTTACCCTCTTTTGGAGACATGATCTTTATCTTTAAGGATAAGGATTTCCAAACGCTAAAGAAATTCCCCAGGGGAGCCGGTGTGTTTCCTTTTGAGGAGAGACTTGAATCCCATGCTAATCTTTTATTCTAACAATTTAATTTCTTCCCTAGTGATGCTGGAGTCCGCACTATTTTACCTGATGGATATTTACGCAGGAGGGTGCATGTTTCTCATTACAGCTTGACAGAGACATCACTTTCTTCATCAAATAGGCCCAAGCCAGCAGCAGATCCATCTTCCTCAACTCTTAGATGCAGAACAACCTCAGATTTGGGTATATAACTTGAGTCTTTTTCTTGCTAGAAGCTGAATTTCTTGCTTTCTATAATATATTAAATATGTCCCAGTGACCAGATCTGCAGGTGGAACAAGCCAGTGTGGCTCCACATAGTCACTGGAGTGTGTCTGATTCACATTTCACCAGTGTTTTGCACCTCACTTCCAGTCACCTATAGATATGTATGAATACACTTCCAGTGTCTCCGTAACTGCTATGAAGCTGATTTTCACAGGAAATTTGAAATCTCTTCACTGTATATCAAGTCACTGAAGACGTTCTTAGCTCCGATGGAAGAGATGGATTGATAAACATGGATTAGATACCCTCTGCTCATCAGTGCAGGAAGAGTCTGGGCAGAAGTGGGACAGAAACTTCTCGTTGGTCGGTATGCTCAAAGCTAGGATGAACCTGGTGGTAGAAGCATATGGAAGACTGGAGCACATAGGGTGACCTTGACCCTTTTGCCAAATCACCTAGCCAGGCAATGCCAAAGCCCACAGCTGCTGGGTTTTTAAGCACGCTGTCACTGGGATCCCCCAGCTCACACACCCAAAAATTATATCAAATTGTGATGGCTTTTGTCCATAGCTGGTATGAAAGCAGAGAGGGATGACGGCTCTAGAGAAAAGCTGATTTCCTCTCTCAGTACTTATGCTGGCTGTGCAGTAGACAACTATTTCCCCCAAAGGCACCAAGGTCCATTTGCTGTGATTTAGGGTCATGTTTGTTGTACACAAACAATTCTCCAGCCATTGGGAGCTTGCAAAAATATTTGCAAGTCCGATGACGGCATACATGGTGGCACAAACATCTACCTGTGAAGGAAATGTCTAAGGAGAAGCACGTTACTATTGTCCTGATTTTGAAAACATGCCTTATACAATCAGGGGGCTGGACTCTGGTGGCCACTCACGAAATCTAGATGCCAAGTAAACAAAGGACGCAGCACACAAATGACCCATTGGCTGACTGGGATGACTCAAAAGCCCCTTAAAAACACATAGGAGAACATGGTGGGGACCCGCTCCCATGCCAGGGTTTGTGGTGGGGGTGGCAGGGTGCTGAACAGGTGCTCCCAACAACTTCATCCCAAGCAGCATCTCTTCTCCAGGTAGATTGAGACAAAGAAACTGTGAAGAAACCAGGGTCTGAAGCTGGGAATGTGCAAGATTTTATCTGGGCGACAGGGAGAGATGACAAACTGGAGGGAGGTCCCATAATAAACCAAACTGTGGGAAGCACACGATGCTCTTTGCTCCCACAGCACCACCCAGAGCTAAACTGTCCCCTGAGGACTGCTCATAAATCCCACCCCAGCCCAGCTTCACTCTCCAAAACATCTCTGGAGAAAAGAGCCCTTCTACCTGCCATGCTGTAACCAGACCTTGGCAGAACAACCCCCCCAGCAGCAAAATCAGACCACATTTCCCTCCCTGGTGTCCATCACAACACTCCAAGAGCTGCCCAATTTATGGATCTTACAAGCCTTTCTTCTCCCCCTGCATTTCCACGTGTGTTTGCCTTGGCTGCCTTGCCCCAGCCTCCTTTTCATTTCTAATTTTTGTATTCAATCACTTTACACACAGCAATTGGCTCTGGTCAGAGCACACACAGGTCCTCACTTGTTCCCCAGCCAGAGCCATAGACTGCACAGTGTTCGGAGTCATGAAGAGGGGGAAGATGGAGACAGAGAAGAAGTGACTTACAGACCCAGGTAGACACAGGATATGGCAAGTGGAGGGAACTGGTTCACAGGGATGCTGGCCCGAGGGGTTCATGGAGCTGGGCTGAGCTGATTTGCTCAAACAACTTTCTGTTGTCCAAGTGAAGCAACATCGTTGGGTTGGTTGTTTTTTTTTAAACCCCACCAAATCGCAACTGCCAGCCAGAATACAAAATGCCATGTTGTTCGCGGTGGGGTTTCTTGATCCGGGACTGGTCTTGACTGTTTTTTTCCTGTTGTTTATGTGCGTAAGCTGGTGTCGGCATGCTCTGGCAAAATGAGACATTGGTGGTTTGGTTTGTTTGCTCTTCTCCAGGAAATGTGGCTCCCTGGTGGCTGCCTGGTCCTGTCTCTCTCTTGCCTCGTCATGTAAATGCAGAGGTTGTGATGGCATTTTTGCTAAAAGCCATTTCAAAATTTGGGATGTGCCCAAGTCAATATGGCCAGTTGGGGCAAAGATGGGCACACAGTCCAGCTCTTCGTCTCTGGCACAGCCTCTGTCCTCACACAAGGACAAGAAACTATGTGCTGTACAAGCCAGTGAGGGAACCTCGAAGGAGTCTGCTCTGTGACACACACTGCAGCTGGGCTGGGTATCATAAGTCAATGGCAATTACGAGGTACACTGAAGTTAGATAAAGAGTTAGGTAACACCATCCCTCTTTCCTCCTCAAAGTGCTTATTGCTTTGTAAAATGTCTACTACATGGTACTGCCAACTTTGTCATGCAGGATTTTATACTGATCTTCATAAATATTGGTACACCCACCTATAATGTCACCAATGTCCTTAGGACTTGGCTAAAAATCTTAGGTCTCATGGCTAAAGTGGTTCTCAGGCTCTCTTTTCAAGTCTGTTTAGACAGGTAATTTATAATTTACCTCTATTATTTTTACACAACTGAAGAGTCCCATCATGAAATAAACACCACCAACCAAAGACATATATTGCTTCCAGACGCTGACCAAACACAGACCAAAACCCATCTAGCTCACTCAGGAAAGGCTCAGAAATGAGACACAGAGCTTGACCTTGCTCTTGGGGAGATTTCCAACCTTTTCCTTTGCTCACCACCTTTCTAAATCTTGCATCACAGGTGAAATCTTGTGTCACGAGCATCAAGAACGTGGATATCTTTTGAGAGGGAGAATACTACAGTCACCTGTGGCTGTGGTAGCCTGGCACTGGAGGAGTTAAACCCTGGTAGCACCTCTGAGGGGCTGGAATCCACAAAGGTGTGCAAATGTCAGCCAGGCCCTCCGAAGTGCTGAGTTTGCCCAGGGGCTGCTAAATTCCTGCCTCTCCCATGCAGTTGACATCTCCATCCCCACCAGCTTGCTGGCTGCCTTCCCTCCCCTGCCTAGATGGGGGAGAGAAATGAAAATAAAGATGACTATGAGGCTGGAGAAAACGCTGCTGCTGCTGCTGCTGCAAAGGTGGTTACTGGCAAAGGATGGTTTGCCACGTCAAGGGACACTTCTTGGCTTCAGCCCTACAAACAGCTCCCACCAAGGCAGCCAGCAGCCTGCGAGGAGGAGGATGGAAAAGTACCAGTGAGTGCTCACTCCCAGCCCTCCTCCTCCCGGGGGAGCTTTGCAGACACCCCGCACACACACTTCTGTGCTGCGGTATTTAACACAGGGCTGTGGGGACCGTGATGCTTTCGGAGGGCACGGGCCTCAGGGGGTCACAGACACTGCAGTGGGAGCAGGGAGAGGGCAGGGGAGACAAGACCAAGCGATCTGATCCTTTCAAAGGTGACGTTAGAAAAGGGACTCCGGCTGGCCCTTTTCCCACAGCTGATCTGGTACCCAAGGAGGACAAGGGAGAGCTCACTTGGATTTCCAAGCCTATGTCCAGGCAAAGGAGTTAAATCTATAGGCAACTCTTACCAAACTCCAAGAGCAAGAACCACCAGATGCCCCAGAGGTGACAGACTGGCTGATCTGAGAGCTGTCTGAATATTTTGCAGTCATGACTTAAAAACGGGAGGTGAGCAATTTATAATGAAGCAGTGTCACCAGCTGGCATGTGAAAAGCATTTCCTGTCAACGAGCAAGAAAGAAACTGGAGGAAATTATGTGAAACCAAATTTCATTTGCCTTTATTCATAAACCGTTTCCCCAGCGCAGCGGCTGAGCAGCTTCAGGACAGTTTTGGGGATCGGGGCTCAGAGTGTGTCCCCTGAACCAGCAACAGCAAGTACCCTAAGCTGGTGTCAAAAAGTATGGCAAGACAACACATGCATATGAATATCAGCAATGGAGACATGCCCATATTTTCTTAAGATGATGCTATTTAAGAGATAAGAAAAATCAGATCCCGAGTTTCTGGGCTTCACGTAGCCATGCAGAGGAAGAGAAACAGCTTTCCTCCACCTCTGAATGTGATTTGCCCATTATCTCCCAGCTCCTGCCCTCCAGCCCAGGGAGTAATTGGGAATACAGATCTCTTTATAATTCTCCTCCATAAGCACATGAGTCAGAGTTGCTTCCTTCATTTGCAGGTAATCACACTAGCGAATGCAGCCACACTAGCTTCTTGTCTTTTAACATCCTTAGAGGGGGTCTTCAGAGTTTTAATGCTCTGGATCTGGATCAGATCTCTCAGCTCATTATTTATGACCATTTGTCCCAACCTGAAACAGGTCCCACAATCTCTCTGGTAAGTGAGATGAGAGCTCATATAATTCCAAAGAAGTTTCTGGAAGTGTCACTGTCCTCTAGTCAAAGCAGTATCATCCAGAACACTTAACTTCATGATTTTCCTGTGAGTTACTGTCATAACCATCCCTTCCTTGCCTCCGCAGCTACCAGGGAGTCCTGCGGCCTGTGCAAGTCACCCTGCTCTGACACAGGAAGACACTGTGCAAAGCACGTCCCTTCTGTCTGGGAAAGGGGAGGGGAAAGGTAACATGTTATGTTGCTGCACAAGTGATAAATTATTATACTGGTTCCCTTTTCAGCTTTACTAGGCAATAGGCAGTCAGTGATTCATTCCTTCCTTGATTTTCATTACTCCTGTGGCTATCACCACCAGACTATCCGAGTGCTCCGCTCTTCAAGGGCATTAACATCACATGTCTGTGCTAGGGCAGTCCTGCCACTTCTCTTTTGTAATAGGAAATTGAGTTACTGAGAGCGCAAGACTTGCCAGAGGTCACAACATAGCCGCAGAAGCAAGGAACTGAAGGAAACTCTTACAGGTCAACACTGTGTTACACAGAACATCCTTCCTCCTGCCAGGGTGTGTGTAGCCCATGGAGGGACAGCACTACAATTTACATCTCCCACCAAGTACCATGCACTTAACACAACTTGCAATCTGACACGTACCAATCCTTAGCATCACTTATGGATGATTTGCTGTTTGGTGTCAGTTAAGTTCTTGGTGTTATTCTTTTCCAGCATGGAAATTCATGGTTAGAGAGGTATTCCGGGCCAAGCTGGGGAGGGTACTCAGAATGGTCAGGAGTCACAGCATCTCCCAATCCCACCAGCGAGGCTGCCCTTGTCTCTGAAGATCCTGGCGTGTGTACTGTGGCTTGGTAACATGGGGGGGGAAGGAATTAGAAAGCAGGACTCCTCACCCCTCCAACCACCTCCCAGGACTTTCAGCCTTGCTAACTTAGGAGGACCAGCAGTCTCTTCATGAGATGTGGTGGGTGGCTGTAGCCTGATTCTCTTCACTGGCCAAGTGCAAGGCTGCCCTCAAAAAATACAGATAACAGTTTAACCCCAGGTTTAACTCCTTCTTAATTCAGTTAAAGGATTCAACAGCAGATGTCTGTTGAGTTCTACTGAGAAAAATACAAAAGCAAGACGCACAGGAGCCTGTTGATTTAGGGAGGGTGGCAGGGAGAAAACAGCTGTCTAACCAAGCTGGGCAGTGTTCAGCAAAGTGCAGGGCCCTCTCTGAGCCTTGCTGAACAAGGGCACTCTGTGCGCGGAGAGCTGCAGGACTTCCAGTTCTTCCAGAAGTCCAGGTCTTGAGTCGCTATTCCCTGCCAGATGCCTGTGGTCATCAGCTCCGGGGCACTGCCAGCCAGGACAAGATGACCAGAGCTGCCTCTTCTCTCAACAAATCAGAGTTGTGCTGATTGCTCACTGGCTTAACAAACTGTTTTAAATGAAACACAGGTCTCTTTTTTACCTGAAGTTTGAAATGCCATGTGTGCTACCACTAAGACCAAGAGTGTATATTCAATTCCTCCCCTCTTTATCCATGGCCTGAAAGAAAATCATGGCCAACAGGCAGAGCATCCTCACTAATCCAGCTTGTACCCAAGGCCCACACGGTCCTCAGCATTTATATTTAGGACCCAGAAACCCAGCTCCATTCACTCCCATGCTGTTTTGCTGATGAATATTAACCTTATCCCAAAGGATTTCCTCTGACGTTATTGGCAGGTGCTCTTGGTTTATGTCCTCTTTGGTACCTTCAAAGCCTAACCATGAGTGCTGTGCTAGGGCCACTTCTTACACTCCCATAATATCTCTGCTGCCTTCCCCACACAGACACTCTTTAGGGAAATTGCCCTAAGACCCCTTCAGAGTTCTGGTTAAGAGCATCAGCTTTGGCCATTTTCATGCAAGAGCCTTGAAGTGTGCCCTATTGCTTTAATTTCTGTTTCTTTCCAACCAGAACAGCTCAAGATACCTATTACATCAGGCCCGCCAATGTTTTTAGAAAGATTCACCACCGGTTGCTGGAACAAATGTCTAGCAGCTGGAGCATGGCCCAAAGAAAAGACATGCTCCATCAAATCCCTCTCTGCACCTGATTAGAGCTCAGCAGGCTTTTCTACTGAGACAGTAATGTGATCCTGGGCCTCAAAGAGGGGTCTTTCAATAGCCTGAAGTAGCTTGGTTAGTGAATTAAGCACTGGATTGGGAACAAGATTCCTGCTTTTCAGCCCAGAGGCGGTGTGCAGCTTTAGTCCCGTCCTTTAAAGCCATTGAGTCAGTTTTTCATGAGTTTCTATAAAGGGGCTGCTCCTGGGCACGGCTGAGCTGCCAGCCAGCAGCAGAGCAAAGTGCAGTTATCCCAGGTGGCTTTAAATGAGTTAGCACAAGTGCTGGGAGGAACCTAGCCCTAGATGTCTGCTTTTCTGTGCTGCAGATTCAGCCCACTCCTCCGCAGCAACGAGCCAGACACCAGGCTCACCCCAATTTGCTGGGGCAGGGGGGAGCAGGAGGCTCCCCGTGCACCAGGGTGTCACTGGGGGAGATGTCCCACCACACCGCTCAGCCCACAGATTTGCATCGCTGCAGTCTGGGTTTTTGTCCTGCTCTGTGCTCTCCAGACAGATAAGGGACACCTTAATTTAACGTGTGAGTGCAGTTCTACAGACAGGCCCAAACTCTGCTGCCTGCTGCACCCCCAGTCCCTCATCCCAGCCATACACCTGGCCAAGCCGGCGCTTCTCCAGACAACGCAGAGAAGGGAAATACATCTCTGATTGAATCTTAAAATCTTTTTCTCACTCCTGCTCTCTCTCTCTGCTGGTGTTGTTTCATCCCACCGGGTGCTGTTGCTCATGCGGAGGTCTCTGACATGTGAAATGAAATATGGAGGTGGCCACAGGTCCTGCAGTTAGGATCTGTGAGTCTCCAGTGGTGGCAGATTGGCAGCTTGTCAGAAGACAGTGCTAGCACTCACCCCAGGACAGAAAATTACGTCTCCGTGCATTTGAGGTCAGTTTGCTCCAAGTTCTGTCAAGCATCCTGTTGAAGTCTCATCTCTTATTAACCAGTTCCTTCATCCCCCTGCAGATCATGGTCATGCCTAGAAAAGAAACCTCTTTCTCCATCTTCACATTCTGCAGTTTGCTCAGCAGGAGCTCACTGCAGCACAGACTGAGGCTCTGTGGGGAGGCTGGATCCAGGTGGGGGACGCAAATGTACTGCTGTCTGGAGAGCCAGAAGCTGTTATACCAGATCAGCCCCTTCTTCATCCAGCCTCATAAATCTCTCATGTCATCTCTCTTTTGCTATATTGAAAAGTGACCATTTAGTCTCAGTCCATCCAGTCTCTCTCAGCTGATTTCTAAGCCTGGCTCTCTGACATTGATCTTGGCGCAGAAGTTTCCCATCAGGTCTCTCCAGGATTGCTGCTTTGAGGAAACTTAAAAGAATTGATTTGTTATTTTGCATTGTATTTGCTTGCTAAGTTTTTCAAATGAGCCTTCTGCTCTAAGCTGGGTTTCCAAAGGGGTCCTTGAGTAACTCCTTATCATATAGCAAGGAGGTAGCTTTCCTCCTGTGCTCAAGCTGTCTTTTTTTGTTCAAGTTATGCAGGCAAGATAAAATTAAAGTGTCTGTTTTGAGACTGTGGGAGAGGACAAGAGTCAGAGAGCTTGTCAGGGCCAGCAGCAGGGAGGCGATGCTCTCAAATAAATGGCAGAGAGTGTGATGCACTCTTACTTTAAGGATGCTTATGGCTAGGGACTACCAGTCTTTTGCTGGTGCAGTGATCACGTACCTGGCCCAGGTATTGATGGAGGCAGGGATGCCACCTGAGACCAGTACTGTGGTTTGTGGGGTCTGTGCGGAGGACTGCCAGGGTGTGGAGCAACACCGAGCCCAGGTGTGGGAAGGGAGCATGCTTTGGGCCACTTTGTTTCTAGATCTCCCTTTCCCACCACTTGTGCTGCCCTGTTTTGCTCTGGTGTGCACTCTCTTCTGTTTGTGGTGTGCCACACACTGCATGGCTGTGGCAAAGGCACTGGACCACTGGCTTTCTTAAACTGGAAACATGCCAGTAGCTTGTTTGCCCACCTCAGCAGAGAAAGAATTAATGTCACAAACCAACCTCAGCTCTAACGGACATGGAAAATTGGCAGGAAAGAGAGCAGCATAATTGCAGCAGCCGAGAGAGCATGGAAAAACGATTCCCAGAGACACACATCAAAGGAAAATCCCTGCCGACCTGGCTGGCTCCTTCCCTTCTCCATCTTTTGTCTCCTTCCCTGAGGGTACCACGAGTCAGAGCATGCCTGCCAGCCCCCCATCTCTGCATCCAGACTGGAAGGTAAACAGTGCGGCTTTAAATAAGGGAAGAGTGGCAACAAAGAGACCGATGCTGCGCGCTGTCCTTCCTCACACCCCAGCCTCCTCCCCACAAGCTGAGCCGTGTTGAATGGAGAAGCCTGTTTAGGGACAACCAGGGGCAGTGGCTTTTCCAGGGCTGGCATGCGTCAGGGGACAAAGATGAGAGCCACACACAGGGCAAATGGAAAAATCCAACCAGCTCACCTTGCTAATGGCTAACCAACGGTTATTCTTGGCCACCTTCCCCTGTACCAAGGAGGAGTGCTGTAAACACTGTCCCAGAGCCTTCCCTGCCTCTTGGTACTGGTTCCCAATTAATCTGTATCCTGAGTTTCAGGCAATAGCTTAGTAATGGGCAGAAATACTCACCTACTTAATCTAATTCCCAGTGACCGGGTGCTCCTTGGCCAGCAGAGGCTGGATGCGTGCCATGCTCCTCGGGTCCATTCTCAGACCCAGTACTAGTCCATCACTTTCCCCTGTGACAGACGGGGTTCATCAGGCAGATCCTGCCTGCCTAAGACCAAATATCTTTCTTGTCCCTACGGTAACCACCAGGCAATGCTCCTCCCCAACGTCTAATAGCAACCACCACAAATATGTTTCACTCATCTCCTAAGCACAGTAGGAAATAAACAGCCACAGTATATTCATGTTCTGTAATGCTGCTGCTGTAAAGCTGGCACGTGTAAAGATAGAGGGGACATGGGCTGGGAGTTAGGGATGTGCACAGAGAGGTCTTCTGGATTTGAGATAAGACAGAAACTTCAGGAGAGCCAGAAGGGTACTCCAACTGGGAACATTGGGCAGGGAAAGGTACAAAGACCAAGAGGACAAGAATAAAAGAGTTGGGCTCCCAAGAAAAAGGAATGGGCACCTCTTGAATGTAGTGTTGAGCGACTCACGTGCTTTGCTTCACCTCCACAAGTCCTCCATGCTCAACACCCCTAACCGTGTCCTCTAGCCAAGCACCCCATGTAGCCAGAGAAACACAGGACAGCAGCTGAGGCAACACATAAAGAACTGAGCAGCTGTTGAATTACTGAATTATCTGGGTGCTGTCAGCCCACTAGTGGAGTAGTTAAATATACCGATGCCCCTGTCAGGGATGAAGAGACCAGATCATGTCACTTTGCCTTCAAAGTCAGTGGCATTGCTGTGAATATAACCCCGGAGTCCTGACTGCTGGTCCCTATACTAACCACCAGGCAATGCTCCTCCCTAATGTCTAATAGCAACCACCACAAATATGCTTCACTCATCTCCTAAGCACTGTAGGAAATAAACGGCCACAGTATATTCATGCCTTCTGTAGAGCTGCTGTTCAGTTCTGGCGTTGCCCTCAGGTAACCTTGGAAAGAGTGGCTCTTGTCAGACACCCAAGACATCACTGGCCACAGAATGATGTAAGCTTTAAAAGTGAAGCAAGCAGTAACAATAAGGAAGACAAACCAGCCGGCAGCAAGCACTTGGTTTTCACAGGGAAGTGCAGGATTTGCAAGCAGGAGAATCTAAATGCTGCTTCCCCTGCCTGGTAACAAGCATACCAGGCCACTGTAGGGCTATTTGTAGGCTGCTAAATACACGTAAAGCAGAGATTTTTAACATGGCCCTGAGCAAGGCTGTGCACTTCAGGTGTCTACATTTAAAGCAGGAATAAGGGTACTTCTGTGTGTCACAAGATAAAGTGACACCAGAGTGGGTTGAGAGCTCAGGCGGATCAACAACAGGTGCCGTGCAATAAGGTAGAAACATGGGTCTCGCAGACGCATCAGTCCCCTACTCCCCATATTGGTTTCCCTCAAACTAGAGTAAAACAGAAAATCAAAAATCTTTATTTTCAGGGATCTCACTGTGCCCAAGGGATCCAAAAATCACAACAACAGGAAAAAAAAAAACCACCTAAATAAGGTGATCCTCACTCACACAACTCTCTTTTTGGAGGGAAACACACACACAGAGCAAGATCCACCAGGGAACTCGGAACTCTAGGGGATGCGGAGCCCCCAGGGATGTGTTTCATGGGAACACCCAGAGACAAAGAGGTCTATGGTGGGTTTGTAACTAGGGTATGGACAAGGCTGAATAACTTGAATCTGTCTTGAGAGTTTTTGCATTACAAGAACTGCTGTTCTCTGTGGAGTGGGATCAGTAGATGGAGGAAGCAGACAATAGCTCTTGTAGTATGTTGGAGAGGTCTTCAAGGCAGAAGGACTGTCTGGTTTTACCCACTGACACAGGGCTGAAATTGGGTGGATTTAGCTGAAGGAGACACCAAGGTTTTTGACACTAAGAAGTTGGGCTCTTGGTCCTTGCTCTCCTCCCTCCATGGGAATGTTGTCTTACCCATGCACACCACACCTGACCACCCAGGGTGGCAATCTGCAGCCCTCGCAGGGTCTGGGGGTGGGAAGCAGGGAGCATCATGGCTTGCAGTAGCTTAGTTTAATCCCAGGCCCTGATGCACATGCTGCTCTCCTGAAGAGTTTCTTTCTTGCAGCTTGAACACTCCACATTGTCCTTCCCCCCCATTTTGCAGGCAAGGTCCTTCTCCTGGTTGCTAGTGTTAACACAGGTTTCCCTTGTTCTGTCCCTTGAAATTTCCAGTAAAGCGCCTTTAATACAATCTCTCTGTGGCTGCTCTAATTATGTGTGAAATATTTTTTCCCCCCATAAACCAAAGAAAACAAATCAACACAGTAAGATCCTTTCTCTCAGGCTGTTTGGCAGGTCTCACCGTCTTCAAAAAAGTTACCCAAGGTCCACACAGTCTCTGCTGTCTTTTCACAACAGCTACTTTTGGGTTCCTGTAAAGGACCCAACAAAGGAAAGGGTAAAACAAATCACAAAGCCCTGAAAGGCTATTTTTCCACCTGAATAGTCTCAAGGCAAAGGACAGGCTGTCTGCTGAACGGCAGAACGTGTGTGCTCCGTGCCAGAGCTGTTTCTGAAGGAAGGAGGGATACGGGGTAGGGTGATAGCTATCGGGGATCCTTTAAAATCAGGGATGGGTCGGTCCGTCCTTTATTCTCACAAAGGCCAAGATGCATTCACAGTATCCAGGAAGAGAAAGATAATTTATTTTGTTTTTTGAAAGCGAGGGACTGTTTAATCTCCTCCCCACACCAGTGCATCTCAACACCTTGCTGCACCATCCCTGGGAAGCAGCCAGGTGTGCACACAGCCCTGACAACGCTCCTCGGCCACAGCCTACAGCCCCTGCGCCCTTCCCGGTGCTCCTCTGCCTGCAGCTGAAGCTCTCTGCTCTCACCCCTGTCCTGCTCCAGCCCAGCTCTCCTCGGAGCCACACCACCAACGCTCCGGAGTCCCCACAGCCCTCACTACCTAGCGTGGGGATACCCTTGGTCTGCTTAATTCTGCTCTGTTTTATCGCTTCCCTCCTTGTAACCCTCAGTCATGGCTTAGTTCCAGCCCCCCTTGCTCTTTCTTTCACTTGCCATCCGGGCCATGTAACTGGCCTTTTCTAATAGCACTTGGGAAAAGAGGGTCCAGAAAGTGAATAACCTGCAAAACAAAGAATGGCTGTCACTCCTTCCACACAAAGAAGTCTTCTTACATCTTTTTGTCCAAAACCAATACCAAGCACTTACCACTTAAGGGAACATTATCCACGTATTTAGGACTTATCTGAAACACCACAAAGAAGAAAGAAAGAGGAGAAGAAAGTCAAGTTTTTATGTTATGGGAGCTCTTAGTCTTGAGCTTGTAACTATGCCAGGTCTATTACTCACTCATCTAAAAGGGTCCTGGCATTATGTCAGGTTCAGGCTCCTGGTCTATTCTTTCTGAGGTGGCTGGTCCCCTCCTGGGGACAGTGACGTTACTCTTGCAGCCTGCCATCAGCATCATTATGTCAAGGCTCAGCTTCTTGCTTGCTCTCACCCGTTTCAGGGCTGTGAGATTCACGTCACCATTAACTTGCTCCTCTGAGGAAGCGGCGTTTTGACACGGTGACCGCGCCAGAGCAGCATTATTCCTTTGCAGACATCAAGGCCCTTCCCCGATGCCCTCAGGCAACTCTGCCACCGTATCAAAGCCAATTCACTCATGCATGTTGCGGAAGCAGAAACACCACAGCATCAAAGCGACGCGTGCTGTCTGCTTCTCTGAAGAACAGTATAAATGTCACCCAAACCTCCAAGGGGCAGACGAGGGTTGTGGGGAGAGCCATCCCACCTTCACCACCCCCAGCCTCACAGGGCAGGTCCAGCCGGGGGCTCCTGCAGCAGCCCCAGTCCTAGATGTCCCAGGCTGAGCCCGCAGCAGCTGCCCCAGCCCTGCACACAGAGGCTTGTTTCTGGAAATGCTGCAGCTGGCAGGACCCTTCCTACTTCACAAATATTGACACTGAGATCTCTGCATCTTAGCTGAGGAATAACATTTTCAGGGAACCCTTGATCTGCAGAGCTTCTCTGTTGAACAGGGGAGATTTAGATTTTAGTCCTTTGCTTTCCTCTACACTGTAGCAACTCCTTAAGGTGGATCTGTCCAAGCCTGACCCAGCTTCAGGCACTAGGAACCTCTGAGGAGCCCACAGAAATACCTCCTGGAGGTGCAGCCACCACTTTGCAGCCCAGTCAGGGATGTTTCACAAAAAAATACAGATGCCAGGAAGCAGCAGTTGTTAAAGAAAGACCTCTTAAGAGCTCTGAGCATAGTCCCAGAAGGGTTTTTAAGAAAGCAACAGCAATCAGTAAAGTAGAATCATGCAGACTGCTGGGAGGGTGTCCTGAGACTTCTCCCCTGCATCCTTTCCTGGTCCAGTATTTGGCAGTGAGTGCAGATCTAATCCCAGCATGGATGCAAAAACTTAGGGCAGTTCAAGATGTTCTGTCCTAACACAAGCTCAAGCCAAGGCAATTTTTTCTTATCAGCCACACCACATATGCCCCAACCCAGGCTCAGACAACTATCATTCATCTCATGAGTCTAGAAACTCAGCGGAGGGCACAGAGAGACATCAAAGTGTGGCAAAGGGCTCAACTGCAAGTAGCTAAGGAAAAGAAGGAGGTTGTCTGGAAGTGTGTTTGGTGGTGGAGGACCATACAAGTATCTCTCTAACTCTGGTTGCTCCCCAGAGAGCCACTCCAGCACTGGAGGAAGGATGGGAGGGTCACAACCTGTTCTCCAACCATAGTTTTTTTAATGGAAGGTTTGATCTGCCCCCCTGCATACTCAGAGCTAAAAGGTGAGGCAGGTTATATCTTCCACTGGCAGAAAAAGATGAGATGTGTTATTAGGAGTAACCCCGAGGATATTTCTGGGCCTTCTGAATTAAAACTCCATCTCCACCTTCTCACCCTACAATCCACACAGAGAAACATCCTCTCTTTTTGCAGCAAACAAACAGCTACATTTGCTGAAGACTGAAAAACAAGGAGTGAAATGCTGAAAGCAGAGGATGAGGTTTCACAGGCAAATAAACCAAGAAAGAGAAAGACTAATAATAAATGTAAGAGAAGTGAAAGGCGCAAGCTGCCAACTCACTGTCAACCCTGGGGTTGGAAAATTTATCAAGCTCTCCGTGTGTCATGCCTGGAGAAACCCCCTACACTCTTTTTCTTCCATACAAGCCTGCTGCTGAGCTCTGACCACTCGAGAGGGAAAAGGGCCAGTGGCAGACAGCAATGTCCAGCAGGGATCTGAAATCCACATCTGTTACATGCGGGCCTGTATAAATATTACTGTCAAATTGGGGAGCCTTTAGTGGGATTTCAGTTTTGAGATTGACTTTTTTACAACATCTTCTTGTTTACCAGCATGAAACCTGTTTCACTTGCGAATTGGGAACTGAGATATAAACGGGAAAGGGAAAATGAATACTCCAGGGCAGAACTGAGAGGGTTAAAAGGCTCAAGGTGATTATTCTGTTAATGGGATGACAGAACAGGCTAACCTCCAGAAGACATGTACACCTCTTGCTGAAGGACTGAAAACACATTTAACTGCAGTAAGAAAAACCCACTGCCTGCTGTGACTGTTCTTGGACTTTCTGTTTAAAAAATGACCTCCAGACTGTTGCACCCCGGAGAAGCCAAGTCTGTCTGAGATCCCCTTATTTATCAGCTGAAACTGCTCAGCCTGGAGGATTCCTGGAAAGCTCTTTGCAACCAAGTGCCTTGGCCTAGTCCTCTTCAGGGACTTTAAAGCTGCTGGCACAGTGGCCATGACCTTCTGAGTGGGAGATGCAGAAGATATTCCTTCTAGCTCCTAGGAGGGAGCCTTTCCCCTTCCACAAGTAAGTGACTCTGGGTGAGGAGCACCTCAGTCACCTCTCAACACTGAGATGCACGGGTTCATTTCTCCTGTTTCTCAGCAAGAGTGGCCAGAGGACAAGCCATAACCTGAGCCCTTTCCACAGTGGCAGGCTATCACTGTTTCTGCTGAGCTGCCTTTTCACCACAGACAAACCAGCTAAAGTATTTCTTTGTGGAATGGCGTTGGTATGCTTGTGTCAAAAGCCTCTCCAACAGCCTCTCCCACCTCCAAAGCAGCTGAAGAGCCTGACATTGCCCACCGAGGTCAGAGAAGCTTTTTGAAGAAAGCAGACAGAGCTACACCTGCTGCTGGACACTATTTGTTGCCTGCCCTTTGCACTCTCGCATCTCCTCCCTGCCTCTTCCTCACCCAACTCAGAGAAGCAAACACCTTTCATTGGAACAAAACAAACACCACAAAAACCTTGCTCAACAACAACAACAACAAAAAAAGCAAACAAAGCAAAAAGGAGAAACTCTGCAGAATTTCCCTTGAGCAGCCAATTTTACTGGGGGTCAGGGAGGCCTCTGGGCTTCCCCACTGCCTCACCGGCGTGAGAGGAGAGGCAGCCGACCCTGCTTTGGAGCCCGGCACACGGCTGAGTGTGAGCAGAGTACGTCACCTCTGCAGCCAAAGCAAAAGGGTGCGAGACCATAAATATCCAGCCCAGCAAACCTGCCGGGCTTGACGTAATCTCTCCACCAGCTTCCAAGGTCAACAGCGACCTGTTTATACTGCGCGGGGCGAGAAAAGGCATTCTGGGAGAAAAGCAAACAGAGGAGATGTCCTATGCCTGTACAAAAGGTGCTGTATTCCCGTGTTGCTCCATCCCAGGCTGGGAGGAACATAAAATTAGCACTGTTTTCATTCATTCATTGTATAAATATTCTGCATGGTGCCCACCCCCACATTTCCTTGCTGAGCCTGCAAGTCTCCATCAGGGAGGCTGGGAGGGGGGCGAAGTTAGGTTCAGTCCAAGCAGCTGATTAACAAGGTGAGGTGAGGGCATGCATACGTGCAAAAGGGAAAAAAAGGAGAAATCGAGAGCTGGGGGTCGTGTTCGAAGGCAAGCAGCATGCGAGGGGAGCGTGCAAGGGCAGGGAGGTGCGCACAGCATTGCTCTGGCCAAGGGAGAAGTTCACCCCATTCCTCCTGGACAAAAGCTGTTTCGCCATCACCTGGGGATGGCCAGGAAGGCTGGACACCTACGGCACACTCTGAGCATGGAGCTGCACAGCAGAAGGGACAACAGGTCCCTTGTGTGGCAGAGGCACCATGCATGGAGTTTGATGGGCCGTGCAGTCACTCCTCGGCCGATTAACAGCCCTATGCAGCCTCAACGGTGCCCACTCCCCTTGTCGAGGAGGCGTCAGCCCTTCCCTGCTCCCCAAAAGCCCCAGCCAAACACAAGAGGAGGTTTCCCTGGGGTGTCCTCCGTGAGCACAGAGGGATGAGCAGCCCCAGGGCACCAGCCATCCCCTCTGTGTGCCAAATCCCAGCCCAAATGGCAGTCTAGGCCCTCACACTGCACATGCTTAAGCTAGTGGAGCCCATTCCCCCCAGATCCTCTCTTCACACCCTGCCTGTGGCCATCCGAGGACGGAGGTGAGATTCTGGGCAGCCAAGACGAGGACAGGAGGCCTTATCTAGGTGAGCCTGGGCTGCCCACTGCCAAATCTGTGACTGGAGGTGTCCAGCCCTGTTGAGCAATCGGAAAGACACTGAGAGGACAGAAGAAGCAAAAAAGAAGAAAATATTTTTTTTAAAGTCCTCTGCCAAACAAATGCCAGTCTGTGCGCACCATCCCACCCGCCGCCCTGGGCTTCTATTTTTATCAGGTGATGAACAAGCCACAATATTGGGGTGGGGGCGAGCCCCGCTGTTTATGTCTGCTGGCGCAGGGACAGCCGCTGCAAGCAGAAGGCAGCTCATTCAGCAGGAGCCGGAGCATCCTGGTTGCCGCAGGTTGAATAGGTACATTGTCCAGCGCGGAGGTTCAGGAAGGGCACCGTTTCCAATCCGGGATGCAAACAGGGCTGGGAGAAGCTGTGTGTGTGTGTACGGGGTTTGCTTTTTAAATATAGGATGAGTTTTCCACCTGCACCAACAAGGCTGATATTCACTCTGGAATAAAGGGGCACAGGTGCTGGGTTTGGGGGGAAGGCTCCTCCATGTCCATTTTACCCTCAGATGTTAACTCATTTATTTTCCATCCCCTCCCATGCTCTCAGGATAACATCTCAGTGGGTAAAGCCTCTCCTGGGAGGTTTTAGACCCCTCCTAATTTTTACCTAGAGGGGTTTCAGCACTGTCTCTTCCCATCCCTCCTGTAGGACCCCAAAATAAGACCATAAAATCCCTGCCCAAGACCCAGTGACATGGGCTATGCTGGGACACAGACACTTCTACATCACATCACGCTTTCCCCATCCTGGGACCTTGGCTTGGAGAAGTGCAGGACCCAAGCATGAGGGTCAGATCTGACATTGAGGCACCCTGACAACAGCACTTGGGCAACATCTGTTCAGGCCTTGCCCATGAAATACCGGAGGCAATCCTTGTTGATGCAGCCTCAGCACCAGCTCTGAAGGGTTTTCTGCCTGGTGCAGGAGTTTCACCACCAGGACACTCAAGGCTTCCCTTGGATAAGCAATAAGAAGCCTCAGCACCCATGCAGCGAGGACTGAGCGTGTGGTCTGTGCTCCAGCAGTGCCGAGTGGCCTGAAAGGATGCACATGAGTGTGTGTGTGTGTGTGTGTGTGTGTGTGTGTGTGTGTGCAAGCACCTGAGCAGAAACACAGAAAAAGGGCTGGTTCAGCCCTCTCCCCACCCTTCCAATTAGAGGCTTGTTTCTCTTTTCAGTCAGGGCATAAAGCGTGCTCGCTTTGGCGGTGCTTCTCTCAGTCCCACTGTGGGAGACGTGGAGGATGTCAGCCCGCTTCCTCCGCTCCCTATTTCCCAGACTGGCAGGTGGGAGCTGGCTTTCTATTTTTTCCCACCTGGAACAAAGCACAGCAGAGGTTTCTAAGTGGCAGTCCCACCTTTGCGGAGCATTGCTGGCCATCACTGCTTCAGAAAAGACAGTTTAGCAGTGCAGGCAAACCCAGTCCTGATCAAGGCCTTTGCTGACTTTAAAAGAAGGAATAGGGCTGGGAATGGAGATGTTCTGTCTCTCACACTGGCTTCACCCGTAGCCTTGAGGGAGTCACCTTGCCTCTGTGTGCCTCGGTTCCACACAGTGCCAGGGCTTCAGCACCACCGAGCAGCAAGAACGCAGATGCTGTTATCTAAAGGAACCTGTGATGGCTGATCAAGAAACGTCTGCTGCAACAGTTTCGAACTCCTCAGACACTAACTGTAAAAGCATGAACAGTACTTTTAAGGCACAAGCTCAAAGCTCCTTGGTTACCCCTAGATCTCCAGTGCCTTTTCCTGAAGATAGTCCGTAGACTTAAATTGCACACCACCCCACTCAGGTACCTTTGCACAGAGTGTCTGGGATCTCACACCTCTTTCTCATGTCCCTGATGAGTATTTTTTAACGCCTAATTAACTTTTAATAGGATGCAATCATTCTAGAAATTGTAAGTGTTCTAGGGGCACAAAGCCCTCCTTTCCATCCCAAGAGTAAGACAACAGTTAGAGCTGAGAGCTGTGAGATGGCTGCACTGGTAGTTGCAGGGATGGAGCAGTAGTTCACAACAGTGAGTGGTTTGATTTGTGCATTTTTTTAAAACTGTTTCAGGTTTTTATTCTTTATTCCACTATCTGTTCTTTTTTTTTTTTTTTTCTCTCTCTCTCTCTGCTGCAAAGCCACCCAAGCCTGCTTTTCATTGCTTTTGGAAAACTTCAAGCAACTATCACCTTAACTGATACAACCTTTTTCTGTCTGGTATTTTTTCCTGTACTGCCCATTTTCATTCAGTGACTGCTTCAACCAAATTCTGGATATTCAATAGTTTTCACGGCAAAGCTATTCCCCACTCTTCCTTGGCCACAAGGTTTGTTCTCTGTTCAAATATTTGCACTCCCTGAAGGCTGAACTTTCACTGGGAATAGACATAAGCCTTCTTTGAACTTTATAATGACATGTAAAATCTTACCTAACTGTGAGCACTTTTGCAATGTGTTACCTGTATTTCAGAGAGCTCTAAATTGTTGCTTCCCTGCTTTAAACAAAAAACAAAAGCCATCTATGTGACTTTTTTTGACCTGGCCTCTCCTCAGCTTAAAAAACAAACAAACACAAGAGCAGTTTATGAATCACAATTTCTCTGAACATATTTAGCTGTTTTTCCAATCGTTCCTGATGCAGACAAAAAACTGGGACAGCCAGCAGGTACTGAGCAGTTTCTACCCCTTTCCTGAAGTTGCTAAGAAACCACTTTGTGTGGGGCATCACATTTTCCTAGCTGGTCAGCTCCGAAGTGGAATTTTCTCTGTTCCCTGGCTTAAATTCACCAAAGATTTAGATTGGGTTTTCTTCGCCAAACCACAGTAGCAGCAAATGGTACACAGGGCTCTCAGTTATTCCACAGAAAAACAACTAAACATATACATTTCCCAAAAGGTCTTTATGTTATGGGGAGAAAGGGCTGCAGCCAGCCATGAGATGTTTCAGAGTCCCTCACGTACATGAGTCTGAACAAAATCAGTCAGGTCATATTTTATAACTCCTGTCTACATGTTTTTTATCCCCAGCTGGAAATACCGAGTCCTGCCTAAAGCATGAGATGTCGTGCCCCATCTGAAGTGAGTTTTGCCTGTCCCCTCTCATCGCTACAGCTACACCATACCAACCAGTGCAGAGACACCCCGATGAGCAAGGAGGGCAGGCAGGCGATGCTCCAGCACAGCCTGTGCGGCTCGTTCCGTCCCAGTCCACCCAGCAGCTGAAGGTGGTGGCAGCCCTGGGATGGCCCCAATACCCTTTGAGCAGGTAGGAAGGCACCTGCTTAATCTCAGCAGATGGAGAATTAAATTTGATATGGACGGGCAACACTCTTATACACTGAAAGGCATCTGAAGTGGGGGAAATAAAGTCCAAGCGTTTCAGATGGGGCTGTAAATGTACTGTCCTTCCTAATGGCTGTGATGCTTTCCCTCACAGACCTTTTGACTTTTAACATAAGGGGACCTGGAAAGTTTAAATTAATATCTAGTGCTTCACTGCTGACTAAAAAAAAAAAAAAAAAAAGGGG
>NW_020799112.1:16005881-16058868 GCF_003259725.1 Athene cunicularia
AAAAAAAAAAAAAAAAAAAAAAAAGGGGACGATCCAAGGAGGAGATTCACAACCAAAATCTCATCTTGAATCTTGAAGATGGAATAAAGTACCAATGGGAAGAAGCAAGTCTCCATGCTCTGTGATCTGGGAGCATTATCTGTCAAGATGATGGATGCACAGCTCTCACGAGAGCGCATGAATGCTGCGAAAGGGTTATGAGCCTCAGGTTTAAAAGTGAGACAGTCAAGGAAGCAAGCTTTGAAATGAGGCATGGGATCAAAATAATTCATAGAGAGAGGAGAAACTGTTCTAACATAAACCATAAAGCACAGGAGGGCGTTGGGAAGAGAGAGGAAGCACAGATATTAAAGATCACGTTAAAAGAGAGCTGGAGGGAGAGCGGCTGAGGGCAGGCATGTGGCTTGGGTGCAAGGAGGGCACAGGAGGACGTCCCTGCACTCAGTTTCAAATTTTACCTTTACTTTAGGCTGGTGACACTCTCTTCCACGTTAAGGAAAACCACTTTTTTTTTCTCCTTAAATCCAGAGGGTTTCCCACCTTTTAAAACCTCTTTAAGAACTAAGGGTTTTAAAAACTTTTCCCTCTTTCCCACAGGAACAGCAAATCAGAAAGTAGGCTGTTAAGACTTAATATAGTTTGACCTACAAAATTATTCAACTCTGGGTCTCCTTGCTCTTCTCTCCGTAAACCCATGTCACAGCCTGCACAAAGACTTTCCCCTGGGCTAGAGATACTGATACTCTTGTGGTGGAAGGATCTTCGCTGAGGGGCTGCGAGTAGTTACTACCCAGGCAGCATGATACAGTTGCATTTCCGCACTCAAGATCACCCCACCTTGATCTCTCGGAGCTCTCTTAGCAGCTGAAATGGTGATGAACAGGGAAGTGAAAAGAGCGAATCACAGCGTGGACAGTCTCAGCCTGAGCTAGGACCTCCTTGCAAGCCTGAGGAACTTCAAACCCAAAGTTCTCTGTCCCTACTCAGGTTTTACTGCTGAGGTACAACAGGTTTTTCAACAGAAGTTTTCTCAACTGTGGAAGTCACAGCAGTTTCCTACCTCCGCCCAGCTGCCATCTGGTCCCTTCATAAGCCAGGGTATGGGCCTGCAGCAACAAACCCATTCCCTCCTCCCCAAGCACAGATTTCTCTCCCATTCAACACTACCAGCAGCACCCTCAGGGGAAAAAAACCCAAAAAACATTACAACACTTTCTCACAGCACCAAAACTGCCAAGGATTCTGTTATGGGTTCCTTCTCAATATTTTGGGGTGTTTGTTTCAGTCTGCATCATTTCTAGGTACTTACAGGCTCTGTATTTCTCCTCAGCTCACCCCAAACAGCCTTTAGACCATTCACACCCAACAACCTCCTTTCTCTGCCTATCACTTATCAGCTACTGATGCTCCAGGTGTTTTCCATTTCTTAATGCTGAGCATCCTTTCCCCCTGTCCTCAGCCATCACCTGCCACCTCCTCTACATCAGCCAGCGGAGCCATGCAAGAAGTTCCCTAAGCTTTCCTGTTTGCTGCTCTTTTTGGGTTTCCTAGTAAATCTGCTCCTTTCTACTCAGACTGCAGCAATATTGACAGCATTACAGACACACATATTTTACTCAGGTTCCTTAATTAGCTTCATCTTATTTTAGTTTGCATAAACCACGTTCTCTTTTTATTGCATAAACTATTTCTTCTCTTTCAACCACTTGTGGTGCTCCAGTCAGTTTGCTTCCAAACCAGAGGGCTAAATTTAATCCCCCACTCCCCATTCAGCTTTCTCCATTTACAGTATTTTTTTGGTAGTGCTTTTTTTTCCCTTTCTTTTCTTTTCTGGGTTGGGGTGGTTTTTTTTTTTCCTTCTTTCCAAGAGGCTGGGCTTCCTTTTCTGTCCGTAAGCCCTCCTATTTCCCCCTGCCCCCTGGATGCCTGCCTACCTTTACTCTAAAATCCAGAGGAGGATCCAATACACTTAGTTTGCCAGCTCTTCAAGAGGTATCTAAGGAGGCTGACAGGAGTTTGATGGTCTCTCTTGCAGCCAGTGGCAGCTAATGTGGTCTGAAACCCTCTCTCTCTTTTTTTGCCATTCACACACAGTACTTACTCTTCAAGCCTGCTGCTGCTGCCACTGCCTGAAAGGACCTGAAATACCACACAGGGAATTTTGGGGAACCGGGGAAAAAAAAAAAAAAAAAAAGGCAGGAAAGTTCATCTGGAGATTGTGAAGAAGACATACAGTAATAGCAAGAAGTGGAAAGCTCTTTCCTTCTTGAAAGCCGAAAAACACCTCATTTCTCTGCCAGGTGTATGGGACTTAGATTCTGGAAGCACTGCACTGAACTGTTTAAGGTAACGTATTGCACTTTCCTCCCTTCGCTCTTTGGTGTCTTTGCCTTAACTTTCCTATTTCTTTCCTCAGTGCTCTAAAGATGCAGGCTCTCAGTCAGTGGATTGGTTGTTTCCCTGGTGAGCAACCAGCAGCGAAATATGAGAGAAGTTGTAAACGGATTGAGCCTGAGCTTCTCCACAGTTTCCCTTCTGCAAGCAGCACTGCTGTGAGAGGGGAGCCTGTGCCTGGAGTGCCTCTCGGTGTGATGGTCCTCACCAACAACCCACCCGTTACAGGGAACAAACCTATAGCCAGAGGCAACAACTATGTGTCAAGTTTGTTAGTTGTCTTGGGGAAGGGAAGCAAACCACCGGCTTAGGAGATCCTGTAGCCAAAACCACAGGGTGGAAGGGCAGAGACACTCTCCCTCCCCAAAAGACCCTCCAACCCCTCGCTGTTTCTTTGGGATGGATCTCAGGTACCACTAGAGCCCTGGCAATATTTCTGAGCACTGGGGAAGGAGGCTGCCATCGTGCTGATTTGTTGCAAGTGTCCGAAAAGGCTGCGGGGTTTCTCACAATTATTGCTTTGATCGATGTCGTTGCTTTGCTCCAGGGAAGGCAAAGGCTGATTTCTGAGCTAGACGAGTGTTAAGCTCTGTAGGGGCTGACAAGTTCAGAAAGAGCATGAAAAGAGCCTGGATGCCGGAGGGTTTGACAGCGCGCTCCCTCGAGTGAGGATGGCAGGGACCGATGGTTGGCAGAGTCTCCTGGGTTATTTCCAGTGAGCTGCTTCAGGCGTTAGTCAGTACCTGCTCTCTTTCCGAATCCATTCACAGATGAAGCATATTTTTAGCAATCGTTCGCAGGGAGCTGAGCTCTTCTGCAGAAGTGGACAGAGCAAAAAGGGTTTTACTTTTCGGAATCTCTATCGGAAATTTCTTCTTTTCGTTCATTTACTACTTTTTAAAACTTCTCATTGAAACCTTATGCTAAGTAACCCTCTGCATGTAGCAGAAAGCAGACATTTTAACCTTTCCCTTTTGAGTTGTTTAGCCAGAAAACTTTGGTTTGAAAAGCTTTCCTAGCTTTCTACAATAACTTTGCCAGATGTGGAAAGGGGGGGAATATCCCACAATGAAATAGCTGGGAGAGAGGAACTTTTTAGCATTCTTCACTACTTTGGATTTTGTCTGTAAGCTCCCAATAAAAGATGTTGGCTGAGCAGAGGGGCCAGGGCTTTGGGGACTGAGTTTGGTGGGCTTTCAGATCCTGCAAAGAAGGACAATCCTGCGCTCTTTTGGAAGCTGAGCTATTTGTTTCTTTGCTTTGGTTATTTGATGTTATATTTTCCTGCTCGCTTCAACAGACCATATCTGCCTGATAGGTCAAAGGGGAGATGTTGCCTCTTTCTGAGATGTTTCGAGTTGCTGTCAGAGTGCAAGAAAGGGAGGCATCCCCTCCCACCATCGCCGGATGGGGCAGAGGGTGAGGGCTGGAGATGTGCCCATGCTGTCTGAGCACTCTCAGCAGCCTGAACGGTCTTTGGGGGAAAACTCCATCTGTTCCACTTGAACTGCTGTTTAATGTTTCCTATAATCACCTCCATGTACAGTAGCAGGGTTTGACAGCAGCGCGAGGGTTTGACGATAGATGGGCAAAGAGAACCAATGAGATAGGAAATTGAGGGAGTGAAAGAGATGGAGGGAAAAACTTACTAAGGAAAAGAGGATATTAAATAAAGTCCAGCAGACTTAGCACTGTCAGAGCAAACAGCAGCTCATCACTGTAAAATGCTACTTAATTAGTGAGGAGCATTAAGGGTTTTAGAGAAGAGGATGAATGGTATCACTTAAAAGGCAGAAATGAATGAGTGTGTAAATGAAAAGAGAGACCAGGTTGTCGTCCAGCACTCTGAAGTCACCCAGGGACTAGCATAACAGTCAGAAACCCTGGGGGCTCCAAACTCCACTCCATTATTGGTCTTTTCTCTCCAATTCTCTGTCTGGAGCAGATCCTCTACAAACCTAAGCTGCACAGATCCAGTGACTTCATTGCCTTCCCATGCTGACTTACACCCGGCAGGAACTGGGCTGGTGGAGGGCCAGCTGGTCCCATTTTAAAAATCAACGGGACCTTTCTTAACCGCCTGAGACATCTTTTCCACCACCACCCTCCTCCGTCTCCACGCTTCCCCCTTTCCCTCACCAGTGGTGGGACGGCTGCTCTACCACAAGACAACCTTCCCCAAGCTGCTCTCTTCCTCCTCCTCCTCCTCCTCCACCTCCTCCTTTCCCCCCCCAAAACCCGCTGCAGCCTCCACGTGTGTAACAAGCCGGGCTGTGTGTGCCACTCTCAGGCAGCTTCCCAGCAGCAGCAACAAAAGCCGTGTTCATAGCGGGTCTGGACCACATACGGAGCCAGCGCACGACGGCTGCCGAGCAGCCCAGAGCAGCCAGGGCTGTTTAAAGAGTGAAAGAGAGAGAGAGACAGCAAAGAGAGGGAGCTGTTATATATTAAAAAAAAAAAAATACTTGAGCCCAGTGCAACAACGGAAACCTTACAGTTTACTTTTAAAAACTCAGTGCTTCCTTGTGAGAGGGCAGAACAGCTCAGCCTGTGTGTGCGGGGCAGGTCTGCGGGCTCTGCCTGTGTGCACAAGGGCGGGTGTGTGAGCGCTGCCTCCCCTCCCCTCCCTCTCAATGGACTCACAGTATAAATCTAAAGAAGCTTTTTGTTGGCCTGATGAATAGGCGGGGGGTTTTGTCGTGCTACCCGCGCAGCCTTCTTTGAGACACTTCGCACCGAGACATTTTTCCTCTGTGTGCTTTTCGTTGGGTTTTCCCTTTTTAAGAAAAATTTCCATTTCTCCCTTGCATGATATTCCCCCTCCCTAGTGATTGCTCCGTACAGACCAGAGAGCAGAGAGGTGGAGGGGAGGATGAGAAATACCAGAATCATTTGACTTGGGTACCCCAAGAGCTTCCATGAACTTTAGCTGTTGAAATGCCCTGAGGTGTTAAGTAGCAGCCCTGTGGACCTCCTCACCCGATTTCCTTCCCCTGCTTTACAAGCCCAACCGCTGTGCAATCAGTTTGAGTGATCTAACACTCCTGATGGCTTCAGCCTGTTGACAGAGGCAGCTGGAGCCATGTCACTGCCCCCATGACCAAGAGAGTTTAAGGGAGATGATGTGACTTGAGCACACTGGCCGTGCAGCCGAGTCCAAAAGCCACCGCCACCAGGTTCTGTTCCTGTTGCATAAACTGCATGGAAGCTACCTGGGATCCGGCTTTGCCTGCGGGTTTCCATGGCTTTGCCTTTTCCCAAGGCTGGCTGAGTTGGAAATCTGGCTGTGCTTGGGAGCTGGAGAGGAGGACAGACCAGAGGCCACAGAAAGGACTCTTCTGAGAGAAAGGAGCAGGAGATGAAAGCCAGGGAGTGGGAGACCTCTGACAAGCAAAATCATCTAGGTTTTCACCTTTGTAGTTGCTCTTGATGTCAGCCAAGGCT
Source organism: Athene cunicularia (assembly GCF_003259725.1). NCBI lineage: Eukaryota > Metazoa > Chordata > Aves > Strigiformes > Strigidae > Athene > Athene cunicularia. The sequence goes on from NW_020799112.1 coordinate 16,011,720, forward strand.
TGGTAATTCATGACTTTTCTACAAACCCCAGTGCAAGCCAGAGGACACCTGGGTCAGTTGAAGTAGGAGAAATTTTGGGAGAGACCCAAAATTAATGCAGATGAAGAGCCCTACCTCACTGCTCAGTTTCCCCCCCGGGTTGTCACTGTGTCCTGAGAGAGTGCAGGCTTATGGTGAAAGGAGCAGTGATTGCTGTGAAGAACTTGGGTGATGGGATGTCCTGGGAAAGGTAGGTCTGTGCTGTTTGACCTGGCAGCTGTGCTTGCTATGACAGTTAGTGAGGCACTGCATGACCTTGAACACAGGGACGATCCCGGTTGCCATTTTACCAGGGAACTACCTGGGAGCCAGGGATCTTCTGACCCACCTTAGTGCTGTGCAGGGGTGGAAGGAGGTGAGCCCAGCCTTCCCCCGTGTCCAGTGTTGGGTAGGGCAGATCCCGGAGGAAAGGCACTCGCTTCAGCAGAGGCCACACCGGGCAATGCCAAGACAAAAAGGCACCTGTGAGAGCAACCATGTCTTATCACAGGGACGAGGTGATCCAGACAGGATATTTCGTCTGGCAGGGTGGTGCTCATGGGTTAGGCCCGAGAGGAGTAAAACTGTCTATTAAGCCATGCCCAATAAACCTAGCTTACATTGGGAGAATATGGAATGTAAATACTCATGCTTCAAGCCGTAAGGTAACCACTAAGTGCTAGTGTTAAAAAGAAACTTCCTCCTCAGCAATTTATTCCCTATTTTTCGATGATGAGAACTTTGCTCTCAAGCTGGGGATATAGCTCTTGTCCAAGACAGGATACTGGCCTGGACACACCATTGGTTTCATCTGGTCTGGCAATTTCCATGTGCCTTTGGCTTCTCCAATGCCCTTGGTTAGCATTGAGCAGAGGACTTGGACACTTTATAAACAGTAGTATAGAAAACCACTGAAGGAGAGAAGGAGTCATCTGTGATGGCTGCAAGAAATACAGATTTGACTTAATAGGCGAGAAATTTGAATATGAATAATTTGACAGGAAAAAGAATCCATAGGGGAAAATACCAGGAAATAACCGAGGAACATCTCCTGACCGAGGTTAGAGAACAGACTGGAGAAAAAAAGGTGTGTAAAGGAAATGCAGAGGCCAGCAGCTGATAAACAGGTGAAAATGATGGTGCTGATCCCTTCCAGCTGGAGCTCCCATCCATCATTCACACCTCCACTGGGAGAGCAGCCGCTGTGCTGGTGATTGAATAACCTGTAATCCACAGCAAAACCTGCCGCTCCTGCTGGGATCCTGCACAGGGCCAGGGATAAATACCCCGCCACAATCCTGGAAATCCCCAAACACCGCGGGATTTGCACAGGGCAGGGCAGATTCCGTAGTTTTGCTGGCACAAATCTATTGACTTCAGAAGATTACTCCGGTTTAACAGTCCTGTGGTACAGCAGCCGTAGATCTCACTGTAATTAACATTACATCATTTGTACCACGGTTTCAAGGTTGAAATCATCATGTAGTTCGCATATTGGAAATTACTGGATAGTTTTCATATAAATGATTAACTGTCGCTGTTACTTAACGCAGAAAAATTGTTTCTATGATGTTTGGTGAACAAATAATACCCTGCACCTCTATAGCAAATCGGCTTCAAAGTAATACTTCAGTGCTGTACCATAACGAATACCCTCCCATTCTGTAATAACCACTCTGCAAATGATGTCTTTTCCTCTGTTGTAAATTATACCGTGCATTTACTGCCACTGTTGCTATTGCATTCAGTTTGGTTAGTAAATAATACTCTTTCCCTACCATTGTATCTGGGGTTTAAATAATACCCTGTCCTCACACAGTACTTGGCATGTAAGTGTCACCCTAATCCTGCTCAGTACTTTGGAGTGCACAGAACATCCTGCTGCAGAACAAATTGCAGCCTTCCTCTCTGTAGTATTTGCCCTCTAAATATTACCCTGCTGGTTTATGTAGCATTTATTGTACAAATAATACCCTACTGCCTTGTAGTAATTGATATGTAAGTGATACGGTCAGACTGCAGGGGTACTTAGTCTGCTAATACTGCCCGCTATACTGGCATTAGATGAAACAGCGGAGTTGTGCAGTGGAGGATGCTGGGCTCCCGCCTCAGCCCTTTGTCACTGATATTTGGCCCTTCTCTCAAAAACCAGGGTGTTCAGCAGCCGCAGAGCTGGAGCTGTCCTGCAGCCATCACTGCCTGTCAGCAGGGAAAAAATCACCCCTCTGCTTGGCCAGCTAGCCCATGGGATCTTGTGGGGAATTGGTGTCCTTCAAGCCACTTTGCCAAAGACAGGGCAAAATCCTTGTCCCTTCACAATTCCCAGATGCCCTGCATTTTGCCTCCTAAAAAAACCCGCTTTGCTGCTAGCTAACAGCAGAGATCGCCTTCCAGTCTCAATGTATGGTTTCCTACCTGTTAAGAGGACAGCGTGAAATGATTCAGCACCGCTGGTAACATTGAGTCGTGTTTAGCAGAGGACAGAAGGGTCCTCGTTACTCTTATTGCTCAGCTCTGAATCTGTTGAGCATTCTGAAATTCTCCAGACCAACCCCAGCGTGCCCCTGGGACTACGGCACTCTGCAGTGCTGTACCCATTTCACCCGTGTAATTATTTCCGTATCAGTACACCAATAGGCACACGTACCTTCCTTTTCACCTTTCTGAAGCATGTGAATGTTGTTTTGGGCCATTCTCTTGCTGTATCCAGGCAGGCATGTGGGTTACAGGCATGAAGATCTCAGAATCAACCAAGATCTTCATTTCAGTTCATCTTCAGTGTTGTGCTTTCAGCTCCCACTAACATAACCCAAAGGAACTTTGAACTAGCGAGCCCAGGCAGCATCACCGCTCCAACAAAGACAGCACTGAGTTCAGTGTGGGCCACAAAATCTTTCTGAGAAGTGAAATAAGTTCTTGGGTTAGTTGTCCTCTGCTGGACATCACATAGCCAGGTGTGCTTAGCAGGGCAGCAGCCAGCTCAGTCTTGTCTACAGCACCTAGTGACGCTCCCCTTGAAGAAATTAGGGAAAGTACGCCTCAGTCTTCCTCTACATTCTCCATTAGTGAAACCATGTATTTTGCCCTAAAGACCCTGTTTCAAAGAGTTAAACTCCTGTCCTTCCTTCTGCTAGCCCCACCAGATCTTCTCCTTTAGTCAAGGTAAGATTTTTAGGCAGAGGTGATACCTCCAAAAGCAGCTGAGAACGTTGGAAAATAAATATTCTTTGGTTAACACAATTCCCTTTTTCAGCTTTTCAATCTGCACAGGCACCTCACTTCTGCCCTGGCTTTGACCAGTTTCATACAATTGCCACTGGCCTCCTACTTTGAATGAGAGCATCGGACCAACATAACCCCATGTGCTTTGTGAACATTATGCTCAGCCCTTTCTTTCCCAGGTTCTAAGGCCTCCCACTCCCCCTGCATCCTCCATGGCAGCTCAGCTGTTCATGTGTTGTTGGAGTGAGGGTGTTTTGGCAGATTCAGGAGCAGTCCAACGTTAAAGGCAAGAAGGCTGCTTCCATTATGTGTTTTGGTGAAAGTGAAGACACTCAAATATGTTGGTTGGCACCTTCTCTTCAATCCTGGCACAGTTTATTTCCAATTTCTTCTATTCTCCAACTGGATTGCTCTCTGTTCTGCAACTGCAAACACAGTCGACTTTTTCTGTAGATCTGCTGTGCCTTATCCCTAAGAGATGTGTCTCTCATCCATGCTGTTCGTGTATATTTTAAAACTTATTGGGTATCAGGGTCATTAGATACTCAGATAGCTGATTGAATTTCTCTCCCTTATAAAATTATGTCCGTTTCCAGAAGTTGCTTTAGGAAGAGAAGGCCATGTTTTGCAGAAGTAACAGAGCGCCCAAAGACACGGCAAAGCACTTCTGCAAATTCCATTAGGTGCCTCACTCATCCATCTGCATCTTTAAATTCTGAAATACCATGGACGATTTTGCAGGCTATCAGAGTTTTACTCAACAGCTTTGACATTCCCAGAAATCTCACAGCATCCATGTGAGAGCGCACTGTATCTATTGCTGTTGTGTCAAAACTTGTAACTGAGATCTTTTAAAGCTCAGTTTAGAAGCCATCTGCTAATTTTGTCATGGATCAGAAACCTTTATTTCTCTTGCTCTCAAAAATACTTATATTTTTTCACTCTCCTTTGTGACATCCTTACAGTAGGAAGGAGATTTCATTGAGTCTTTCAGAGGGCAAGCACAGAGCACGCAGCCCAAGGGGACAGGATGTCCAACATGGTTTTTGAACATCCTTAATGCTGCACCAGGGACTCAAGAGGCTGGACAAACCTGGGGTCTGCATGGACCAGAATGTTTATCAGCTGCAGCTTCTCACCTTCCCAGTATACTTCCATTAAAAATCATTAACTTAAAGTATGTCTCATTCAACCACGTTTGCAGGAATGCTCATCCTAGATGTTAGAGAATATTTTTGTTTTGAATGTTTAGCTGTCAACCAGTTTTACTGAACATTGCTCCTATCGTGTGGTTTATTTAAACGGTGTGGATCAATGTGCACTGATGGCTTTTCAGCTGCAGCTATGGAATTACCACAATCTGCACACTGCTCTGAGACAGGACCCAAATGTTACGTATTAAATCTGATTCTCATACTGTGTATAAAAGCCAAACAGGATTTTCCTTGCTATACTGTTTTATGGAATTGATTCTTCTTCTGTCTGAAAGTAGAGTGCTTTGTACAAACTTGTGTGGATTTAGACTTCCCCTTGAGAGCTCTCCCTGCTGTCTTTTTGGGACTTGCAAGCAGTTACTTGTCTAGACTAGGTTTTAATACCACAACTCAGACTTAACGTTCCTAACCTCAGAGGTAAATGGCATCTTTTCCCCTGATTCCAGTGGTAACTGGATCTGGCCACCAGATAATTTACCTGCCCATCTTATTGGAAGAATTACAAGATAGTTTGGTTAAAATAGATTATAATTATTACTTGCTTTTGAACTGTTTTTATATGCCGATACTATAAAACAATTTTTACTTTTATACAGTTTCTCTTAGTGAGTTTCTCTGGTGTCTGAGTTAAAATACCAGTGTAGCATGCTCCAGGATCCATTTTAAAGCCCACGTTTACTCCATCAATGCTGGAGCATATTTGCTGGCTTGAAATACTTTGCTAGGTGGTTATTTTACCTACAAGAGATCTGTGTTGGTGCCCTTCTGCTCCCCAAAATGCAGGCACTGTTGGTTTTAAACTATTCCATGTAACTCTGGAAAAACAACGTTTTCTGTTGCCCCTATAGAATGTTTCACCAAACGCTGGGCAACGTTTTGGCTCTGTCCCTCAACCACATCTCATACAAAGAAGTCCATTTGCCTCTCAGAAAACTTTGTATTCCCATCTAATTACTGTTTTGGTTTCCTCCATACCTCGCTTTCTCTTTTTGAAGGTGTGACATACGGATTTCTCTTAGCAAACTGTAGCTTTGGGCTTATCAGCGATGGCTCCCCAAATGTCTGTGGCTTATGTTAAGGTTAAATTCCCTTTGCAGTCTACACCTCACAGAACGATTTCGTGTAAGAGTCTTGCTTTTAGTCAGGATAACTGTGGTCTCCCCAGATTCACATTTGTGTTCCCTGGGCTTGGTCAGCAACATATTTTCTAGATTGCAAGATCTTTAAGGCAGGGACCGTTGTCTGCTTGTGCTGGGGTAACTCAGTGGAGCCCTGAGATCTGAGCTGTAATGAAAAGATTATTGATATGCATCCATTGACCCTAGACTGAAACTAATTTTGGAGAGGCTAATTGCCTTTGTCTTGCTCCGTCTTTCAATGTCACAGCATCACAGTTGCTTCCTAAGTAATACTGTATCTAAACCCATCTATAAATTCATGTCTATGTAGAGAGAAAGCTCTCTATATACATAACATACATTCAGGTCAAAGAGTTTAACTGTTTTTCAAGTGCAGTGTTTCTGTTCTTCAGGCTAGTTTCACCATTTGTTTGAAGGGAACAGACTTTCAGTCTGGGCAGATTCTCAGAACAAACTGAGATGTCCTTTGGAAAAAAACAAAAGGTTGTGATTCCATTTTGGATTGAACAATGGGTCTCATATTATTTTAAAAATGATCCTTTCATGTTTGTTGCTAGTTTCAGAAAGTGTGTGTTTGAAAGGTTTTCTTGGAAAGTTTTGAACTGACCCAAAGTAGAAATTTCAGCTAGGGAACTAAAACTCTTCTGCGAATTATTCCCTCTCCCATGCTGAGGGGTCTCGTTATCTTTTCTGCTGGGTGGATGAATACATCACCCAGAGACTGGCATCCACCTTCACGGAGGGGCCAGTGGCTAGAAGGGGACAATTTCTTGACACCTTTTCCTTCACCTTACTCCTTCCCTTCCAACTCCCGTCAGTCTCATAAAGTAGGACTTAAAGCTGCTGAGGTCTCTGATGGTCTTTTCTGTGGCAAACCCAAAACGACCTTGTTTGGCTGGAACTATTTTGTCACTAACTTCTGTCTTGTTGTGTTTTGTTTCCCGCTGTACAATTTGGCTTGGTTCAAAAGCATCACTATAGTAGGAAAAAAAAAAAAAAAACAACAAAACAACAAACCACCCAAACCAAACAAATAAAAAACCCCGAAACAAAACAAAACAAAAAAAATTTCTTTTCTTCTTGGAGTGGCTGTTGGTTTCTTCCCAGAAGAAAAGAACAGGCGGAACCAAAGGCAGGAGTTACTGTTCAGATAAAGTGACTTGACAAGTGAATAGGAGCAGTGGATGAGTGTCTGTGCCCAATGGGACTGCCTCTTGCAAGGAGAGATGAGCATCCCTCAGTGTTCCCAACATGGTGAAATCCCCTTGACTCTGGTGCAGACAGGGCAGATGGCTGAGCTTTAAGTTACCTCCATCCCCCAAAAGGAATGAAGCAATATTAAAATAAACAGGGACCTTATTGACTGAGCCAATTAAATAGCGTTAAATACACACTGTGTGTCTTGGCTAAGAGGGAAGAGGGCACTACATGCCAGAATGGTCTCCTGGTACGTGAACAGTTTGAGCACACAGAAAAGGAAGGGATTGTACAGCAATGCAGGGCTACCAGGTGCCATGAGATGGCACTGGCTGGGGCAGTGACTGAGGATGAATATAAAGGAAAAATCTGAAAGAAGAGATGGCCTGGTAAGATTTTAACAGGGCCTTAAACGCTCCACACACTTACAGGAAAGCTCCTGGTTTGTACAGCCGGACAGTAGCCACGGACACTGCCCCTGCTCAGCACCGCCTGTGCATGACTTGGTCCCTGGAAGGGAGGTGAGGGGGAGCTCATTTTCTGTGGTCCACGTAATCTTGCACCACGGCTAAAACTGTCAAGCGGGGGACAAAGCAGGCTGGGAGAGCTGGTCTAGGAGGAAATGAGAGGAGACAGCGATCCATTCTCCTGCTGCCATGCATGAGGTGGTTTCAGGGGGTGCAATGCCCAGCCATTGATTGAGCTTTCCTAAAACCAGAGATGAGGGTGAAAAGCTGTTTCTCTTTCTTAATCCTTCCTGTACCATTCAGTCTCCTAGATTAGTACAAGCTGGCATGGCTGTTTTGTGCTCAGCCTAGTTGTCAGAGGTTTGCTGGCAGAGGAAACTGAGAAGTAGGAGGGTCTTCCTCGCCACAGCCAAGGCAGCACAACCCTCATTATAGTCTGAATGCGAAGTCTGTGGTCTCTGTTTATACTTTGTGTCCTCTCCAAAAACTGGAAGGCAAAGCCAGCCCAGTGCCTTCAGAACTGAGGTTCATCACACCAGTCCCAGACAGCAGAAAACTTTGATGAAAACCTAGTCCAATATTTCGGTAAAGACCCTTCTTTGGGACCAGGGGTGTGTGAGAGCCTTCGTCAGCAGTAGCAAAACCCACACTTGCATTACGTTTGGGGGTTCACGTTGCTTGCCAGAGAAAATATCTGAATTCTCAGTGACTAGAGGCTTGTGAATCAAAAAGGAAAAGCTCTTTCACTCCAAGGAAACTCTCTGCTTGCCTGCACAGGGAGTGCGTATGAACATTTGACATGCATGTGCCTTTCTAAGGAATCACAAATAGTTTTAGTGTCTGGAAACAGGAGAAATAGTAATCCCTTGCTTCTCTACTAAAAATGCTAGTGATCCACTCAGTAGGAAAAGATGGCTCTCAGTCTTCTGGGGTTATGAAATAAAAAAAATTGCCAAGAGATCGCTACTTTTCAAATCTTGCAGATTATTTATGGCAATTCACTTGGACCACTGGCACTACCTCCAGAACAGCACATGGCAAGATGTCTCCCCCATTTCCAGCCAGTAAATCAGAAAGCCCCAGGACCTCTCCCATGCCATTTGCCCTTTTGTCTTCCAGGTCATCCCAAAGGGAGGATCAAGTTGAGATTCCACCTTCCTCACAAAACTAAACTGTGCATGTCTTGAATTTATGAGACAGGAAATCTACTTGGGAGGAAAGCTAGGGCTGAAACAGCCTCATTTAAGTAAATCTAAGCACAGTGTTTACACAATGTCTGGAATTAATGCAGAGAAAACTTTCAGGTGCCAACCTTGGAAAGAGAAAATGGGGAGCAAAAAGAGAGCAGATACTGAGACTGTGATGAACCTGAACTCCAGGTTGGATGGAAGGTTGCTTTTACTTCTGTTAAGTGCCAGCAGCATGCTGTACTTGGTAATGCAAAGACCAGACAGATAGGATGGGATTGCTCACATATCTCTTTCACGTCCAAGCTGTGACAGTGTGAGGATGGTTAGTATCACCAGCTCTGTGTATTCCCAGCATGGATGGCCTCTCCAAAGATTGTGGTGCAGCATGATGTATGTAGCACACCAGTAGAAGGTGTCCTTAGCTGCAGTCTTCGTATCTTATAAGAGGTGCTTATTTCACATGAAATTATACTAATGCAAGCTAAGGCTATGCACAATATTACACATGACTGGTATCAACCAAGAATGTGGTCACACTACATGTCATTAGCCAGGACGATGCTTTCTGTCTACCTGGACCACAGAAAGAGGAAAAATCATTACCGTTGTGAAGCTAACAAGAACCACTTCATGATGTCTCTTCCAGTCCTGCCCAGTGCTTTGTTAGGTGGAGTTTCATATCGCATTTCTTAGGAGCACACATGTTGCATCCAAGGCAATTTTGGATATTAGTAGATCAGTAGTTTAGCAGATCAGTAGGTTAGTATTATGGGCAGCAACTAGCAAAGTCAGTAAAGACTTCGGTCTCCATACCTTTGGATTCTGTATTAAAACATGTTTTCAAAGGCATTATGGATTTCTGGAAAACCAGCCTTCTGAAGGGCTAAACTGGGTCAGAGGAGAAGCGAAGCAAGACAGAAGATGTTCATGAATCTTCTGCCAGCGTAGAAGCACTGCAGAGATTTGCTACTCTGCAATCATGTTCACATCTTGTTCTGTAGCCAGAGAGGGATGTTTTCTCATTTTCAAGGCTGCTGTTTTGCAAAAATGAGGTTTCAGCCTACTCATGAAACAAACAAATGAAAAGTCAAATTCAGCCCAAGTGAGAATTCCCAGGGCAGCCTGTGCATCATTCTCGCACTCCAGCAGAGTAATGGGCTATCCCCCAACTGGGGCAAGCAGCTGCGGTCAGGCAGCTGAGCTTTACCCATCCCACACCAGCTTTCCTGGCATCTGCAGAGAACCTGCCTGCCTGTTTAGTTGATACCTGCTTGGAGAAGGTAGTTATGTGGTGATTTAGAGAGGCCTTACCGAGGTAATGGAAGGAGGGTTTTCCAGGTCCCTTGGTCTTCTCTTTCTCCTGCTTTGCACTGAGTTTAGATAGCTTGGATCGTAGGTGCACAGAAGCAACAGCTTTCATATTTCTCAGCGGGTTTTATAGGGAGCCAGTGCATTTGGATGAAAGGAGTTGTCATCTGAAGAGCTTGTTCTTGACTTCCTTGGATCATGGCCCAAGCTGCCATCTTCACACCTGACAGCCAGGGAGGATCTGTTTTCTTTTCTTGTGGGTTTTGGTGGGTTTCCTTCCTGTGTCTAGGGAATCTTCTCTCAAGGCTGACAGCAGCTCCAGAAAACGTGTAGATTGTCACTTTCTTCCCATGGGATGTAATTGCTTACCTGTGTCTTGCTACCAAAGAAGGGTCATGGGTGATTGCTTTCCCAGAGGCAGCATATCCAGAGGAAAGAGATTTACAAGTTCCATTGCTTCTCTGTAGATTAAATTCTTCCTTCCTATCCCAAATGAAGAGATAGATCCCAATTACATTTGACTGTTGTGAATAAAAAATAGGGTTTATAAGGAGGCTTTATGAAGTGCATAATCACCCTCCCACCTCTAAAAGTTAGATGTCTAACAGGGCTCCAGGCTCCCTTACTAGCCGACAGAGAAATGGCTGAATCACTCTTTAAAGGTTCTCAACCGAGACTTCTATTTCATAAGGAGATAAATTGCTCTTTAGAAGTTTCTTTTTCTCCCCTTGCAGTAGAGAGGATTTTCAGTGAGAGCTTCAGCTAGTCTCAAAGGCTCATTGTTCCCTTGACTTTAGAGGCGTTGGGGGTGGTTTGAATGAGGCTCTTGCTTTCCATATTGAGCAGACACTCAGAGCCATGGCAGCTCAGGACTTGGTGTTGATCCCACACCTTGCATGAAAGGCTCCAGCTGTTATCTGCTTGCCATAATGGACAATTTCTCTGTCCTCGAAGAGTTAGAAAACTGCTGGTGTGTGTGTTCCCAGTAACAGACAGTTCTGGTTTTCCTGCAAGAGAGCTGGTTCTGGGGTGGCCAGTGGTATGGGTTTCTGCTGTTCTGCTCCAGCCTGTGTGTTTAGCTTGTTTCTGATCTCTGAGGAGAAAAAAGAAGAAGGAAAAAAAAAAAAAAAAAGGAGAAATGCTGCTGAAGTTAATGGAGATGTAACGTAAAACCAAAGTAAATCAGGGGAGAATGAGAGCCATTCTGTGGTAGATACCAGAAAGAGATAAGTGCTTCTAAAGCTTTTTGTGTTCAGTAGGATGTTTGTTTCAGACCATAGGTCTGAGCTTGGATCACTAACTGAACCTAGCATATGACTGTTTATGTTTCGCTAAGATTTCCTGGGGCATCTTGTTTATTGAAAGCATGTCCATACATCCATGGGTATTTTATCTTTTCCTGTAGTGTATGTGCAATATAATTAGATAAACAGTCTAACAGTCTGCAACTCTTTTATTGAAAGCAAAGTCATAAAGACGCTGAAAATGGAATAGCACAGAATCAAAATTACAGGTTGAGGCAACTTTGGTCCTTTGTGGAGGAGGACAGAGAGGAGCTCTGGACCACACGTAATGGCTGAGGTGCATGCTGATCCCGTCACCAGGGCATATTAGCAGAGGTGTGTCTGACCGTGTTCATGCCTGCAGTAGCAAGGGGTGCTCCAGGACAGGAGCCAGCTGAGGCTTGAGGTGGAACCTGACATTATCCCTCGTCTTCAACAAACATTCTCTGCTTTGTGCCTTATGGACTAAGAGCGCCTTGATGCTGTCAGTTTGCCATCTCCTGTAACGATCCAGGCAGCCAATGCCACAAGACTGTCAGTGTGTGGAGGACTAGATCCTCGATGACAAAATATCTGAGCAGTTATTGCCGTGTGTCTTTCTGATTGGGGAAAAAAGGGCTTTATTGTTCCAGTGATGGTTTCAGAAACAGAGCAGGCAGGAGCAGCATCCAAGCTGCTCTGTATATAAAGACCTTACTCTCAGAATGGTTTGGAAGCCAGACAGAATGGAATATTTCTCCTATTTTCTTTGCAGCTGAAAAAACATGAAAAATCACAGGAGTGCATTTATTGCAAAAAAAAAAAAAAAAAAAAAAAAAAAAAAAAAGAAAGAAAACTGGTTTTGCCCACTCCCCTCAATTTTTCCCCCCCTTCCTTCCCTCCCATTTCCTGGACCAGGCTGAGGTTTTTAACAGAAAAGCTCTCAGTCCTGCACAGAGGCTGGGAACATGCGGAGAGACAATAAAGTGTTTGTTCTCAGAGATCATAGAGGAATGGTTTGTAGTTTTACATGGGAGAGAAGAAAACACTGTTTGACTCCAAAGCCTACAAGGGCATGAGACCATGCTGTCTAAACACACATAAGAACCTTCCTCATGTCCCTGCTTGGGTGATGGTGTCTCCTCAGACCTCATCAAACCCTTGGTCCCCGGTGCTGGTGCCTGAAAATAATAGTGCTGAAATAAGGCTGGATGGAGGTGACCCTGTGTCCTAGAGAAACTAAGGTCCACTCCCTGATGGGGAATAAACTGGGGATGGAAAACCAGTTGAAGAGAGAGAATCCAAGGCTAAATGAGTAGTGCTGGTTTTGACTCTTGTTCAGATGCCTCTTTATATACACAGTTTTAAAGAAAACACTGTCTTTGGAAATACCTTTATGCCCAGGCATATCTTCTAGGTAATGAGTGACATTTTGTAGCTGCCAGAAACAATACATAGGTGTATTAAAGGCCTTCAAAGTTGAGAAACAAGGAAGCTTAAAATGATAAAAAAAAAAAAAAAAAAAAAAAAAAAAAAAGGACAACAGTAGGATTAAGGGTGATGAAAATAAATTTAATTGCAACAAGGGTGATTAACATGGTCTGGAACAAGCAAAGGCTGCAGAGGAGAAACTGCAGATGGGACTCAATTAAAATAGACTAGAACAGAAGATGCTTTCCAGCAAGCAAACAAGTTAGCCTGTGCTGCAAATGGGCCATCTGGCTATTTTCCACTGTACAGTCTTACTGTATAGGCACTTTGTTGGACTTTCCCTGTAGTGACTTTTCCTTTTCTTGCTCCCTTCAGATTCTTCAGTCCTTTGAAAACCTGGGGACAGGGTTGGAAGAGCAAGGGATTAAACCTGTCTGCACATATGTACACACTTCCCTCCACACACACTTAGATTCTCAAATAAACATATTTATATGCAGCCAATTTAGGACAGTCTGCACACAACCTGATACAGAAGCACGGCCTTAGGCATAAAATAAAGTGGCAATAAACTTCAGTGAAAGGGACAGTTGTTCTCCGGGGTGGAGAGCTCCTGAGCCTACCAGCATTTCCCAACTGTCTTTTTTGGAAAGGCAAGAGCTTTTCCTGAATTATTCCTGGCCCAGGCTAAATTGGAGAGGGCCTTGTTTCAGTCTCAGTCACTGGTTAGAGAAGGTAGGATGGCCGGGATTTTTGTGGCAGTTTGGTTGGATTCTTGTTCCTCCAAACTACTTGATACTCTGCACAGGGACAGTTATTCTGATGCAGGGGCATAGCTGTGACCTTGTGTAGCCTGTCCTGCCTCATCTTCTCGCCACAAAAGCTGCCTGCTCCAGCTGTTCTCCCAGCAAACACAAATGGAGTTTTACAAGAAAGTAATCTGCAGGGCTGGAAGTGTATTTGGTAGCATAGATCTTCCAGCAGACATAGTGTGGTTGTTGCTGCTTTGTGTGTGGGGATCTGTGCTGCAAGAATTAGTCCATCCCAGTGCTCCCCACTAGAGCTTGCACAATCCTCTCTTAGAAGTCACCCTGGGAGGAGCTTCACCAGTGTCTGCAGAACTCTCCAAGGTGACTTTTTCTACTAAAAGATATGGACTCTGCAGTCAAACTGGTGTTTGTCAGCAGTGACCTGGTACCTCCTATGGGTACAGCAGCTTGTAAAGTAGCTCAACTTTTTCCAGTAACAAGGCTACCTTGATGATTTTCCAGAAAAAGTAGTCAGAAGAAGTTATCTCCAAAGGCCTGTGCTATTTGTGACATATATGGTAGGGGGCACTGACTGTAACCCCAACATGTTGCTCAGGTCCACCTCTCTCCTTAGCCATTCAGATACAGTTGAGGGCCGATTAGTAGGATGCTGAGCAAGGGACATTCCTGTCACTGCTTAGCCAGCTCCAGTTCTACCCTGCTCAGTCATGCAGCTCAGTCATGCAGCTCAGGTACTTCCTTACCCTTCCAGGTCCCATCTCAGTGAGCACACATTGCTCTGGGTTGGTTCTCCCACACGCTGAACTGTATGTTCATGCTCCTTGGGCACAGCTCACCTACGCTGAACTCACACTCTGTAGAGACAACATCCACACTTGAGCCAATTGCCCTCCTCTCTATGACAGTGAGAGGAGAGGGATCATCAGTTTTGAGGTATGTGCTATATAATCTGGTTTAGATGTTGCATTAAAATGAGAAAAACAACCTCCCCAGTTCCCTTGGCTAGACAGACCAGGTTTCCATCATCTGTGTTACCCACGTCTGCTCAGGCAGACCTCTGTCTTTACTTACTTACTTTCAGAACTGCTCCTTCAAGCAGTTGTTTGCTCATTATCACATGTTTGGACGTCCCACCAGAGACAGCATGGAGTGGAAGTACTGAAGCATGGAACCACTGCTGCAACAATGGGACGTTAAACAAAGGCATTCCCAACATAGCGAATCCCAACAAGAGCTGTGTGCAGACTCAGGACTGGATCTTTTTGGCTCACTTAAGGGGAATGAAAAATGGAGATCAACATGGCAAACAGCACCCTGAGGAATAGGTTGGGTTTCTGACTGGCAGAGAGTCAACACTTTCAAAGAATACACCCAAAACGTTGTTACTGTGATTTGTTTAACCAGTGCTCACAAGGACAAGCTATTGCCTCTGGGCTTCTGTGGGATGAGAGGAGGCTGGGGTTTGATCTCCATAGCTGAACCAAACTGCAAAGATACTGCTAGTCCCAGCTGTTATCATATGAGGTTATTTTTCCTTATGAAAGATCAGCACAAAGCTTGAATAAGACTAGGAGTACATGGGCTTGTCTGAGCTTTTGGGACAAAGTGAATCTCTTCTATTTAGAGCATTTTGTTCTGTGATGTCTAACTAATGCACAGATGAACCTGCTCTCCTCCTACCCATTGCCAAAGTACACAGAAATAACAACTGTGTGGGACTTGGAACAATACCAGTTTGCTGTAGATACGGACCCTGAAAGTCTTTTCAACCAGCCAGCTCCCATTTTATTTAAACGTCTCTGTTTCCACATTCTAGGATATTTCTATTCTTTAGTAGACAATCCTAGTCTAAAGCTGCCTGCCTCTCTTGGCTGAGCTTGTCTCATGACACTCAGGGTTGTTCAGTTTAATTTGATTCTGGAAAAACACAAAGCCGGCTGAAAAGTACCTGATTTAAGGAGTCTGGTAAAGTAAGAGCTTTTATTTAATGCTCAAGTAAGTATCATGAGTAAAGACTTAGTTACCAATGGCTAGGAGAGTGTCCTCTACTTGAATCCCCTCTGCATGCCTTCTGTCCTAGAGGGTCCACTCCTGCTCTTAGGACTCATGTGATCTTTGCTTTCCTATTTCTCCTTTTATCCAGAGGATGAGAATAGGGGATATCCACGGAAATGGCAGCTTTGGAATGATGCAAATAAAAATAACGTGAGTACACTCCCTTATTCCAGGGAGACAGTCCCCAGGTGATGTCAGGCTGGTCCGTAGTGAAAGCAGTGACCTATAGGAGGGCTCTGGATACACAGTACCACAGTTCTTTGTTCTTATAGGAAGCATTCCTCTAACTAAGCAAGAATATGCTTCAGAGAGTGAACTTCAGTTTTGCAACAAGGTTTAAAGATACACCAAATTGCAGAAGCTGTGTCTGCCTCAAGTTTCCCGTAGTGCCTCATCTGTTAGATGTGACCAGTCTATAACCTGGAGGTGTTCCTCAAAATACAGGTTAAGCCCTTTTCCTTCTCCTTCACTGGCAGTTTACCCCCAAATCCCTTTATCCCTGCCTGACCCGAAGCCACAGGATGCCTTGTCTGTACGAACTTCAGGCATGGCTGGCTGCAACTGAGCAAGGAAGGCTGTTAATTTTACAGGATGTACTTTTTGCCTTAGATCTTGCAAGGCAGGTAAAAAATGTGTGTGATATTCATAAACATGATTCTTTGTACTGCCTAGGCAAGATGAATAACACAAGAGCAGAGATCGAAACAGTGATACATTCATATTCATTACTTTTAATGTCAGAAGGGACCATTCTGGCCTGATCTCCTGTGACTGTAGGTCCCTTAAGCTTCATCCTGTTACCTCTGTATCGAGACCACTAACCTGCATTTGCCCAAGCCATGTCTTCCAAAGAAGCCTTCAAGACTAGATTCAAAGCTAACAAGGGACAGAAACTCCATTGCTTCCCTTGGTACCAGTTCCAATGATCCATCACCCCCTGTTTAGAATGGGGGCTTTGTTTCCCATTTGAGTTTGCTTGGCATATGGCTCCCAGCTATTAGTTCTGATAATGACTTTCTGTTAGATCAAAGAGCTCTTTGGTATCAGCAGCTTATGCCTGAAACAATATTTGTGCACTGTTGTCAACTTCTCAGTCTTTTTTTTTTTTTTCTGTGGTGTTTTCATAATAATCAGGTTCAGACTTCCTATTCTCCCCCCATAAGGCATTTCCTCCAGCCTTCAGAACCTTGCTAGGGGATATATTCCGCACCAACTTTTCCTGATATGCTTATGCCAACCCAGAGATGCACGCAGTATTCCCGTTGCTTACCACAGACGCACTGAGAGGTTTTCCTGTTTGGTGTTATGTCAGACGATGGCAGTAGCTCTCCTGAGTGATTGCTTTCTAGGACACACCATCCCATTGTCAGGCTTGTCCTGCATCCCTTGTATAATGTTATATTTGATTCTATTAAAATAGTCTGTTTGACAACACCATTGGATCTAATACTGACCCCTGTAGATGCCCATTAGAAATATCTCCTTCGACATCACTGTCCCACAGACAGCTCCTTTTAGAAACCTGCCAGCTAGGCTTGTGCTAAGCCACTTTAATGTATGTGCTACTGGCATTACATATCTTCATATCACGGAATCCTATGAAAGCCAAGCCTTATCAGAATCTAATTACATTATGTTACAAGCATGCAGGCAGCTTTATCAGACAAACTTAGCATCATGCCAGCTAATAAAACTAAGTTTGGAAGCACCTGTTTTATATACAAGTGCTGCAACTAAGTTTAATATTATGCCTATTCTTCAGTGCTTAATGAATTGAAGTCTGTATCAGATTTTTCATTATTTTGCCTGGAATTTTATGTCAATCAAACTAGCGTGTATTTATGAGGCTCATCATTGTGTATCTTGGCTGACTATTGGCACATTGCTTTGGTATTCGGGACCTGCCCCAGTGCTCCAGCACAGATTATAAATGAACATCAGTGGGCCAGCAATTTACTCAGCCAGCTCTTTAAGGACTCTTGGGTACGGC
Organism: Athene cunicularia; assembly: GCF_003259725.1. Classification (NCBI taxonomy): domain Eukaryota; kingdom Metazoa; phylum Chordata; class Aves; order Strigiformes; family Strigidae; genus Athene; species Athene cunicularia. Next base: position 16,028,983 of record NW_020799112.1, read on the forward strand.
TGTTTAGCCAAGCTGATTTCAGACTGTTTATCCATAGCAGATGGTGTTTCCAATTCTTCTTGCTCACTGATGAGCAGAAGGCACTTCAGTGCCCCCCACAGCCCATCCTATGGGCACATCCCCCTGCCATCACCCAGGTACTGCCTGCCAAACACTCTGACCTCTTCTGCAGCTTGACTTGGTACTGGCCATCAGTAGAAGGAAATGGTGAGGTCAACTGCCATGCTGCAGAAATGGCTCGTAATTCATTGTTTATTAAAATATTCCTTTATTAAAATATTCCTAATGGGAGACACACCCAAACAGACACGAAACTCCATGGTTTCCCTCTGAGGTTGGCACTGAGATTTTATTCCCAGGCCTAGCAGAAACTGAGATAGTCCATTTGATCCTGTTCAGCCCTACAGCTGCAAACTCAAGCCTCCATGATTCTCTACTAATGTGTTCCAGCCCTCATTTTCGGCCAGTATAGGTGTCTCTATTAATAAAGATTTCACAAAGAAAAGATTTTGTGATGTGTCATGTTGAAATGAATGAGTGCACAGAGGTTAATTTTTTCATAAATGAAAGGCTAATGCTGGGCTGTACAGGATGAGGTTTATTTTTGGCCTTTTCTTGTGCCAGTGAGGATATTTAATGGACTTTTCTGCAAGGTCGATAGGCGTATACTCTCAATGTTCCCTGTCAGCTGGGATCTTTCTAGATCACAGGAGTTAAACAGCCAGTATTTGGACAGGTGACTTCAAAGGAAACACCAGTGATTCAGTAGGTGTAGTTCTTCTGAGTCAGTGCTGAAATGTGACGCCAAACGATGCTGTGTTGCCAGAGGACATGTTTTTTATTTGAAATACTAAAAACAACTTGAGCATTTGTAGCTCTTTAAAATCTCATTATATCATCCTGGATGATAATCCAGTTAGGATTTATTTAGTTGGCCTCCCTATATTGCTTCTGCCATTCAATGTCAGGAGGATGCTCCTTGCCTTTCCTAAAGCTCTCAGAAGTGGCAGGTTGCTCTGACTAAATGAGGGATCCCAAGTGGGTATTTTTAGGGTGAAGTTAAGATGGCCAGAATCACATCCTGTGGATTTCTTATATCAGTTCAGGATCCATTTGCTATGTATGCTGCCAGTGCAAGAGTACTAGACCAAAGCATTATAACCTTTGGTTTTTCTACCATATAGAGGCCAGATTTCCCTTAAGAGCATTTTAAATTATACAAAAAACATCCAATCTTGAGACTGGCCCAAGAGCCAGTGCTGGCTTGGATGAAGGATGCTGGTGAGAAGCAGGTCCTGCTCTGAGGCGAAGGCTTAGTGGATGTGATGGTCCCTCTTGAGTAAATACATAATAAGTATGAAGATCTGTTGGAAAATTGTCTTTCTGCTCCACAGGGAAGACTGAATCACGAGAGAAAGAATGGGAGAGCAATATAATAAGTGATCTATAATAACACTTCAATCTGTTGTACATAGCAGATCATCTTATTTGTTTGTCTCACAGACTCATTTCCTGAAGCAAGAGGCACTTTGAGACAGCATCCTTTCCCAAGGACTGGCTTTCACTGCCAGCCACAGGCAGGAGGCTTAAGGGGCAGCTGAAAGCATTGCACTGCCCCACAGCAGCACCCGCAGCGCTCAGCTCCCTGTGAACATACAGCTCTCATAAATCCTTTCTCGCTGTGTTTTTTTTTTCTTGCAGGTAAACTATGACCACTTTACTATTAGTGTTTGTGTGTTTGCGAGTCATCACCACAGCCGTCTCTGTGGAGATCTCAGGTACGTGTCCTGGGGTGTGGGAAAGCAGGACTGAGCAATGTGCTGCACTCTGGTCCCATCTCTGAGCATGGGCAGCTGCCAGAAATAATTGTACCCAAGATCTGCTCCGCGTACACCCAGGGCTCCTCTATCTGGATGGTTGCTACCCCATAGCCTCTTACTGTTCTTGTGCTTGGGGAGCCAGGGGAATACCTCCAAGCAAAGGCAGATTTATAGAGAAACTAAGGGCATTTCAGCATTCCCCTTTTTAAACCCTATCAGGTGTGATCTCATAGCACGGGCAGCAGCTACACTCAGTAGAGCCCTTCATTCCCTTCATTCCCACATCCAGCACTGGTCAGGTCCTAAAACCAACCATGACACAAGGGTCATGGTTGTAACTTCCCTTTCTGCAAGTTACTTTCAGCAGACTAGACCAAAAAGGTTATGTCTGAAGATGTGGGTACAGGTTTACAAAGCAAATATAGGCATTGGAGCATATGGAAGCACTGGATATTTTGGATAAAACGTGTTATTGATGTAACCGTTTCTTTGTTTGGGAACTGGCAGACAGTAGTGATGGCCTGGAAGTGAAGATACCTGAGCAGTCTCCTCTGCGTGTTGTCCTGGGAAGCTCCCTGAACATCCCCTGTTACTTCAACATCCCAGAGGAGCAGGACACCAGTGCTCTGCTGACCCCACGGATCAAATGGAGCAAACTCTCAAATGGGACCGAAGTTGTCTTGCTAGTGGCCACTGGTGGAAAAATCCGGCTCAACACCGAATACAGGGAGGCGATCTCTTTGCCCAATTACCCTGCCATCCCCACTGATGCCACCTTGGAAATCAAGGCGCTGAGATCCAACCACACCGGGATTTATCGCTGTGAAGTGATGTACGGGATTGAGGACAGACAAGACACGATAGAGGTCCTAGTGAAAGGTGAGATCCTGCCTCTGCTCTTTCCTCTCAAGATCTTGCTGCCTGGCCTGGGCAGAAGGGAGGGAGAAATATATGGGCAGAGGAGATACTGCTTTCCCCATAGGCATAAACCCTTTCAGTCAGGTCACAGATAAGGCAATGGGTAGGTGAGCAGAAGCCATGGGTCATGGGTTTATTTTATCAGTCTAGGACCAGACTAAACAAACCAGTAAAATGACTCATGGCAGACTATATGGCAATAAAATGATTCTTCTGGCAGAAGGTGAGTTACAGAGACAGTAAGACACGTCCTTGGCAGGAGGTGGTACTGGATATGCTGGGCTATTGCTCAGAGGGGTGAAGCTGGAACAGAGCCTTTATAAGACCTTTTATTTCTTCCAAACATTTTAGGAGATGGGATGCCCTCAGCTGGAGAATTGGTCTGTTATGGAAAAACTTCCCCATCATCTTGCAAAGCCCATCCTAGTAATAGGTGGATAAAATAACAAGTTTCCTACAATCCTTATGTTTATTGTAGTTCTTGCTTTCAGTGTAGGACAGGGAGACAACTTCCACTACAGCAGTTAACCAGCAAGTCTCTGCTGTTCACATGCACTGGAGTACAGTGGAGGCTGGGAGCCCACTCATATCCTTCCTGCTGAATTTTCATCTTGACTTAAAGCCTGCTCATGTCAGACCAGACTCTACTGATAGCCATCTTTCATCAAATAAATACGACTTAGAAATGTTAGCAGCAAATCTGAAGATTTTAAGTATATTTGCCTCTTGTTATTGTTTCCTGGGTGTCTGTACAGCGATTGACACTCTGCACCCTTGGTCCTGAGCAGGGACTTGGGAGGTGGCAGCTTTCAAACCTGCACAGCATCACAGTCCCTGCTCTGCCCACTGGCTGTTATCTGAACTGTACACTTAAAATGTTGCTCAGAGCTGTATTAGAAAACTATTGAGTCCTTCTGATGGTGATATAGCTTAGTGTTCTGGGCGATGGGTTTCCTCCCACTGTTCATTCAGGTATTGTCTTTTAATGTACCATGACTTTGTTACAGCACCATGGGAGAGGAGTCCCTGTCCCAGGTCACCAGCGTGCTCCACCAGGTCCTGTGAAAGAAGCCCATCAAGTCGCCCTTGGCTTGAGATGCTCAAATACAGACAATCAGCATAAATAGCTCATTGTTCCTAGTTGACACGTAGCATTTGTTCTTTAAATCCGTAACTTCTTTGGAAAGAAAGGGGCTGGTTGCTCATTAGCAGACGTGTGAGTGATGACCGTTGTGTTGTGTTTTCCAGGCGTCGTATTCCACTACAGAGCAATCTCCACAAGGTACACCTTGAACTTCGAGAAAGCAAAGCAGGCCTGTATCCAGAACAGTGCTGTCATTGCTACTCCCGAGCAGCTGCAAGCTGCCTACGAGGATGGGTACGAGCAGTGCGATGCTGGCTGGCTGGCTGATCAGACTGTCAGGTAAAGAATGGGAAAGGGGAAAGGAAGGCCACAGCAGGGTCATTTAGGGAAGGGCTTCTGTAATGAAGCCACTGACTAAAAATGGTTGAGACACAGTTGCTGAATAGCAGCTATTGTAATTGCTGGTGTGCAGAAGGGAGGTGGCGGATTGAAAGTCATTCTCTGCCGGGAGAGAGTCTATAGTAGGGAAGCAGAGTGACCACCGTCCTCCTCAGCTAGTGGTGACAGCCGAGTGGACAATCGCCTAATCCTGATGCCTCATCCTCCCTGAACAAAACAGATGCTATACCAAGGTGCACAAACCTGGCTCAACTGTACTGAGCTGTGCATCCCCCATTGGGAAGACACCTTGGCCTGATGTCCTTGGTCAGTGCTCCCAGGGACCTGCTGTGCTCAGGACCATCACAAGGAGGGCAGGACAGCAGTTCATCCTTCCCCATAACCCAGGAGAAATCATAAATCATCACACTGTGCAGTGTTCCACAGCTCCATCCCAGCCTCGCTCCTGCCCCCTCCACTCCTTATGCACCCTCTCTCCCCCAGGTACCCCATCCACTGGCCCCGGGAGCGCTGCTACGGCGACAAGGATGAATTTCCAGGAGTGAGGACCTACGGTGTCCGTGAGCCAGATGAAACCTATGATGTTTACTGCTATGCAGAGCAAATGCAAGGTGATTTGGGGCTTTTATTGTTACAAGATGCAGAAGCAGCCAAGGCTCTGATCATGCTTAGACTGGACAACAGTAAATAGAGAGGCAAAGGGCCTAAAGGCAAGGCAAGTTAAAGATGGAAAAGCACATATTCCAGCAAGGCCAGATGTTCTCTACAGTCTCTTTGTTAGACCTTGGACAACTTTAATGTCAAATGACTAATGCAGTACAGGGTGGAGTCCGTCTAACTTCCACCAGAGTCCATGCCATCCTGCATGTCTCTGGTCATCCGTGTGAGGGTGCAACATTCAGAGGTGTCCATCACCCATGCCTGTGACAGGGATCCGTTGAATTATTCAACACATCAGAACTGAAATTGTCCTTTGTCTTCCTCTTGCCCTGTGGCTCCAGAGCTGGTTTGATATGTTTTACTCCAGTCTGTATTCAGAAACGCTCCCTTTCTTCTGGTCTTTGTATAGAGTCACCAACGTGGAGTTGCAGTTCAGCTGTAATACACAGGATTTTTCATCTTATCTAGATTCTCAGGAGTGGGATGGGGAAACAAAGGGAATAGGGATTAAATTCTACAGCTAATTCTTGTACTAACGGGCGGTGTGATTGCAGGTAAAGTCTTCTATGCCACCGCCCCCGAGAAGTTCACCTTCCAAGAAGCTTTTGACAAATGCCACAGTCTGGGAGCGCGTTTGGCCACCACAGGAGAGCTGTACTTGGCCTGGAAGGACGGCATGGATATGTGCAGCGCAGGCTGGCTGGCCGATCGTAGCGTCCGTTACCCCATTTCCAGAGCACGGCCCAACTGTGGGGGAAACCTGGTGGGCGTGCGGACTGTGTACCTCTACGTCAACCAAACGGGGTACCCTCACCCCCATTCTCGCTACGATGCCATCTGCTACAGTGGTGAGTACATCAGGGCTGTGGGTCTAAGCAACGTGACTCGCAGGAGCTCCCTGGTCAGAGCTAACCTCTTGCTTCTTTAATATTTATTTTTAAAAAGCAGGAGGAAAGCAGGTTTGCAAAGGACTTAGTCCCCCGTTCGTGTTCAGGTAGGAAGCAGATCCAGAAAGTGAGTGCATGGATGCCTGATCTGTACAGGGAGGGCTCTGAGGAGGTGGATGTAACACAGCCCTCTTTTCTCTAGTCCTCCCACACCTTCCAGCTTTGGCAGCTCTCCTGGAGACATGAAGCAGAGCTCAGGTGCTTCATGTACAAGGCTTTGAATGCTGGAGGTGGAAGAGAAGGAAAGAGAGAACAGATCTGACCCTGAAGATGTGTTTAGTGCTACAGACACTATAGATGTGATGTGGTACAGACACGTGCCTGATGTTCCACGCTGGGATAAATCAGAAACTGCAGCAGCCTCTGGCAATCAGAAATGGGACAAAATTGCACCTAGGAAGTTGAGAGCATCCCAGCTACTTCCCTTTTCTTCTAACTGCACACTTCTCCCTGCAGCAAGAAGGGCACAAAGCACAGTAGTACATGGTCTGCTCAGGGCAACCAGAGGCTAACATTCAAATAAGACTGCCATCTTTAAAAATATAATAATATTTTAAAATATGTTTTTAAATCCCTTTGATACATATTGTGCCCAGATGCGTGCATGATCAGTGTGTCAGGAGTCCCTGCAAAACCTCCCAGACCCCTTGGAGGTATTCAGTGACATGGCAAAGCTAAAGATTGATCCACCAAGCTATAGCCGTCTGGTTATCTCAGGGTATGCATCTGAAACTGCTGAGTACAGTCAGTCCTTGTCTGAGCATCTCTAATTCTCTGAATCTCTTGAGGTCTGAGAGTTACTGGATAAAATGAACTAGCAGGAAAATGGAATTGGAAATAAATAGAGCAGGGAAAGCAGTATTTGGGAAAAAGTCTGACAGTGTCTCTCATTATCTCTCCCTCCTCAGCTGAGACATGCCTCGCTGCCTATCCAAGATGTTCCATCCCCCTCTCACCTGCTCAGTTCTGTTTTATGCTGCTCTTTAAACCACAGTCCTTGCTGTAGTCTGACCTGCTCACTGGCACGTTGAGCATGTTCTCCTACACCCAAGGGATGTGACTTGAGTGGAAAAGTGATTTGGGAGGGGAAAGGTGGGAGATGTTTGAGTGTATTTGGTACAGCAAGTGGTCTTGGCTGTCCTGGTGTTGGGGTTAGCATGTCTTTATGTGATGAACTCTTAAGTCATCACCTAGGCAGAGCAGGAGGGGATCGTGATCCTGGTGACACTTCATGCCCTGAGTGTGAGGATCCAGTTGTCTTTCTCCCACAGCTCAGACCTGCTGTGGAGGTTATCCAAACTCCCCTTAGGCCACCTTAAATTCCTTATAGCAGGCACTAGAGGTCAGTGCAGACTTGGATATGGGCAAGGTGTTCCCGGGAAAGAGAGCAGGGAAAGTCTCCTCTGATAGACCAGCTGTGGAGCATGTGGTGGCTTATTGCATCTAACTCATGAATATGCCCTCCATGCTAAAGTGTGTAGAGAGCCATAGTGGAGGAAGGAAAACCATTTATTTCACCAGTCATGATTTCTCTGCTCCTCTCAGAGCCAGCAAACATCCAGTTTCTTCTCAGAGGCAGCACCAGCACAGTACACCTTGCTAGACTGACCATGTCCTCTCTGATTGCTTCTTTGACTCCTGATGTAGGGGACGACATTGAGACTCAGGTCCCAGGGCGGTTAATCGACGAGGTGGGAAGGGAGCTGGGCAGTGCTTTCACTGTCCAGACCGTCACCCAGACTGAAGTGGAGCTACCTCTGCCACGCAATGCCACAGAGGAGGAGGCCCGCGGCAGCATCGCCACCCTGGAGCCCATCGAGATCACACCCACCGCCACCGAGCTGCACGAGGGCTTCACTGTCCTGCCTGATCTCTTCACCACCGGTGTCACAGTAGAGACAGCTACCCCAGAGGAGGAGAATGTGACTAGGGGGGATGTCACAGGGGTGTGGGCTGTACCCGAAGAGGTCACCACCATGGCTTTAGGCACTGCCATCACCACTGAAACACCAGAGGTGAGCTCAGTGGAAGAAGTCGTGGGGGTGACTGCCACACCAGGACTAGAGTCTGCTTCAGCATTCACAGTGGAAGATCAGCTCGTGCGAGTGACAGCAGCCCCCGGTGTTGGTCTCCTCCCTGAGCAGCCTGTCTCACCCACTGGTAAGTCACCAGGACTCCGAGAAGCCTGAAGATCAGTTTCTCCTAGAAGTAACTATTCAGCTGAAAACTGCCTGAGCTTCTGCTGTCACAGAGGGCATCCAGATTCCTAGAGGTGTGCGGGCCTGTTTGGGGACAGGGACAGGCTGAGTGCCTCCACTACAGTAGGACAGGAGGGGTGAGGAGGAGGCTGTGGGCCACCCCATCACCCCATTGAAAAGGGTTCAGCTGGTTGATGCCTGAGGCTGCAGAGGCCACACTCTGCACTCCCACCTGTATCCACCTCCTGGAAAGGGGAAAGTCAGTATAGGACGATCCTAGAGGAGGGCTAAAGAGATCCCCAGAACATCACTCTTAATAGCAACAGAGCTCAACGAATGAGGCATCTCCATCAAAGTGGGTCTGACAGTCACTGGTCCTTGCACTGTTGTTGGGAACACCCTTTCTGGTCACCAGTCTCGGTGGAGGAGGGGTCCTGTCTCACCACAGCTTCTCGTTCCCCAGGTGTGGTATTTCACTACCGCGCTGCCACCAGCAGATATGCCTTCTCCTTCGTCCAAGCCCAGCAGGCCTGTTTGGAGAACAATGCAGTTATCGCCACTCCTGAACAGCTCCAGGCTGCCTACGAGGCTGGCTTTGACCAGTGCGATGCTGGCTGGCTGCGGGACCAGACAGTCAGGTAAAACCATATTGACTTGAGGAAGACACCTCTCAAAATGACTCTTCAGCCGTGAAACTGAGGTTTTATTCTGGTCTGTCCTGATGCTCTGCTCATCAATATCTAAAGCTTTCCTGACCTAAGGTTGTCTCCAGGCCATGGTATCTAGTGGTCAATAGACCTGGTCTTCTCAACCTGTCCTACCTGTTTCCTCACCTGTGTATACATCCTGCAGCAATGAGCTCCCCTGACATGTAGGAAAAGTGGAGGGAAGTTTGTATTCATTGTCCCAAGCTGTAAGTGGACTTGTTTCTGATTCATGCTGGGGGCTTTGAGCACCTCTAACAGTGAAGTGTTCATGTCCTCCACACGAGTACACTGAGGTTCTTCAGTCCAGGGTACAGAAGGCTGACCTTGGGTTACCTTCTCTCTCCTTCTTTTGGTAGGTATCCCATTGTGAATCCCCGAAATAACTGTGTAGGAGACAAAGAGAGATCTCCAGGCGTGCGGTCCTACGGCATGCGCCCGGCCTCAGAGACCTACGATGTGTACTGCTACATTGACAGGCTCAAGGGTACGTTCTCCCCCTTCCTCTGGGCACGGCTGTGGAGCAAAAATGTGCTTCACACCTCCACATCTGCGTGTGCATGGGTGGGACGCAGGGACTCACGCCTGTTTTCTCTCCCATCTCTCAGGTGAGGTGTTCTTTGCAAGCCAGCCAGAGCAGTTCACCTTCCCAGAAGCTCAGCAGTACTGTGAGAGCCAAAATGCCACGCTGGCCTCTGTTGGCCAACTCCACGCTGCCTGGAAGCAGGGCCTGGACAGATGCTATGCTGGCTGGTTGGCCGACGGCAGCCTCCGCTATCCCATCGTGACCCCCCGTCCTGCCTGCGGGGGGGATGCACCTGGCGTGAGAACTGTCTACCAGCACTACAACCAGACGGGATTTCCTGACCCGCTGTCCCGACATCATGCCTTCTGCTTCAGAGGTACCTTCCCACCCCTTACAGGGCTTGTAGACCTGTCTCACTGGGGAAGAGGATGTCACAAGGGAGGTTGGGCACATCGGGTGCCAGTTTGGGCAAAACACTTCACCGGCATCTTGGACTTGAATTTTTTGAAACACCTTCAAATACATTTTTGTTCCAGCTCTGCCACCTGTGGAGGAGGAGGGGATCACCTCATTCTTTGAAGATGTGCTAGCAACCCAAGTGATCCCTGGAGTGGAGGGTGTACCATCCGGGGAGGAGGTGACCGTGGAGACAGAGTTTGCCACTCAACCTGAAAACCAGACAGCCTGGGGGACAGAGGTCTTTCCAACTGACATGTCGCTGCTCTCAGGTGGGTCAGAGCTTCCCCATCTCTGGGCTTGCACTTGGCTGGTGTTATAGGGTTGGGACACTCCCAAAATAAATGGGCTGTGTCCCTGCTCAAGGGGAGTCCCTCTAAATCTAGACAATTATCACCATATTAACAAAGTCAAGCTGTGCACACAGGAGGAGTAATAAACACGTATATATTACTGAACTTTTGTCTAGGACTGAACTGAATGACCAGCAGACCAGCACACACAGCATTGCCAGAGCACCTTACAAAACACGTTGTTGTGTATCTGGGATGGGGAGGACAGGCTAGAAACAGATCTCAGGCCATGCCTTCCAGGGAGGACAGAGCTGCAGTGTGGTCAGAGCAGAACCAAACTTTTTCTCTTCTACATGTTATCTCTGAGGAAGCAGTAGCTGGGTTTTGGCACCTGGGAATTTGTCTTGCTATTGCCATTGTCCCAAGTCAAAAGAGTATATAGTCTGTCAGTTCCCCAGAGATATTTAATTTACAGTTGTTTAAGATAGAATATTTATTAACAAATTTGAAGGGACCGAATTATTTCTGCAAGCACATACGACTTTGTGCTTTTATCCCAAAGGTATCAGTTTGGAGGTATAAAGTCAATCGGGAAACTGTTAATAGTTTCTTTAAAACAATTTAGTAAAGAATTTTCCTATCCACTGTCTTTGTTCACTCTTTTCCAGTGAGTCCATCTGCTTTTCCTCCAGCTACTGTAATACCAGAGGAAACAAGTACTGATGCTTCCATCAGCAAAGTGCCGGGGGAGGTGACTGAGTCTGGAGAACAAGTCAGTGGTGAAGTTTCAGCATCCGGGTGGGTATCTGGAGTCCCGGATACAAGTGGAGAACCAACTTCTGGAGTATTAGAACATAGTGGAGAACACTCAGGGATTGGAGAAAGTGGATTACCATCAGTAGACCTGCATATCAGTGGTTTTCTACCTGGAGAAAGTGGGCTACCCTCAGGGGACCTGAGTGGCATGCCTTCTGGCATTGTTGACATCAGTGGCTTACCTTCTGCAGAAGAAGATGTATCAGTGTCTATTTCAAGGATACCAGAATTTAGTGGGATGCCATCTGGAGTGGAAAGCAGTGGGATGCCTTCTGGATTAGGTGGAGAAACCTCTGGCACTGAGCTAGTCAGTGGTGTGTCATCTGGAGAGGAAAGCGGACTCACCTCTGGTTTTCCTACCATATCTCTTGTGGATACCACATTGGTGGAAGTTGTAACAACAGCACCAGAACGGCGAGAGGAGGGAAAAGGATCCATCGGAGTTAGCGGTGAAGGAGATCTATCAGGGTTCCCATCCACTGAGTGGGACACCAGTGGTGGAGCTCAAGGGTTACCCTCAGGAGTTGAGCTCAGCGGGGAGCCCTCTGGAGGGCCTGAGCTCAGCGGGGAACCTTCTGGGGTGCCTGAGCTCAGTGGAGAGCCTTCTGGGGTGCCTGAGCTCAGTGGAGAGCCTTCTGGGGTGCCTGAGCTCAGCGGGTTGCCCTCAGGACTGGATGTCAGTGGAGAACCATCTGGAACACTTGTGTTCAGTGGCCTGGTGGACCTAAGTGGCCTTACTTCTGGTATCGATGGAAGTGGTGAGGCCTCGGGCATTACCTTCATAGATACCAGTTTGGAGGAAGTGACAACAACCCCCTCAATTACGGGAGCGGAAGCAAAAGAGATTTTGGAAATCAGTGGATTGCCTTCAGGAGGTGAAGATGCATCAGGCATGGTATCGGGGAGTTTAGACATCAGTGGTGAGTCTTCTGGGCATGTAGACTTTGGTGGGAGTGTTTCTGGAGTGCTCAAGATAAGCGGATATCCGAGTGGAGTGATTGACAGCAGTGGAGAAGCCTCTGGAGTTGATGTCACCAGCGTCCTACCGTCTGGAGAGGGAAGTGGACTCACCTCTGGCTTTCCCACAGTCTCTCTTGTGGATACCAGTTCAGTGGAAATTGTAACACAGACGTCTGTTGCACAAGAGGTGGGAGAAGGGCCGTCTGGGATGATAGAAATCAGCGGATTTCCTTCTGGAGACAGAGGACTATCTGGAGAAGGGTCTGGAGCCATGGAGACTAGTGGGCTTCCTTCAGGGACAGGAGACTTCAGTGGAGAGCCATCTGGGATCCCGTATGGGAGTGGAGACTTTTCTGGAGCCACAGATCTAAGTGGACAATCTTCAGCAGTGACTGATAGTAGTGGGGAGGCTTCGGGGCTTCCAGATGTCACTTTAGTCACTTCTGATTTAGTAGAAGTTGTGACAAGACCAACAGTGTCACAGGAACTGGGTGGGGAAACAGCTGTCACATTTCCCTACAGTTTTGGGCCAAGTGGTGAGGCCTCTGCATCTGGTGAACTGAGTGGGGAAACATCTGTATTGCCAGAAAGTAGCACAGAAACATCAACAGCTTATGAAATCAGTGGTGAAACCTCTGCATTTCCTGAAACTAGTATAGAAACATCCACAATACAAGAAATCAGTGGGGAAACATCTGCATTTCCTGAATTTAACATAGAAACAACCACAAGTCAAGAAGCCAGGGGTGAAACATCTGGCTACCCTGAAATTATCATAGAAGCATCCACAATTCAAGAAGTAAGTGGGGAAACCTCTGCATTTCCTGAAAGTAGCACAGAAACATCCACAATGCAAGAAATCAGTGGGGAAACATCTGCATTTCCTGAAATTAGAATAGAAACATCCACGAGTCAAGACATCAGTGGGGAAACGTCTGCATTTCCTGAAATCAGAATAGAAACTTTCACAAGTCAAGAGGCCAGGGGTGAAACATCTGGCTACCCTGAAATTAGCATAGAAACATCCACAGTTCATGAAACCAGTGGAGAAACATCTGCATTCCCTGAAATCAGCATCGAAACTTCAACAGTCCATGAAATCAGTGGGGAAACGTCTGCATTTCCTGAAATTAGCATAGAAACGTCAACAGTCCATGAAATTAGTGGAGAAAGTTCTGCATTTCCTGAAATTAGAATAGAAACATCCACAAATCAAGAAGCCCGGGGTGAAACATCTGCCTATCCTGAAATTAGCATAGAAACATCCACAGTCCATGAAACCAGCGGGGAAACATCTGCATTCCCTGAAATCAGCATCGAAACTTCGACGGTCCACGAAATCAGTGGGGAAACGTCTGCCTTTCCTGAAATTAGCATAGAAACTTCAACGGTCCACGAAATCAGTGGGGAAACATCTGCCTATCCTGAAATAAGGATAGAAACATCAACAAGTCAAGAAGCCCGAGGTGAAACATCTGCCTTCCCTGAGATTAGCATAGAAACTTCTACACTTCACGAAATCAGTGGGGAAGCATCTGCAGTCCCTGAGGTTAGCATAGAAACACCAACAAGTCAAGAAGCCAGGGGTGACACATCTGCCTATCCTGAAATTATCCTAGAAACATCCACGGTTCAAGAAGTAAGTGGGGAAACCTCTGCATTTCCTGAAATGAGAATAGAAACATCCACAAGTCAAGAAGCCCGGGGTGAAACATCTGCATTTCCTGAGATTAGCATAGAAACATCCCCAGTCCACGAAATCAGTGGAGAAGCATCCACATTGCCTGCTGTTAACATCGAAACAGCCGGCACATCTTTGGCCAGTGGTGAGCCCTCTGGTGCTCCCGAGGCAAAGGAAATTCCTGATGCAACATCTGGAGCTGTGATACACTCAATCGTAGGCATTTCAGGAGAAACCTCTGCCCCAGATGTTGTGGTTAGTACCAGTACTCCAGATGCTGAACCACCACAGAGACCCAGGAACCCCGAAGAGGCTCAGCTTGAAATAGAGCCCTCCCCTCCCGCAGTGCCAGGACAAGAGACGGAGACAGCTGTTGTTCTAGACAATCCCCATCTGCTGGCCACCGCTACTGCTGCCCTGCCTCAAGCCTCACAAGAAGCAATAGATGCGTTAGGACCCACTACAGAAGGTACCGTGTCTTCTCATATGGCAGGGAGGGAGGGGGCATAGCTGTCACTTTTTTGCTTCTCCTACAGCAGAGAACATTAACGCAGAAGCAGACTTGAGCAGAACATTATTGTGGTGGGAAGCCATAAACATGTGGGTTTTTTCACAGGTCGTGTTCAATAGCTTCTGTCTTAACAGATGATAGTCCGTGTTTGGACAGGTAATGCAATTATCCAGCCACCATAACTGCATCCTCAGAAGCCTCCAGGACCTCCCTTCTGCCTTCCCATGGCAATTGGATGCCCCTGGGGAGAGCAGATGACCAGTTCAAGGGAAGCACCAGGAGATGCATACCTGGCCTTCCCCCACTGCACCACAGCAGTAGGTATCAGTCACTCTGAACTGCTGTTCCTGGTGGCCCCAGCTGCACCTCAGCCATGATGAGCAGGCCAGTGGAACTGGCACCTGCCGGGAACATGTTGGAGGCATCATCTGCCTGTGTCCCCCGGAGTACCCAGGTCACCAACGGGATATAGGCGAGCTCTCCTCTCTGTGCTGCTGGAGATGGGGGCTCGTCAAAGAGTATTCTGTTAATGGTCATTGAGAGCTGCTGTGGCCGGGTCCCTGGGTGTGATATAGCTGGGGAAGGCACTAGGGCATTCACTCCCCTCTGAAATTTCTCTAAGGCATTGCTATAATCCAGAGAAAACAACATTTTTTTCTTCTCATGTGAAAACAAGAGCAAAGATGGCTCCACCCTACAGAGACTTCCACCCTGACTGGTGGATGCAGAGGAGAAGTTGGATAAGACGGGCTGCAAGCCTCTGTCCTGTTTTGTTTCTCTTTCCATTGACCTGCTGCCTGTATCCCTGAGTGTTCCATAGCACTTGCTCCGGAGTGGGAGGCTGGTCATCAGCAGCTTTGCATTGCCAAGGGGTAAGAGGCAAAGCAAGCCAGCTGGGGACAAAAATGTCTGTCTTCAGCATCATCTGCACTGAGTGCGATGTTTTCTTTGAGCAAAGTGCTCCGATCCCTTTGGCACAGAGCATGGCTGCCCTCTAGTCTGTGTCTTAAGCTGCTCTTTGCAGTTAGAATGGGTTAAATATGTGAGACAATGCTCAGAGCATCGCTACTTTTTGTCAACTCTGCTGATAAATGCCCTTCCTTCCATCCTGCCCCTTTTTGGCATTTTAGCTATCCGTGTTTGGTAGGATCTCTTGCTGCGAAGTATAAACAGAGACAATATCTAAATCTGAGTAACCATTTCTGATGCAAACACCCTGATAGCTTTCTGACAAGCATCCTCCGAGCAGTGTTCAGGTACCATGGAGGCATTAGGATACTGCAGTGAGAAGAAAATGAGATGGGATGCGGTTGTGCTTGCTGGTGGCTGCTTCTTGGCCAAAGGAGGAGACCAGTGCTGGTAACACAGGATGTCCCACGACATACTGGTTTCACTTTGCTGCAGTCAGGAGCAGGCTCCTGGTGACAGGCATCATTGAAAACCATCAATATTTGTGCTGTTGTACAAAGGTCTTACATATGCTCAGTTCTCCATGGGCCACACGTTCATGTAGGATATATTGTTTAAGTGTGGTTAAAAAAATGTATGTGCAAAGAGATTTGCTCAGCTTCTTTTAGCAAATGTAATATTAATTCCAGTCCCTTCCCACACTACCTCCTGAACTGCTTCTTTTCGGTTAATTTACACCATTCAGCATAGGTAGCTCTGGACTCCATAAGTGTCTGTAAGTGCAGGGCTTTGTGAAGCTCAGCCTGGTTTCTAACATCATTTCCATCTCCGAAGTGTTTCGGATGAGTCACTGCCTTTCCCTCTGCGTCATTTCTCTCCCTCTGAGAAAACAGGTAATCACAAACCTTTGTTCAGACCTGCTTATAATACATTCGAGGTCCTGTCTGTCTCTGCTGAGCAGCTGCACAGTGGATGCTGCCGGAGAGGGCGAGGGCACGTCAGCAGGGTCATTCCCACAGCACTGGTCCAGGCTGGCACGGCGTCTGGGGCTCGGCAGAGTGCTGCAGGAGTTAGCACCCAACAGCCCTCCGTGCACAGCCCATGGGCTCTGCTTTTGGGCCATGCCCACAGCCATGTCCAAGCCCGGAGACAAAAACAAGCCAACAAAGGCAGGGTTGAGGGGAAGGAAGGAAACTAGCCGGTGAGGCTCAGTTAAAATAAATTTAAAAAAAAAAAAAAAATCTAAAAAAAAATATTGGCCCCAAAGTATGGTTTTATTTCATTGCTTTTTCTTTTTATAAATTACCCACAAGGCGATTGCCAGATTCTTCGGAGCATTTGTTAGCCAACATTCTTGTGAAGTATTTTGAAAGAAAACCATGTGTTTAGCAGCTCATGTGTGAAGAAGCTTAAAAAATGTTCTGAAATTGGAACATGTGTATTTGCAAGTCACAGAGATGACGATGTAGCAGCTGGGGTTTCTTAGCAGGTGACAGGGAACGGTAAGCAACAACTACATGAAGTTTAATTGTAGACTCTTTATAAACTAAAGATGGGCTGGAGTACACACGCATGGCTGGTGCTCCCAGCAGGGAAGATATTCTAGGGTAAAACTTGTCTTTTTATTGGTAAGATTCTTTACTGCAGTGTCCCTATAGTGTTGAACGCAATCCTCTTCAGAGTTTGAAGGAAGCAGAATCCAGGTGGAAAGAAAGTGTATTGACCATGAACTGGCAATGCCCCAGCAACAAGCAAACTTCTTCTAGAGAATTAGAGCAAAGTGATGACAAAGGAACTAAAAATGAGGAAAAATAATCACAGATTTCCTTTTCTCAAATGTTACTCCTTACAGTGCTCTGGGGACTGTGAAAATAGAAAGTCTACAAGGAAGAACCACAGGCTGAAACCCAAAATGCTGTTTCCCATGTTGTGGCTGCCTTTTTACCTGAAGCTTCCCAGTCTTGAAATTTAGCTCTTGCAAAAAAAGATCGGTGCCTTGTGCAGTGCTCAGAGTTCGTAGGATGTAATGGATACCCATTAAGTGCCATTGATTTTGACTAACATTAAAGCATGGGTGAAGCTAGTTCAGCTTACAGGAGCTGTGAGTGAGGAGCAGGGAGGCGTGTGGCTGGTGCCCTCTTGTCCTGTCGTTGAAGGGTTCCAGTTAGATCCAGCAGTCTTTTTAGTGGGATGATTTAAGAAGAATGGTATTCTTCTGCCCTGCTGTAGCCTCCACTTCTTTCTAAAAGCCAGAGCCAGAAGCACGAGAAGACTGAAGATTAACGCTTGGAGTGCCAGTATTTTTTAGTATTTTGCCAAATTGAAGGCTACACATGCACATATCTTTAGTCAGCAGTTTGATTCCTCCGGGAGGACAGGAACCCCACAAGCTTGAAGAATTGTCCATAGGCTTGGCTTCTTCATCCAGAGTTTTGCCAGCTCAGTGGGTCTTTTTGCTTCTGGTAACATTTGAAGACAAATAATTATTAGCTGAAAAAAGCATGCTGGCGCTTCAGTGAAAGCCTGTGGTTTGGAGCACTCTGACCAGTCAGTGACTTAAAAACTTCACTCAAGTTGGGGGAAAAAAAGAGAAATGTGCTGAAATGGCAGTTATTTGTGTAAAGTTCTGCTTCTCTCTGGTGAAATGAGTTCATGAAGTCTGCTGCCTATGGCCCCGACACAGCTGAAGGTTAGAATTCAAATGTGGAAAGGTCTTGATGGGTTTTCCTCATTCTTCACACCCTGGAAGTCCAAGGGATAGTGTTTTGTTGGTCCAGAGAAGATCAACCCCAAAGAAAAAAAAAGTCTAGAAAACATTCACCTGATTCATAATGTTTCACCTAATGTGGAGTGAAGAGTATGTTCTCAAGCAGGAGCTGGAGGTGCCAGTCCTGGCTGAAAGACAAGCAAAAGCACACACCATTTGTGGTTGACCATATGATTTGATGTCTGCTGGATATATTGTCTATTTTGCATCAGAAGTTCATTAGCTTAATTAAAATCTTTCTCTGAAGAGGCAAGTCCTGGACTAGTGCTATATAAATGTCAGTTTACTTCTACACATAATATTTTGGAGGCAGAGATGTCAAAATTTCCTGACCTCTCCTTCCCTGAGAACATTGGACAAATAGAAGGTCCCAGCAGATCGACAGGTTCTCCTGGCACCGTGCTGCTCTCTAGATGAACATAGCTTTATAAGGCTGCGGTAATATCTGCCCCTTCTGCTGCATGAAGGCTTCGGTTTAATTATTGTAGTTAATTATTTTAATGACTTAATTGCTCATTGTAAGTCATTAGCTGACTATGTGATGTTCGATGTTAGCATTTTACTTAAAATGTGAGAGAACTGTTTTCCCCGACTCCTCCTATTCTTTTCTTGTAGGAATCACTCTACAATTGCTCCAATGTTTTTTCTTTGCTGTTTGAGCTATCAGATCGGCAGTTCAAACTTCCCAGGAGTCTCTGAAAAGCAAATTTAATTTGTACCTGAGGATTTTTTTTTTTCCTCAGTCACTAGAAGATAATTATCTAGCTGGTCTCTGAGTCCTTGTTTGGATAATTGCACTTACGACGGGGCCTATAAAGAAAGGGTGAGGAGCACAATGGAGACTGTTGGACATCCTGAAAATGCTTTGCCTTTCTGTCTTACCTTGTCCTCACTGCAGGACTAAAACAGGAGTTTAAATCCTAGGGCGTATTTTTAAACCCGTTACAGCTTCGGGCAAACTGTACAGTTTGTTCAGAGTATGGCTGATAACATTCTCTCTGTTCACAAGCTGCTGCTCCTTTAGCAGATGTTTTAAGCACAAAGCCGACCTTGTTTAATGGGTATTCTTGCTCATCTTCCATACAGGCTGCCACTGAGAGAAATGCACAAACTGTATTATTTAACAAGTCTTAGCACTATTTCTAGAATTGTCTTCTTAGCTCCGGATGAAGGGTTTTAAAAACATTTCCTTCTCTACCACTGTTCACTTTAAAAATGCCATTGGCCTTCTGAGCAAAACCAGGAGCAATCTATTTCTCTTTCATTTCTAAAGGATTTCTCTTTCCAGTTTCCATGATTGAGTACAGCAAATTGTTTTCAAAGGCATTGGGAGAATACTTATGCTGTGTTTAGTCTCACCAAAAGAAAATAGTTCTGACTAAATATAGTATGTACCTAGCAATGTAAAAGAAATCTTAGGGAGAAAATGGTGAAACAAATTCAAAGTTTGCATTATAGCTATGTAACTGCCCCTGCTTTCTCCAACCAACAGTTTACGTCTTCAGATACAAGACCTTGTTTAGATTGGATGTTTTGTTTTAATTGTTTTATTTAAAAAAAGAAAAATCTAGAAGTTAGACCTTGGGTCCTGCGAGTAGCAAAAAATAGGAACTGTTGTGACAATAAATTTGAATAATCTTTTGCAACTTCTAGACACCATTAACTGCAGTACAAATCGTCTTGTAAAGAGCTGCTAATTTTGCATTATCCTCAAGAAGTGAGTTTATAATGTGCTCTAAATGGGCTTCCTATTCTTGGCACTGCAAGGCATTTTCTCCCCTGTCATTGTTTCAGAGCTGAAGCTCTTGAACGCGAGGGCTGCTTCTGTTCTGCATCCCATGCCGCATCGCTTGTCCTTTGTTAGCACTGGGTAATAATAGCAGTAGTCTTGTCTTCTTGTCAGTTGATAAGCACTTGAGCTGCATCTCAAAGCAGAGCTGACTTTTGAATGACTGCTTACCCAAGCAAATAAATAACTCGGGTCTGCATAAGATCCTTGAGTGTCAAGGTGCCTGGCAGCTGGTGCTGTGGAAGTGGGTGCTCGCTTCGTGCTGAGCGGAGCTGGCACGGCTAGTGTGCCACAGGCTTTTCAGCTGGCTGGAGGGGTGTACGGTGATTTACTAACCTCATCTCGCTCTAAACCCTGTGGAAGCGGACACATTTATGGTATACAAAAGGCTATGAAGAAAACAGCCAAGCATTGTGTGACAAATGGGATTTATATATTTTACTGAAGTTCTCACCTCCCATAAACCCTATGGCCTAGGTAAGATATCCTAGAAACACCCACAAACCAACTCGCCAACGTTTCCAGAGATAACATCATTGCCAGTTTTACCATTTAGAGATTACTTTTCTAAAAGACCTCCAAGACCCAGATTTTCCGGGAGGACCTGAATCAGCAACGCTTCCTCCAAGCCGACAGATACATTTGAGTTTCCTGATACCAGCTTGGTGAGGTTATTCTACATCCAGATGGAGATAGGGTCACTGGCCCAACAGCCCAACAATCTGAAGGGGGACTTTGGTATTTATGATCATCATGTGTTTAAAATGCCTTCTCTCCAGCCATTTGCAGCACCCTTCTGGGAAGAAAATGTGTCTGTGCCTCACCTGTATTTGTTGTCTGTTTTTCCAACACTACTTACAAGTACTTTCTCTCTCTGTCATATATAAATATATATATATATATATATATATATATGGGGAGATATATAACATATATATTATATGCAGAGATTTGTTTTTACAGCATATATAATATGTGTATTCATATTATATACAATATCTGTAAAAGGAAATTCTGTTCCAGTGTTATTTCCCAGCTGGAAATTTGTGGCAATGACTTTGCATGCGTGTGCCTGCTCCCTCCTCCTCCAAGACCAGGAATGGCAACTCACAGCAGGTCTCCTGCATCTCAGAAGAGATCTTGGATGCACCAAGTTTTAGTCCACATGGCCAAAGACAGCTGAAGACTCATTATTCCCTCCTAAACGTTCTGCTTTAGCTCTCGTGTGTGCTTTGTTCCCGTTTCTGCAGCGTGCTTTCCACTTCATGGAGCCTAACGGACAAAGGAGAACATTTCCTTACTTGTTCAGCTGCAGCCCACTGGAGCCAACATGAACTTCTGCTGCCACTGCTGTTGGGAAGCCCAAGGGGCCTCTAGAGCTGTAATCATCCCTCAGGATACCTCATTTTCCTTTATGCTCTCTATCTTCTAGGAACTACAAGTGTGACTAATAAGCAATAGACAGCCAAGCTCAGCTCCTCTCTTCTACTAGGCCTGTGACCTCCATTTTGTTCTGGAAAGTCTCAGAGTATTTATTAGTGTCATGGAAACAGGAATTCTCTTCATGTTGCAGCAAATAAAGAAATCCAGAAAGCATTTATGAGTGTTCAGAAGGGCAATCCAGAGGAAAGCATTCCTTCTCTCAGAGAAGAATTGAAGAACTGGAGTAAGAAGTTCATCAGCCATCCGAGGAATAATTTCATTGCTCGCGGTGATACAGCCTAGAATAAAGATGACAATCTTCATGCTCCAAAGCACGAATGGATTTACCATCCAAGGTCAGAAAGAATTTTCTCCAGGACTTAGTCACATTATGGAACATGTCAGCTTTTAGTTGACATATCAGGCATTGGCCACTGAGTGACTAGACAGCCACGTGGGGTATGACACACATCTGCTCTCATATCTCTGGGGACGCTGAGCAGCTGGGCCACAGTTCCGCAGGGAGACAATATCTGACCAAATATACCCAAATCAGAAGATAAACACAGACCTTGGGGAGTCACTGCTCTGGTGTTTCCATACCCAGCATGTTTATCATCTTTGAATGTTCCACCACTAATCCAGATCATCCACAAGAAGAGCATGGAGAGTTAGTCAGCGCTTTTAAAGCCTTACATTTCTTCTCAGTGTGAAAGAGAGAAACGTTGTTTCACATGAGGATCTAACCAGTCATCATTTAACCTAACCTGCGTGGATGTGGTCTCACTTTCTTCCTTAGTCTTCCTCCTTGTTTCTGAGTCGAACGTCTCTGAACTGTTTCCATTCTGAATGACTCTTCTTCTGATTCCAAAGCTTGACAAGTAGGATTAAGGCTCAGTCTGGAGAGATACTGGGAGAAGAGCTTTTACTTCCAGCTCAAGATAGATTTTATAATATATCGATACAAACTGGCTACCTGTGGCCAGTTTTTCAGAGCATCTATGCTTCCCTCCTTCTGCCCCAAGATTACAGGGGATGGAAGTTCTACAAAATGGTGGCAATTACTACTTGTGCTAATTAGCAAGTTGAGAAACATTGGAGAGTTGGGGGACAAACTCTTCCCATACCAATTTCTCTTTTCACCTCCAGAAAAGCAAAAAGGATCTTAAGGACTGTTTTATCTAGATGGGAAATTAAGAGTAGTTTCCTCCACCAAGATGGAATTCACAGCTGGAAAAGATGTACCAACTTCTTTCAGCCCCATCACAAACAAGAGGGCACATAGTGGGGACAGATCTGGAGAAAATTACACTGAATTTCAGTAATCTTTGCCAAGGAAGAGGCACCCATAGCTAGGCCTAAGGGCCTCAAAGGGAAAATTTGAGGGTCTCTGAACCACCTTTGAGCTCCCTTCTTTTCTGCTCTGCACTTTCTTCATCTTCAGTGAGAAGAGATTTCTTGAAATCTTTCCCAGAACTTCATCTAAATCATGGTTAGGAAGAAACAAGTAGTGAGCACTGGGCGCCAGGAATGTTGGTTAGGAGACAGAGATCTATTTCAGGACGTTGCTATCACTTATGAGGATTCCACACTCTTCCTCATAGACCCGTAGCGGGTGGAGACACAGACACAAGTTTGCATGTTTGATGCATCAGGCAGAGACAGCGAACAAGGAAGAATTCCCACAGCTGTCAGAGGCACTGAGTGCTGTGTACTGGACACATCTTGATGAGCTTGTACTGATATCTTCAGAGTGGTGTTCAACCATCACGTGACAGAAAACCAATGTCTTCCTTGTAGGGTGGGTTGGGTCTCTTGTCTTCATTCTTCCAGCAGCAGCAGTGGCAGTATGTTTTAAAATAAGACCCTAACAACTCCCAAGTTCCCCCCAAACAACTGATATTCCCTCCTAAACAAGCAAGGAAACAAATTCTGTTGGTGGAGTTGTCTGCCCAGAGCCCTAATGGAAGCCCTTGATTTCTTGCAGACACTGATGAGTGCCACTCAAGCCCCTGTCTGAACGGAGCTACCTGCGTTGATGGCATCGACTCTTTCAAATGCTTATGCCTTCCCAGCTACGGAGGGGACCTGTGTGAGATCGGTACGGCCTATCTGGCTTCAGCTAATCTTACTAACTGCTGCACCACGTTGTTCCCACCCTACACCCCAAAAAAGCTGGTCCCAAGTGCTCCGATCAGTCCTGCCCTCATCTCAGTAAACTAACCTCTAACAGCAGCTTAAAGTACACTAGGGAAGAGCTTTGAGACTTTTGCTTATATATTTTGATTAGTTTGTTCATCACAGCAGTGTGTCCTCTAAGATCCCTCAGCAGGAGCTTCTGGTGTCTTCTTCAACTTTCTCTTTTTAAAGTTTCCCTAGTGAGGCTCCATACGGATCGTAACAATGCCAGTCACAGAAGTCTCTGTCTCTCTGGGCCAACGGTCTTTCTGTTCATCTGTAACAGTAGGAAAATATCTGAGTACATCTTTACCCCAGGCAAACTTTCTCTGCTACACTGGAATTTCATGGAAGGATGCTTCAACAGAGCCACAAAAAAATGACTGTGTTTCTCTCTGTGAAGATGCAGCTGAGAGAAACCTCGTTCACTCCAGGAATCTCCAACAATTTGACAGTGCCTGACATTTTTGTCATCTTTTCAACATGGCTTCCTGTGGCAAAATCAGCAGGGAATGTAGAACTTTGAGAAAGCATGAAGTGACCTATTTTTCAATCAAAATTAGGTACTCTGACCTGCACTAATACTTCCTCTTTTTTTCTACCAGAAAAGAAAGAGTTGTTTTTTTCTTAAAGCTGAGGCTCTCCTGCCTTGCTAAAACAAAAGAGAAATAAGGTTGCAGCGGCTTCTTCATCTTGGCATGAGTAATAGTAATATATATCAGATTTTCTCCTTCCCTTCCTTTGCATCTCTCTTTCTGCTTCCAATATGAGCATATGGAGCAGACCATAAGAAGAAGGCTCAGGATCATCGGACCATCTGGGCAGGAATTGTGCTGTCTTAACATCTCTTTCTTAATGCAACCTTAACAGCCCCTGATCTGCCCATCCCTGCTACCTGATGTTGAAGATCCCTGTAATCCAACAAGAGACTTTCTACCCTGCGGCTGCTTGCGATCTGGTTTGGTTCAAGCTGGACTTAATTTCCTCTCTTCTGTGATTTATGGGCTCATGATGCCTGAGGGTTATAGCCTGGGTGATGCAAGAGGAACCCAGTGCCCTGAATCCAGTGGGGAATGTAAATCTTCATTATTCCCATGAGGCAGACCATCCTTGCTGTTGATCTCCAAGAACAGCAGGACGCTGTAGGTGAGCTCTGCCGTCTGTGCACACAGCCAGTCCTTCTCCTCACCACAACAGCGTCCCTACCAGGGAAAAATATTTTTGTCGTTCTTTTCCAAGACGATTGCTGTTGTATTTCCCCCTAAGTAACATCTATGTAGGAAAGAGTGGGCTTTCTCCCAGGAAATGTCCTGCTGTCCCATCACCAGGCCGTGATGACAAGGGGTGGCATTCAAACTGCTGGAAAAAATCTTAAATCTCAAAAGACAGAGCGTGTTCTCCGCTCACCTTGTGCAAGCAAAATCTGCCTGCAAAGACCAAGAATCTTTAGAGCTTCAGCTACTTCCAGATAGTCCATTTTATCTGTTGAAGGGGGCAGAAAATGTTCTTAATGTCTCAACTAACTACCAACCCTCCCAACATCTATGAAGTGTCTGCAATATCCAGCTGGAAGAACACCAGAAGGATGGATTAGGAGGGATTAGTGTGACCGAAGGTGACAAGTGCTTTGACCTAGCAAGTTTAACAAAGAAGAAACCTTACAGAAAACCTTACTGGAAGGGGAGAGAGGCATAAGGATTCATGAAACCCCACCACTCCAAGAGCAGCAAGTGTCTGAGAAAGGATGGTAGATCCAGCATCTGAAAGGCTGAGACCAAGCACATTTCATTTACTGTTTCTTTCCGTAACATGGAGCATGTGTGGTGTTACATTTCATGGGAGCTGCCGAAGGTGTTTTCTGGTGGTTTCTCCCTTTGCCTCTGCTCTCCCCCATCTGTGGTTTTATTTTTTTTAATAAATGGGTTCAACTCTTTAATGTTTCTCAGATGATAAAAGATGTTCTGAAAAGTTGAGAAATTTTTTTACTGCTCCAGCTTTTTCCTTGAGATTTCATTTTCTCTCTCCACCATGGTAAGTTCCTGCCTCTATCTCTTTTATCCCATCTTGGTAGGTTTGCTTCTCCTCCAGAACCCCAGAACCACATCAAGCAATGCAACCACCCAAACCTGGGCTCTTCTCCCTCTTGCATTTTCTACACATACGTGTTGATTCTGGGCATCTTGATTTTGGAATTTCTTTGCAAAGCATGAAAAGTCTGCAGGCCAGCACAAATGGGAAGAGAGGGGTTCTTGCTTTGTCAGTTCCTCAAAAACAGAGTCTAAGAACACGACACAGGGATTGAATTGTTCAGGAATGTTTGTATCACTCAAGTTTTCTAGTAGCACTGGTCATACTACTGCAAACATGGGGTCTTCAACACAGGCTCCCCTCTCTGCGTGTGTCTTGGATGCCTTCTGATAATTTTCCCTGGGGTTTCTCACAGGCAACACTGTCACGGTTTGCTTTTTAGTGAAAGAGACCATGTGTTGTCCCATGTCACGAGAGCATGAGCTGCTAAGACATGAGTTGGAAGGCTTCCAGACACATGCACCAATTCCTTTTCCTCCCTCCTTTGTGTGTTTCAGACCTGGAAAACTGTGAGGAAGGCTGGACTAAATTCCAGGGCCACTGCTACAGGCACTTTGAAGAGAGGGAGACTTGGATGGATGCAGAGACCAGATGCCGACAACACCAAGCCCACCTGAGCAGTATCATCACCCCAGAGGAGCAAGAATTTGTGAACAGTAAGTGCTGAGGGCAGCCTGAGACTGGGCAGGGGTTCATCCGTTGGACTCTGAGTCCATGGGCAGATTTATCCAAAATGATGTAAAAAACACAGTTTCCCTCACTGGTGTTCAGATATTTCCTAATGAGGCCTCACCCTTGTGTGGGAAAGGAAAAACCATCCAGCCATGAGACAGATGAGGGCCCTTTCTTGGCTAGTTCAGATCTTTGCTCTTATCACATTGCTGATGTGGCTTGGTCACAAGATGTTCATTTCATCCAACAAGCACAGTGACCCATGCCAACATGGGTGGATCCACGCTCATGACACACTGAGTGGGGAGGGAGATGGACAAGCATTATGCAGGGAAAAAAGGACATCAGGGGCTAGCGACTGGGAAGGAACCAAATGACCCAGAGGCTCCAGGGCCAGAGACAGCTGAGATGGCAAAGAAACACTTCCAAGAAGATGTAGGGAAACCATGACCCACCCTTCTCTCCCCCTCCGTTTTTTCCAGGCCATGCACAGGACTACCAGTGGATCGGCCTCAGTGACAGAGCTGTGGAGAACGACTTCCGTTGGTCCGATGGGCATTCCCTGGTGAGCCCGCAGCCCGCGGCGGGGCAGCTGCTGCCTTGCAGTTGGGGGAAAGAGGTTCCCCTTGGGTGGCAAGAGCCCCATGAGTTACTTGCTGAGTGCTTAGGCATTGAGCAGAGGCAGCCCCAAACTTTGTAGTAGTGCTTGTGGTTTTTCAAAGCCTCTAGTAAAGGTGGTCAGTTAAGTTCCTGGGCACCGTTGCGATAAAAATAACTGTTGTAGTAGCTTTGCTGGTAACCCATGGTCTCTACTGGTGACATGCATGGGTGAGGCAGCAGGAAGGATGAAGGAGGGTGCAGGAGAGGGAAGGGCTCGGCCTTAGGCAAAGGGCTTTCCTCTCTTGGCAGCAATTTGAGAACTGGCGGCCCAACCAACCCGATAACTTCTTCGCGGCGGGCGAGGACTGCGTTGTGATGATCTGGCACGAGCAAGGCGAATGGAATGACGTTCCCTGCAACTATCACCTCCCTTTCACCTGCAAGAAAGGAACAGGTCAGCACCCTGCACTGCATCGCCAAGGATGGGGGACTCAGACAGTAGCTGCAGGGCTGGAGTGGAGCCCCCAGTGCACATGAATGTAGGTTTTGTGACTGCAAAAGATGGTCAAATAGGTGGAAGGAATTAGCAATAAAAGTTTCCCAAGGGCTTGAAAACAAATGAGGCAAGCCACCAAGGATGGGGTTTCATGTCTCCAGGCAGACATACCCTGGCTGCAGCAGCACCCCATACACTGGTTCCATGCCCTCCCATGGATGCCAGGGGCTGTTGTGATGCCCAGCTCTTGGTGCCTCTCCAGGAGGCAGGAATGGAGTCTTAAGGCAGACAGCGGCTTAATTTCAAGGCCCATCACAGGATTTCCACATCCCCCTGACCCTAAATTTTGTAAACAGAGGAAATCTCTAAGGGATTTAAGGTTTTATGTGAGGGAAAAGAGGAGGCTGTGCGTGCCCAGCCTGCACCAGGCAGGCAGGAGCTGCCTGCTCAGCCAGGCAGGGCTCCTTGAGCTCTACATGTCTGCCCATCTCCTGCAGTGGCTTGCGGGGATCCTCCCGTGGTGGAGAACGCCAGGACCTTCGGCCGGAAGAAGGACCGCTATGAAATAAACTCCATGGTGCGGTACCAGTGCTACCAAGGCTACATCCAGCGCCACGTGCCCACGATTCGGTGCCAGCCCAACGGGCAGTGGGAGGAGCCGCGGATATCCTGCATAAACCGTACGTCTTGGTCTCATCCCCTTTACCTCCAGGTTAGGGCTGATGCACACCTGGAGCTGGGAGAAGGAGCTGGGGATGAGGGGGGCATTATTTTAGGGTGCAGGTTAGCTCTGAGCCAGGCAGAAGGGGACATCATGGTCCCCTTGGCTTGTTGAAAGCTCCCCCATGATGGGACCATGGGGGCTGGCATCTTCTGAGCAGGTGTGGACCACGGGGACTGGCTGGAGGGGCAGCCCAGGCAATTCCTGCCCTGGAGCTTCTCCACCTAGGTAGGATAGGGGCAGGTCCAGAGCCAGGAGAGGGCAACAGGGAGCTTACCAAGGGCCCAGGCTATTTAAAGAAAAGCAAGTAAAAGAAATGGCTTCTGAAAGGGTGAGTTTTGGCACTACCTGCACCAGCAGAGAGAACAGAGGTGGTGAGCTGCGGTCCCCCTGAGCCCTTCCCCAGCATCCTCTTTCCCTGGGAGCAGAAAGGAGCCAAAGGACGGGGCAGGACTCCTGACTCTTCTCCTGTCAGGCCTCCAGCTGACAGCAGCCAGCCCTCTCCCACTGGCGTCCCAGCCCACTCCCAGGCCTGCCTACACCCCTGTCCCATCCCTGCTGGCCTGCAGCTTCCCAGTACAAAAAAAAAAAAAAAGCTGCTCAGCCAAATCACATCTGTCCAGTGGCCTTCTTGCCAGGTTCTGGTCCAGCTGGGCAATTCAAGCTAAAGCAAGTCCCATGGTCAGGGAAAGTCGATACAGGCTTAATGGACAAAACTCCACCCCAGGGAGGAGGAGGGATGAAGGAGGTGTCTGAGGACAACCGCATGGTGCAGACCAAGCCACTGATTCCCTTGGCTCTGCTGCAGACCCAGATAGCTGCAGGCTGTTCCTGGCACAAATCACCAGCAATCAAGAGACCCAGGCTGTTCCCAACCAGCTTTTGCTCCTTCCATCAAATCTCTGGAGCGGTGACGGCTTCGAGGGAGAATGGCGGCAAAGATCAGGCAGAAACCTTGTCCCTGCCTGGCAGACAGGGTTGTTTCCCCTTCCTGTGCCCTAAGCACATGCCACCGCTCATGGATATTTCCCTTCCTGTCCCGGGGGATCAGGGAAGGACTGGTAGGGCAGCGGGCACGCTGGGGAAGCAGTCCCCATGCCCATCCCATTAGCCAAGCTGCCCTCCTGGCCAACCCCAGGGAAGGGATGGCACAAGCATCCACAGAGAGGATTCTCCTGCCCAGGCTCCTGGGAGGCACCGGGCACCTTCACCCCTGGGTGAAGCAAACCCCAGCTGCAGGGGTGAGAGAAGGTCTGATTGTGCATGGGCAGGCAGGCTGGCGCCGGGGCACACGCAGCCGCCCACCGGGCAGCACTGCCTGCGGCTGCCCGTGTTTTTCCAGAGA
Source organism: Athene cunicularia (assembly GCF_003259725.1). Classification (NCBI taxonomy): domain Eukaryota; kingdom Metazoa; phylum Chordata; class Aves; order Strigiformes; family Strigidae; genus Athene; species Athene cunicularia. The sequence goes on from NW_020799112.1 coordinate 16,057,943, forward strand.
GCCAGGGGCCAGGGCAGCCGGTGCAGGACAAGCAACGTCTCTGTCCCAGCTCCTGCTAACAAGGTGCCTTTTCTTCTCCTCCCTCTTCTGCAGCCTCCAACTACCAGCGCAGGCTATACAAGAGGAGCCCCAGGAGCCGGTCGAGACCCAGCGGCAGAGCCGTGCACAGACCCACCCATTAGAGCGGGGCGAGAGAGACCGAGGGAGAAAGAGAGAAAGAGAGATTTTTAACAGAACAGTTATATTAACAGAGTCGATTTCTTCTTCTTCTTGTTGCTTTTTTGTCATATAAGGAAAAAAAAATTATATTAAAGACAAACCCACCTTTGTGTATATATATAAAAAAAAAAAAAAAATAATGTTTTTCCAAGCACCAAAGCAAAGTGAATTAGATCTCAGCATTTTTACTAACCGTCCGGTTCCAATTATCTTCGTGCCTTCGGGGACAGGGAGGGGGGTGGGGTTGCAGAGGGCAGGGGGTTAAGTTAAATAATAAAGATGATTATTTTTTCCTGATTTTATGCACGAACAATGTAATTATTTCTGTTATTTAATCTCCGAGGTGAACAGCACCTTTTGGGGTTTTATTTTATTTTTTTTTTCCAGAATCCTCCTACTGCTGCAGCGCGTCAGGGTGGGTGGGGAGGGCCGGGGGGCTGCGGTGGAAGGAGCTGTGGGAAGAGGGAGGCGAGGGGATGCTGAGACCTGGGTGCTGGGGGCTGCGGCCCCTCTCTGCTTTCCCGCTGCCCCCCCTGCAGCACAGCACCCATCCCGGGATGATGTGCTCTTTCCAGGGGACCGTGCGGGGCACCAGCGTTCCCTGCACCTATTTATATTTTTAAACATATCCTATTTTGAAAGAATGATAAATAATAAAGAGAGTGAAATCGGAATGGGCACTTTGTCAGTGTTGGTTTTTTTGAGGA
>NW_020799112.1:16058918-16079455 GCF_003259725.1 Athene cunicularia
CAGCCGCTCCCCAGCAGACCTGTGCTCCAGACCCTGCCCCAGCTCCGTTGCCCTTCTCTGGCCACGCTCGAGTCATTCACTCCCCCCTGAGCATTTGTCTTTGGGGCTTTCCCTTCACCTGAGGATTCTTGTGTTCCCCCCCCCAGGCCTGGCTCAGCTCCCTGATGACTGAGTGAGTCCCCAGGGCAGAAGCCACCACCTCCCTGGTCCCTGGAGCTGGCACAGATGGGGACGGCACTGGGACACCAGCGTGGACCCCAGTGTGGCATGAAACCTCACTTTTGGGTGTCTGCTTCCTTGTTTGTTTTATATCTGTACAAAGAAATCCTAATAACTAAAGATCCCCTCGAAAGGAACCGACAGCGACCCGAAATGTAGCACGAGAGGAGTTTTGTTCCTGGAGTCACAACAAGAGTTGAAATCAAGGCGGGGACCGCGGGCGGGTGGTGGCATTGAGGTGCCAGCGTCACCTCTGCTGCCTTCTCCCACCTCTAGCCCAAGGGTCCTCATCCTGTGACACCATGACACGGGGACATCCCAGCTGTGCTGCAGCTGTCTTGGGGTGCGGAGGGGTGTGTGTGTTGTTTCTGCACTGCCCAGGAAAGGTAAAAGCTGCTTGCTGCAAGGCTTGGAGTGGGTTCGTGTCAAGCAAACCCTCTCTCTGTGCTTCTGTGGTATTAAAACCAGTAAACGGATGGTGCGGAGCGATGGCCTGGTCACTGGGGGCAGCCCCAGCGTGGGGGTGGGAGAGGCAAGAGCTGCACAGCCCCAAATGGGGAGTGTGGCAGCACCCATCGTGGAGCCGGGGAGCCCCTGGCACAGTCTGGGCACAGGGACAACCGAAACAAGGAGGCCCAGCCCCAAGTGTCCCTGGCCTTGAGGAGGAGGCAGGGCTCGGGCTGGGATGCAGCTCCTGGCAAACACGCGGGAGGCGGGGGACCGATTGCCGGTGCCAGGGGACGCTGGCATCTCCCACGCTGTTTCTCCCCCAGTGCTGTGCCAACTCTGGTGCTTTTTATAGCTCACCCTGGCGGTGTCAAACAACAAAACTCAGAAACCCCCGGTGTGTGGTGCCAGGGACACTGATAACTCCCCGGGACAGGGCGGCCGGGGGGGGGCCCGTGCTGCATGAGACGGGAAGTCCTTGTCAAATTCCTCTCGTCAAGAGGCCAAACGGTCCCGGGGGGGCAGAGGACAAGTCAGAGCGTGGCTTTGCCGTGCAGCTTTACCGTCGCTTTATTAATTGAGAAGGAAAAACTCCATTAGTCACGCTCATTAATGCCCGGCCCTCCAGCTCGTCTGCACCAGGCAGAGTCCTCATGGCTGCGGGGAGCAAGGATGGGGCGAGGGATGTGCTGGGGTTGGGGAAGGGAGCTTGTGCTGCCTACTGGGGGGGCTGGATTAGAGCCCCTTCCTGGCCCAGCAATGGGTCTGGCTTCTCCAGCAAGGCCTGAACAGCCAACAAGCCCAAAGCTCTGTCAGAGGATGCCCCGAGCACCCAAACCCAGCTCTATCACTTCGTCAGAGGATGCACGAACCCCCCGAAGTCACCAGGAGACACCCCCCCTCATACCCCGCCTCAAGATCTCCGCCCAGGTAACAAGGGCCAGCGTCCCCCCGCCGTCCCCTCCGCTCAGCCCACTTCTCCTCCCGGCGTTCCTAATTCCCACGAAGCAGTAGGCGCCGTAGGTCCGTAGTTCCTTGCTGGGAAAGCCGAAGCTGCGGACACCAGGCTCTGCGGGGCCGCAGTTGGCCCGGGGCTTGGTGATGGGGTAGCGGACGCTGCCGTCCGCCAGCCAGCCGGCATCGCAGCGGTCCATCCCCAGGAGCTTCCAGGCAGAGTAGAGCTGCCCCACCCGGGCGATCTCGGCCCCCACGTCCTGGCAGCTCTGCTTGGCCTCCTCCAGCGTCATCCCAGCTGGGTGGTCCAGGTAGAAAACCTCTCCTAGGAGGGAGAGGGGAACATGAGAGAGGAGCATCAGTGCTGAGCATCAGCAGGAGCAATCCCACCTGGAGCATCCCTGCCTGGAGCATCCCCACCCAGGCTGCGTCCTGTGCCCTAAGGGGAAGGGATGCCACCAACGGGGCACAGCACCTTCCCCAGGATCACACCCCCCCCAGCCCCTGGCCCAGCACCCACCTTTGAGTGCAGAGGAGAAGCAGAAGGCATCAAAGCGGTGCTGGTGCCGGTGTCGCGGGCCGTAGCTGCGGATGCCCGGGGCGAGGTGCAACCCACCACAGGGCTTGCGGGGCTGTCGGATGGGGTATGCACGGTGCCATCAGCCAGCCAGCCCGCGTTGCACCAGTCCAGTCCCTCGCTCCAGGCCTGGAAGAGCTGGTAGAAGGTGGCGAGGATGGCGCCCTGCTCCTGGCACACTCGCTCGGCTTCGTGGAAGTTGAGCCTGTACTGCCCGCGGGGAGGCTGGTAGGGGAACACGACGCCTGGGGGCAGACGGGGCGCTCAGCGGCTCCGTGGGCAGCCCACCCGCCCCGAGTCCAGCCGCAGGGGTCCCCAACCCACCCCAGATTCAGGTTCTGGGACAGGGACCAGCCCAGGGTGGCACAGCCCGAGGCTCAGGCATGCGGGGATGGGGCTGCTCGGGGCACGCAGGCGCCAGCGGCGAGTTGCCAGCGACATCTGGTGGCCCAGTGACACAGGGGCTCGGGCCTGGGGACACACGGGCCACCCTCGTGGGGACGGCACCTGCATGTACGGTGCACAGACGGTGATAAAGGGGATGCAGGGACTGCCACCACAGGGTTGTATGGACCACGGCCCTGGGGACGCACAGGCAGTGGTCCCAGGGAGGCACGGACCACCCCTGTGGGGATGGGGGGGACCATCGTCACAGCGATGCGCAAGCTCCAGGAACAGGGACACAAGGACCAGCATCATGGGGACGTATGGGCCACTATCCCAGGGACACATGGACTGCCAGCATGTGGATGGATGGATGGATCACTGTCACGGGGATGGATGCACCACAGGAACTTGTGCACCACCCACAGACCACAGTCCCAGGGACCAGAGGGGACAAGCCACCATGGGAGGCAGGGCCTGAGGGCCGAGGGGGTGGGCAGGGACACAGCAAGGGGGACATTTCTGCAGCTCTGAGTTCATCAGTGGAGCCAGAGCTGAGTCAGGCTCCTCATGGCAAGTGAGTAGAGGGGTTGGACCAGTCACCAAGATTCATCACAAGATGCATGGCAATACCCAGAGGTGGGAGGCACAAGGGCGGCTGCACATGACACAGTACAGCAGGAAAATGGGTGGGTAAAGCAGGAAATGCTGCGGCCATGGGGTCACCCCAACTCTGACTCCACAGTAGCATTCCCAGCATCCCGGCTGGGCAGAGTGCTCTGGATCGCTCACTGCTGAGACCCCACAGTCAGACAGCCCCAAGCCACCAGCCCATCACACTGAGCCTCCTAGCCCCTCTCTGCCCACAACTGGGCTCCCCAGATGCCCAGCCTTGCTACCTTCCCCAAGGACGGGGTGCCACAGGCAGGCCAGGCGCACTGGCTTGGTACAGGGAGTCACGCGGTCCCCGCTGTGCCCCCACCTTGCAGCCGGAGGTCCACCACGTTGCTCTCGTCCTCCAGCCCATCGATGACCTCACAGCGGTATTTGCCATCATCCTGCAAGCGCACATCACTGACAACCAGCGAGGCCTCACGCCGGTTGGTCTGGTGGAGGTGCGCGCGGCCCCGGAAGTCCCCGAAGGCCAGGTAGGTCTTGCCGATGGCCACCAGCACATCTTGCTCTTTGGTGTAGTCATCCCGCAGCTTGGACCACTTGATGCGTATCTTGCGCTTGGATTCCATGTCGGGTTCGTAGCGGTAGCGGCAGGGCAGGGTGACGTTGGCGCCATTGGAGCTGTAGACAGGGTCTTTGGGGGTCTCCACCACCAGTTTGGCTCCATTAAAGTAAACCACTGGGGACAGGGAGGGAAGGCGTGATGGGGAGGTGAGGATCCAGGGCTGGGCAGCATCCCCAGATCTCCCTGCAGCCACTCAGCTCCCTCCCTCCTGCCACCACCTCTTCTGCCTGAGCATCCCTGGAGCATCCCTGCTTGCTCCTCTAGGCCCCACATCCCTCCCACAGGACAGGTCCCAGCCCCATCCAAAGGCAGGGGGGACTCCAGCCCCTTGTGCCAACCTGCCAGCCCCCCTTTCTGCCAGCCCTGCCAATCCCCAGTATACCTTTGTCCTGCCCGTTGCCCTTGTCATTCATGATGTGGTTGTAGTAGAAGCCGTTGTAGAAGGGGTGGTGGGAGCCGCTGGCCAGCTGCAGCAGGGTGGCCTCCAGGAGCAGCAGGAGCAGCAGCATGGTTGGGGAGCGAGGCCAAACCTCAAGCCCAGGCTGTGGAGGGGGAAAGGGCTGTGATAACACCCTAAAATTACTGGGAGCACCCCAGCATTGCCCGGCACGTGGTGCTGGGTAGACCTCACTGCAGGGATGCAAGGAGAGGGGCGGGAAGAGCCGGCAGAGCAGCTCGCCTGCCCACAGGGGAGGGTGCAGGCAACCCGAGCTGTGTCCTCGGACCTGCCCCACAACCAGGGCTCCTGGTCCCCTCCATCCTCATCCTCCCGCCTGGGTCACGTCACCACGCACCACCGCATTCACTGCTGGGCTTGCAGAGCTCCCGGCCCCGAGAGGGAAGCAGAGCCCAAGCTGGGGACAGGGCAGCCTGGGGAAATAGGATCCCAGGGTGTCCTTTGAACACAGAGCACTGGGAAAACATCACGTAGGGGGTGCAGGGGCAGAGAAGTGCCCGAGCCCCGCTGTAAGCCACAAGCTCAGTTTACAGAGGCAGCCGAGCGTGCAAACCAGCCGAGATGAGGAGGAGAGAGCTTGGAGCTGCCTCCACTGTCCCAGCACTGGCCAAAGCCCGGCAGCACCCAGCCAGCCTGGCCGAGGACCCCCACCTCCAACCCAGGGCTCCTGCTTTGCACCCCAGTAGCCAGCTGGCACTGACCCCACGCAACACTTCTCGCTCCCAAAGCGCATCCCCCGGCTGGGGGGAAGCCCGGCTGCCCCGTGGCATCAGAGACCCGCGCTGCCTGAGCTCTGGGTGCCCCGAGCACCCAAGGATGCCCTGCATGGGGCTCACCCAGCGCGGCTCGCAGCACTATTTGCCGGCTTGCGAGCTTTCCCGGAGCGGCAGAGGGGGCCCAGCACCCGGCAAGCCTCCAGCAGCCCCCCTCCAAGACTGGCAGGGATCTGACATCTGTGCCCCTTGGGCAGACAAGGTTTAGGAGCGCCTGCAAAGATGCCCCAGGCCAGGGGGCTGTGGGAGAGCAGGGGCTCACCCCCGGCAGGGTCCATATGGGGTACGGTGGTGGTCTCCGCGGGCCAGAACATGCAACCGGCTGCTCCCACCATGGGTTGCTCGTCACAGGGCTCTCCTCCGCGGTCGGTGCCACTGCTCACCTTCTCGTGGGGGCGCAGCCCACGCCTGACACCTGCCGAGGTCTGCAGAGCCGGTGTTGGCGGGGGTGGGATGCACGGGCTCGACGGCCAGCGCAGCCCCGGGAGCGGGCGGCCCCGGTGCGAAGCTCTGCAGGCACCAGCGCCCGCAGGCGCGTCGCCACGTGCTGCCCGCCCGCAGCACGGCAGGCTCGAGGCACCGGCAGCTGCGCATCTCCGTCTGCGGGGCACCAGCCCTGGCTCCCCTGTGCCCCCCATGCCTAGCCACCCCCCAGAGCCCAGCGTCCCGGTGACGTGCCGAGGGGCCCAGCATCCTTAACCACAATGCCAGTGAGCATCACGCTGCAGCACCCGCCGCAGCAATGCCCAGCACCTTCCGCAGTGATGCCCGGTACCCTCCCTGGCAGTGCCAGCCCTCCAGCCCTCCACGGCAAGGAGGATGCCCACCACCCCAGGGTGCCAGCCCTCCCCAGCCCCGGCTCCAGGGCCAAGCCCTACTCACGCTGGTTGCAGGCAGGCTGCAGGCAGGCGTGCAGGCAGGCTGCAGGCAGATGCACTGTGTTTAGGGCTCTTGCAGGGCTGAGAGGAAGCAGCTCCAGGGCCTGCCTCTTAAAGGGAAACACACGCCTTTCCCAACCCCCTGCTCGCAGCCTGGAGATGGGGTGGCTGCCCCCAGCCCCCCGCCCGCCCGCCGTGCCTGGGCAATGGTCTCACCATGCGCCTGCACGCTGCCCGCACACTGCCCGCACGCTGCCCACATGCGTCCTCTGTGATGTGCCATCCGCCTGCACTGCCGCCAGCTTGGAGAGGAGAGCAGCGGGGAGCAGGGTGACCTGTTGGGGCCAGTGGGACCCCGTGATGCAACCATGCAAAGCCCCAGTGAAGCCTCAGTGTCGCAGGCGAAGAGCCATCCCTTGCCCTACATCCCACCAGAGGGACTGACCACGGTCCCCAGGCAATGGTGGTGTTGAGCACGCCCGTGGCAGGAGCACCACAGGCACAAGCAGCTCAGGACGGGTGGGCTGTGGCTGAGGGTGGTCCGTGCCTGGAGTGTGAGGACAGTGCCTGCCCACTCCGGGGTCCAGGGGAGGCAGCTGAGCCACAGTGTTCAGCTTCTTCAGGGTCTGCTTGGGGCTGTGGGGGCAAAGCAGAGGCACAGAGAGCAGGGAAAAATCTTTGGGTTGCCCAGTTGCACCCATCAGAGGGGGCATCATCCCTAGACATGGATGATGCCCTCCATGCCAACTCCCGATGGCACACAGACACACAGCCCTGGCTCCGAGAGCCCCAGATCCAGCCCTCAGGAAGGGCAGCACGGCGGCAGCACAGCCAGGGGATGCTGGTCCAAGAGCGGCCAGTGGGGCCGAGCAGATGGAGGAACCACGGAGCGGCGTGTGCCCTGACCCGGCGACCCGCCGCCCCAGCCAGGCGCGCCGCTTCGCCCCCCGCTTTGTTGTTTTATGGCAAGGAAATGAGGCGCAGGGGGCCCGCTCCGGCTCTTGCCGCCGTGTGGGACAGCATCAAGCCGGAAAGAAAACAACTCGTGTAAAAATAAACCACATCAGGGCTGGCTGTGGGGTGAAGGGGGCCGGGACCCCTTCCTGACAGCCCCCTGGCATGGCGCGCTCAGGGTGCAATCTTGTCTGCCCGCTGCCGCCAGGCTGATAGGGAGCAGCCAGCATGGAAACTGCGTTATCTGCTGCCAGAGCCAGCCCAGCAAGCCCAGTCCCCCGTGGGAAGCCCCGCCAGCGAACAGCTGCAGGACCCAGGGTCTGGAGACACTGCTCTTCCTTGCTCTCTTTTTTCCAGGGCCCACCAGTTGTTCCCAAGGAGGGACACAGCAGGGCCGGGCTGCCCAGGGACAGGGGAGCGTGACGGCCGGGCACGCTGCCTGCTTGCCTGCCCGGAGCAGGCTGCTCTGCAGCCCACAATGGAGGGGCGATTATATCTCCCGTCAGGGCAGCGCGGAGCCGATGCATTGCCTGCATCCCAGCCAAGGGTCCCCGGTCCCCCCAGCCCTGCCCCATGGCCAGAAGAGGTGGTGGGATGGCGTCCCAGCTGCATCCTGGCCACCAGTGCCCCCCTGATGTTGCTTGCCCAAGTTGTCTGTGTCTCAGTGAGCCAGCAATCAGGATAGCTCCTTCCACCCCACTGGCTGTGCAGACAGACGGACAGCCCCATCCAGGCATGCGGCTCCTTGGTGTGGGCGCCCCATTGTTTCAGCGCTGAGCAACAAGCCACATATTGCCCTGTGCTGCCTGCACCGCCGTGCCTGCCAGGAGCCATCCTCTGGCCCGAGGAAGGGAGCAGCAGTGGGGAAAGGGAGAAGGATGCTTTTCTGCATCTCTTTTCAGCAACAGCTCATGGCTCATACTCAGCCACAGCTCTTGTGTGGATGTGGCCACCAATGCCCTCCACCTCCTCCTGGGGAGTGGGCAGCATCGGGAAGGATCCATCCACCAGCAGCCCCCCAAGGAATCCCCTTCACTCCCTCCTGCCTCCCACCCTATTTTTGGAGCTTCAGGGATGATCCCAGATTTGTTTTCTGCTCCTGAGGGGGACCCTGGGTGGGACCACGGGTAAGCAAGGCTGTGCAGGGTCAGGGTAGCTCTGACCCAGGAGCACGTGTTTAGGGCATGTGTTTAGGGCTGGCTGAGTTTTTCGTTGAACAGGAGCCATAAAAATGTCATCCCTGTCTTCCCCGCCTCAAACTCAGCAGCTGACAGCTCCACTGTGCCTCACCAGAGAGATTTCTCCCTGAAATTGGTCAGGACGATTCTAGCAGGAACCTGTTGCCCAAGGTGCAAACAGGGGAGGAAAACCCCTGTTCCTGGTGGGATGGAGGCTGTGATCTGTGCAGGGCTTTCCGGGTGGAGGCGAGAGGATGCTCTCCCCGACGGCTGCTTCCTGAGGAACCGGCTCACGGGCAGCTGGCAGGACCGGCAGCCGAGTCAGCAGGCAGCAGGGTGCCGCAGCCACAGCGTGCCGGCCCTCCTGGCCTTCCTGCTGCCCCAGCAACCCAGCCGCGTCCGGGAAGAGCCCTGCGAGGGGCTGTGCGTGACGTGGAGGGGACCCTGGCCCTCACCAACCCCCCCATCCTGGGGCTCCAGAGGAGGAAGGAAACGCTGCAGAGCTGGGAAGGGGCTCAGCGTCCATCAGAGGGGCTTGTCTGGGGGTTGGCAACGGGCAGGGGGAAGCAGCAGCCGGGTGCTGAGGATGCATCCCCTGCTCTGACACATGGCATCTGCTCCCGTCACCCTCTCCATGGAGCCTCTGCTGTGCCCCCAGCTCGGGGCTGTCTTGGCTGGACTCAGAGAGAGCTGCTCTTATCTCTGCCCCAGCTTCCTGGCGATAAGGGTGGCATGTCTAGAGGTGAACAGGACTGACTGTCCCCCTCCCAACCCTGGCTCTAGCTGTGGCTGCTATTTATCACCAAGCAGCCACAGCCGCAATGAATTCAGTGCGGTCTTTGCAGGCAGCCCGCCAGCGCCTCTGGTGCCAGGGGCTGGCACCCACGGGGCCAGGCAGGAGCCCACCTCCCACAGGCAGAGCCCAGGGAGGGGGTGCATGGCTGAGAAGGGCACTGCCAACAGTGGGAAGGTGCACGGAGGTTCTGCACAGCTGTGGGGACAGAGCTGTGGTGAGATGTAGGTGGCCCTGGACCATTCCTGCCAACCTCAGCGGTCCCTGCCCGGTGTGGCAGAAGACTCTGTAGAGGAGCAAAGCTCCTCTGTCCACCCCCACTGCTCCTTCCCTACCAGGGACCCCGTCCTCAATGCAGGGGGATCCTACTCCAGCAGCATCCTCTCCCCTGACCCGCCCAGGGGACTCTGCCAGGAGCATCCCTGCAGGCAGCCCTGGCAAACCCACAGCTCCCTCCAGCCCTGGGAGCACACTGGGGTGTAAAAGCAGTTTTGCTCCAAGCTGGGGGATTTTCTCCAGGATCAAAGCCAAAGGAGGAGACACAGGGTGTGGGGTGCTGATAGCAGCTTCCACTTCCCAAATCCCACTCCGCTGAGCTTGGCCAGCTGCGAGCACAGGCTCCAGCAGCTGCGACAGGGCGGAGGCAGCAGGGAAGGTGCACAAAGCCCTGGTACCCTGTTTTTCAGGCTGGAAATGGAGCTAGGAGGGTCTGTGAAAGCAAGAGAGGTGTGGGATCAGCACAGCAGTCAGCAGCCCCCTGGGATGGAGAAGCTAGGGGGCTCAGAGGGGATCCTGGGGGACTGCTGGACCTGCTGGGCTTTGGGAGATGGCTCTCGGGTAGGCACAGAGCAACCAACAGCCCCAAAGTTTCAGCTGGTTTTAATACTGTCAGAGACACCCCAGAGCAGGGCCGCCATCCCACCCGGGCTCCCTCAGCACTTGCCAAAGCGAACCCACCGCCAGTCCGGCCCCAGGGCTGCTTCACACCCCAGCAGGTGGGGGAAGCATCGCTGCCAGTGCCGCTGCCTGGACACCCTGCCCGCACTCCCGCTTGCCGGTGCCAGGTCTCCCTCATCTCCTACCACTAATCCCAAGGGCTCGAGCATTGCAAGAGGCTCCTCTCCACCCCAGGGAAAGGGAAAATATCAGGTTACAAAAAAGGGTCACAGCACAGCTCTCTGCCTACTGCATTTGGTTGGTTTAATCACCACCTTTCCCATCTTTTCTCTGCACCCTTGTGGCTACAAACCATCTCTCCCCCGCTACCAGATTGCAGCCCTCCTCCATGTCACTGCTTGGCTCGGGACAAGGGACTTCAAGGCATCCCAGACTGCAGTAAGGTGGGGATAGTGCCAATGCTGAGACTTTGAGGATGCTGGAGCCAGCACCGCAGGAAGGTGAATGGGTAGCGCCTGCAAAAATGCCAACCACGGCGCCTGCCAGCAGTTCCTCAGTGGGTAGAGCCACCGGGGACCCAGTACCTCTTGACAGGAGGCGTCTCATCACTCCCCTCACACTATGCAGTGCTGACACTGCAGGCAAGAAGACCCAGGGCCTGGAAAAATGGGCAGGGGACAAGACCCAAGTAGGTTTTTCAGAGCCCCTGCTTGCAGCCATGCAGGGAGCAGGAGGGACATCAGAGGCTGCAAGCCCAGGGTGCCTGCCCTAAGCCCCCCCAAAACTGCTGAGCCCCAAGCCCCAGTGCAGGCAGGGGACTGCTGCTGGCTGCAGCCTCTCTGCTGGAAGCAGAAGCAAAAAAGGGGGAAAAAATTTGTCTCTGGGCATAGCTGGGAGGATGCAGCCAAACCCTGGTTGCAGGACAGGGTCCCCCAGCAAAGTCCCCTTTGCAGGATGGGGTCCCCCAAGGCCCAGTTGTAGGAGTGGGTCCCCAGCCAAGCCCCAGTCGCAGGAGGGGGTCTCAACCCTGTTCAGCAGGGTGAAAGGGCAGAAGCCGTCCCCACATCCCACCTGAAGGGCCCTGTAAAGTGCAGTGCTGCGGCCCCAGTGCCAACGCGGGGCAGGGAGCCCTCCGGCTGCCTCCCGAGTTTGGGGACATGGAAAGGGGGGTGTGAGGTCGGAGCAGGAGTGGGCAGGGGCAGGCAGGGCACGGGCCGGGCAGCCGGGAAGAGCAGCCCCGTCCTTCCTCCCCGGGTGCCTACTCGTCGCAGCCCAGCAGCTCCACACGCAGGGTGATGCGGTTGTGCCAGGCCACGGGCAGGATGCGGATGAAGCGGGCGTAGAAGGGCTCGTCAAACACATTCTTCTTGTGTGAGTAGTTGTCACTGTTACCGTGGAAGATCTAGCAGGGGAAAGGCAGGTGTCAGCACCACCGGGACCTCCTCGCCACCATCCCATCCCTCCCCACAGCGGCATCCCCGAGCCCCGGGAGGTCGCTGCCCCACACACCTTGGCGCTGTTTGTCTGACCATCCTGGTAGAGGGTCCAGGATGTGCCGTTGTCACTGTAGGCCACCTTGTAGGCTGCCACGTATTGGATGTGCCCGAAATCACGGGCTCCTTGCGTGATAATGCCCGTCACCTTCTTCTGGTCCCGGAGGTCGATCTGGCACAGAGACAAGGCTCGTTGAAGAGTCTCACAGGAGCGGTGCTCCCACCCCAGAGCATCCTGCACGTCCCAGAGGCAGCTGGGATGTGCTGGCCCTCGGGGGTCAAGAATGGAGAAAACACTGCTCGACCCCTGCCCCAGTGCCAGAGCAACTAATAAAACACCACTGTGAAATATCTGACCCTTTAACACTCACAGCATCTCTCAAAGCAACCCAAAGCAGGACGCAAACCCCACCATCACAGCTCCCTTCCCCACCGCTGTCACCTCGACATTTTTTGCTGTAAAGGTCAATGTGGTAATGACAGAAAAAAAATCTCAATTAAAAAAAAGAAAAAAATAAAGGATTCCCAGAGGAAATGCATTTTCATTGGAAAGTGATTCTGGCTGAGAAAATATGCAGTTCAGCATGGTCTGACATTTGAGTTTTAAGTGAGATGGTTTCTATTCTCTTTGCCACACTGCGCTACTGCTGCTGGCACTCTACAGGGCAAACCAGCAAATGAGCTGAAAGTCTCCTTAATTTAGTTCCTATTTTATGCATGTTGAGGGCAGTACTAGCTATACATATACACGTATACGTGTATATCTATGAATATACATGAACATCTATATACACATACACAAACAGGCAGCCTGTGGTGCAACAGCCCAACTCTGCGTGTCATCCTGACCCCATCAGCAGACATCTTGATAAGCTGGTTTATTTAGGGCCATGAAGCAACTGCTTTTAATCATTTCCCAAATAAAAAGCAGGGCAAATATCTAAACTGCTTTGTCCTATTATGTCATGAAATCATGTGAAAAGTATAAAAACAGGGGAGGAAAGGAAACTGAGAAGGAAATTTCAAAACTATTTGTTCCCATTCCAGATTGGGAAGAGAAAAGCAAACCCGATCTTTTCCTGCAAAACAGAAACATGGTGTTCTGGGCAGCCAGAGGGTTGTGGAATGGTCACCCCAGGCTGGGATGGCACTTCCCAAGGGGGTGATGCAGAACTGGGGTGCTGCAGGCTCAGTGCACCCCAACAAGAAAGTCTGCAGAGACAGCACCACCCCGTCCCTACGGGCACTGATGTTTCTGACCCAGAGCTCCAGCATCGCTGTTAACACCGGTGGCTGTGGCCCCATCCTGACCTGCCCCTGCGATCCCATCTCGGGGACAGCACCACTGGGCTGTGTGTCCCACAGCAAGGCTCCGGCTGCACGGTCCCGGCGGCTCTGCCCGGCCGCTCCCGCCATGCTCATCCTGCTTCCAGCCACCCCGGCACAGGAGGTGGCTCGGGCACTGCTGGAGGAGCTGGATAAGTGTAGTGAGATTACAGAGGGGGGGCACCGAGACCCACCTGCAGCCACTCGGACTGGCCATTGTGGAGCGCCGTCCAGGCGTTGGTTTTGCCCGTCTTGTCCAGGCGGGCGTAATGGGGGTGCCAGGTAAAGGCGTCGATGCCCCAGGTCTTGAAGACACTGGAGGCTGTGATCTGCTGGTCGGAGATCAGGCGGGATTTCATGCCCAGAGGCTCCGAGCAACCTGCCGTGTTGAAATACACTGTAACACAACGGTTTATACAGGAGGTGAAAGGGAAAGAGTCCACAGCACCATCGCGAGCAAAACCCCGCAGCCCCGGCAGGCACCATCCCCACATTCCCAAGTCTCCACTGCCCGGAGCAGCAGGCAGGGCGAGGCAGGGAAAGGCTAGGCAGAGGCCCTGGGTCGCAGCCCTCTCGCCCGTTCCTGGAATTTTTAGCTCCCAGCTATTCCCTGGCTCACAGTGCCTCCTGCTGCAGGGATGCGCGGACTTCCCCACAGCATAGCCTGGCCCGGGAATACAGACGGCTTCAGCAGGAGGCAGAGGAGGATGCTGTCAGGGTGAAGAGAGCAGTGCAAAGCCACCCTCAGCTGAAAGCACGTCTGGCACCGCACCCACGCAGCACCAGGACACGACCAAGCCCCCACAGTGCCCCACTCCCACCCGGGCACACGGGTCCCGCTCGGCTGCCGGGGACTTGCCGCAGGGCAGGAACGCGGGAGGCACAGGGAAAGGGCTCGGGTTAATCATCCCTCACGTTTCCCAGAGGACTTTGATCCTCCGGTGCTTTTTCAAGCTCTTGGCAGGTTCACAGATCAGATGGGGAGAGGGCACAATAAAAAGCCCCGGCTTGGGGAGGTGTTAGCAGTGTGAGAATGCAGCTCGAGCCGGGTTGAGCTGGTGGGATTAACAGTTTATGCTTCCCAAAAGCACCCGCGGGTATTTCCAGGCATCACGTAGCCGGCACGAGGAAAAACAAGCGCTGACAAATCCCCTGTCCCGGGGGATCGGAAGCAGTACAAGAGGTGATGCCCTGCACTGTGTCACCCCCTGCCCTGCAGTCCCTGGGGAGGGGACAGCCACCGACATTTACCGTTCATCTCGCAGCCGATGAGTTCAAAGCGCAGCGTGCAGGCGCGGCGGCACATCACGGGGTAGATGCGGATGAACTGGGCGGTGATGGGAGGGTCGAACATGTTGGTCTGCATGGTGCTGTAGTCCACGTTCCCCTGGAAAATCTGCAAGGGCGAGCAGGGCTGAGCGCCTCAGCTCTCCCGCAGCATCGTGTATGGAATCCCTTGCCTAGCAGACGGACAGAGCTCAGCACCATCAGCAGGAGCGAGGGAAGCTGGGCTCTGCTCTCGTGCCCCTGAGCAGTGCGTGACCTTGCAGCAGCTCCAGCACTCCCCACAGAGCTTTGCAACACTCCCTGCTCTGTCCTCACCCCACCGAGCCACACATGCAGCAACATCCACTCCCTCCCGCTATGGCAACCCTCCTCAAATCGTGACAAGCAGAGAGGTGGCTCACTTCTTTCTTTTTAACACAAGAGTCAGGCTGTGTTTTCATGCATTTTTTCCACTGCTGCAGAAACAAGAGGAACTTTTTTTTTGAAGCAAGGCAGATACTCCAGCCATTTCCTGGATGCTCAGAAAACAACCAGGAGTCACTTGCCATAAAAAGCAGAGTGGAGCGCACTGTGATCAGTAGTATTCCTGCCCTGAGAGTGAGACACACTGTCAGCTCAAGCATAATGCAGACACAACACTGAGCCGTGTAAGCCATTCACCAGCACTTCCAGACCATGCCCAGTTCCCACAGTGTGTCAGCGATAAAGATATTATCTGACTGACCCAAATAAGTCAGCACTGATTCTTTGGTAATGCTTATTATGGTCAATTAAACAAAGCCAGAGAGCACTGCCCAGTGCTGGAACCGCCTGTGCCATCTCGCTGCTAGGTGGGTTCCCAACGTGGCTTTGACCCTTGTCAAAAACCCTCTCCCAAACATGGGGACAGTCTGGGATGCGGCTCAGAGCCACCCCAGCACCCACAGCACTGCAGGGTGGGGGGAGCCAGCCGGGCCCCCACACAGCATCACAGCCCACCTTGTCTGCGTCCTGCTTCTCGTCCTTGCAGAAGGTGAACTCCTGCCCGTCCAGGCTGTAGGAGACTTTGTAGGCGCGGACATACTCCTGCTGGCCCACGCGGCGAGCTCCTTGCGTGATGACCCCGCTCAGCCGCATCTTCCGCAGCAGGTTGGCCTGGGGTGGGGGAGAGGAGAGCGTGAGTGCGGACGGGGTGCGCAGCTCCTGCACCCACCAGCACTGCTGAGCCTGGCTGGGATGGTGGGCTCATGCTCAGCATCAGGACCAGGCAAGGGGCTGCCCAGAGCGCTATGATTTCCTTGGGATTTAAGTCCTCCATCCCTCCAGCCTCGCACCCGAGGGTGGGCAGAGAAGGGGGGATTGCCATCCCCGCTCCCCATGCCACCCCAGGGACCTTGCCTTCTCCAGCCATGTCACGAGACGCCCCTGGGTGGCACCCTGCTGCAGCAATTTAGTCCTGCCATTGCCACCAGAAGCAAAGAAATCCCACGAGAGCAGTCCAGCAAGACCAGCCATGGCTACCAGGGCTTCCCACTACACCAGCACTCCCAGTCCTGCTGCAGATACCTGGATCCAGGGGTTCTTGTCATAGTTGCTGGAGGTCCAGGCGTTGACAATGCCTTGGTTGTTGAGGCGGGCAAGCTCCGGCCCCCAGCGCTGGAGGCCAAGGAAGCCATAGTAGACAGAGGACGCAGAGAGCTGGGCATCGGAGATGGCACCTCCTTCCATGCCCAGAAGAACAGCACAGCCTGGGGGCAGTGGGGACATCAGCACCAAAGATGGTGACCAGGGAGCAAAACTGGGGGGCCATTATCTGGGGACAGGGCAGGACAGGGAGGCCAGTGATAGGACCTGCCTGACCCTCAGGTGTTCCCCCTCTCTCCAGCCTTCAGTCAAAACCACACTGCACATCAGCCCCTCTCATAGCACAGGGGGCTGAAGTGAGGAAAGGGCTGCTCTGAGGCCCCCCTAGAGAGAAGATGGCATCTTCCCAGGAAGGCTCCCTCCATCAAAACTAGGCTTGCTAGCACCAAGGGCAGCCAGCACACAGGTGCCCACAGCTGCCCTTCAGATTCCCTTAAACCAGCTGGTGAGTTGTCTCCTGGGCATGCTGGTGATGAGTGACAGGGCAGTGGGGAACAGGGGAGGAAAGGGATTTCTGTAGTTGGTGTCAGGGACTTACGGACGTGGCAGGTCTTCCCCATGAATGGAGAAGGACACTTGCAGGTGTAGTCACCATCCAGGTCCAGGCAGGTGCCACCGTTTTTGCAAGGCTGGGAGTAGCACTCATTCCTGTCTAGGAGACAGAGTACAGGAGCTCAGCAGGCGACCCCAAAGCTAGTCCCAGGGAGAAGACCCCTCATTCAGTGCAGCAATAAGAGGAGACAGACATCTCCTGAGCATGGACCACGGCAGCGTTCCTGCTCCACACAAACTCCCAGCTGTGGCAGCATGTCCCAATTCACTCGTGTGGCTGGAGTCAGCGAGGACGAGGCTTAGGTGGCTCCTTGGGTTAGTGCTTCAACTCCTGCCACCATATCAGCAGGAACGCTGAGCAAGGCTCAGACACTACCGTGACCCCACACCACAGTCCTTCCCTCCACCCTGCAAGGTCCAAACCAGCCCATGGCCTCCAACATTGCCCAGCACCCAACACAGCCACAGCTGCAAATACCACCCGTTTGTCCCCCCAGTGCTGCCCAAGGGGTCTCCAAGCCCTTAGAGCAGAGCAGCACCCCCTACCACCCCCCCACTGTACTCACTGTTCTGGCAGTGCACCCCATCATACCCCGCAGGGCACTTGCAGATGTAGTCAGTAAAGACATCCCCCCGGTTCGGGACCAGCTGGCACTCGCCGTTGTTGTGGCAAGGATTGGGGTGGCAAGGGCCTGGGGAAGGAGAAAAACAGCTGTAATATGGGCACAGGCATAAAATAAGAGCACTCAGTGGGCTGTTACACCCCGGACATCACATTCTCCCCCAAGTAATGGAGGCCATCGCATCCCTGCTTGCACCTCCACTTACGGGGCACACTTGGGGCTGGACCCCAAGACCAGTGGTGCAGGGCCACAACAAGGGCACACTGGCACACTGCAAGACTTCCAGCCTTCATGGAGCACCCATGAGGGGATCAGCCCCTCACCTTTCTCCATCTCATTGCAGTCAATCCCAATGTAGCCCTCAGGGCAGATGCAGAAGAAGGGGGTCTCATTAATCCCTGTCAGGCAGGTGCCCCCATTCTGACAGTGGTTCACGTCACAGAAGTCACCTGAAAGCAAAGCTACATGTCACTACAAGCCATCCCAATAGCAGGCATCCACCAGAGCCCCACAGATGCACATGGAAGCATCCCGGCTCGACAGCAAGAACTGCTCCCCTGCAATGCTGCGGGGAGAGGAGCACCCGGCAGGGACCAGCTGCTGGATCCTGCACGGGACCACCAGCATTCAAAAGTGATGGTTGAGACCAGGAGCATGAGAGAGAGGCCAGGATCTGCCCTGCCCTGGCACATTAAAAAAGGGCTTTAACAGAGCCTGCACATCAGACTGAAGCCAGGGTAAAATCAGGGTTTTGGTGCATCAAAAGTTTCTGCTGCTCAGCTGGGAAGTGGGGGCGGCCAGGCTGGGGCTCACTCGGGCACGATGAAGACAGGATTAATCAAGGGAATTGGGCTGGTCCCCATTGCTGGATTTTGCTAATGCAAGTTAGTACGTGTAAGACCAAAAAAAAAAAATCATTATAGAATAAGCCTGCATGCTTGGTTCTCAGATTCTGGAGACATGGGAGGCGGGAGGACAGGGTCCATCTCTGCACCATGCCTGTCAGACCTCCATCACTCCGAGCAGCTCCCACGAGGCAGTCCCAGCCTCCAGGCAGGTCCCCCCTGGGAACTGATGGGGCTGCACCATCTTCCCTGCTTGTTCATCCACCTCCATCATTTCCCATGGTATCGGGTTTATACGGTGATGTGGGGAGGGGGGCGATGCAAGGGTGGCTTCTGCAAGGAGACACCAGGAGCCGCCCCCACGTTGGAGACTGCCAGTCCCAGCCAACTCCAAAACAGACCCACTGCTGCCCAAAGCTGAGCTTATCACCGACACTCATGTTGCCTCTGTGATAATGTATGTAAAATAAGGTAAAAAATGCTGTGCAGCAGCTGTGGGAGAGGAGTGAGAAAAATATGCGAGAAACAGCCCTGCAGACACCAAGGTCAGTGAAGAAGGAGAGGGAGGAGGAGGTGCTCCAGGCAATGGAGCAGGGATTCCCCTGCAGCCCGTGCTGAAGAACACAGTGAAGCAGATTGTCCCCCTGCAGCCCATGGAGAAGATCATGGTGAAGCAGGTTGTCCCCCTGCAGCCTGTGGAGAACCACACCACAGCAAATATCCACAGTGCAGCCCACGGAGGACTCAACGCCGGAACGGTCTGTTCCTGATGGGCTGTACCCTATAGAAAGGACCCACACTGGAGCAGTTCATGAAGAACTGCAGCCCGTGGGAAGGATCCAAACTGGAGCTTTTACATCTTCTTCGCTCCCCGATCCTGCTGAGGAGGCAGCATGAGGGAGCAGCTGGGTGGGCACTCGGCAACCAGCTGAGGTCAGCCCACCGCACCCATCAACCTTCCGCTCCCCATTGCAGTGCTGAATCAGATTGCAAGAGCTGGGTTGAAATTCCTCCCACCCTCAATTTATTCTGCCCCAAGAGCTGCTCAAGCAGCAACAACGCTCTCCATAAACCTAGACCAGATTCCCACAGATCTGGCTGAAAGCCTCAGTAACTCCTCTCCAAGTGCTGGGACAACACATCCCTTGATGCCAGACTTTTCTGCCATGCCGTCAGAGTCAGAGCAAGGGCTGAACTCAGGTGGAGACCCAGGAATAACCCCCCACTACCTGCATGCCCTGGAGAAGGTGGAAGTTGACAGAGCTGTGGGCTCTCTGCCCGGACCCACACCAAACAGCATGGCTCTCATTAGCCTAAGCTACTATTCAGTGAGCTCCTACTCATTAGCCTTTTAATAGCAGGGCTCCTCTGAGTTAATCCTACTCTTCCTGACACTCAGCATCTGTAGGGTACACACTGGTGGCAGACAGGCCAGCATTACATGAAGGTTTCCAAAAAGATGCTGTAGCTCCCTTAGCCCAGCCTCAGGAGGCAGAAAAACTTGGGCACCGGTTCAAGTCGCTGCCTGCACTGCCCAGCCAGTTCTGCATGACCTCATGCTCCATCAATGCGCTGCCATGAGCTACAGCATAGGAGAGAGCACCGACTGATACGTGGAGATGCCTTTGCCCCACGCCCCTCCGCAGGTCTTGAGCACATCCAGCCACCCTGTCCCAAGGATCTCTCCAAGGATCTCTCCCGGCAGCCGACCAAGGCCCTGCAGACAGAGCTGCTTCTGTTCAGCAGCAGGAGCCGGCTGCTTCCCCAGGCACAGAGCGCCAACAAACATGTGCTCCCCAGCATCCGTGCTGCCTCCGACACAGGAGTTCCTGGGGTGGGACACAGCAGCAAAGGAGTAAGGGCTCCTCCCAGGGTTGGGACAGGACAGGTCCTCAGTTTCATACTTTAATTATCCCAAGCAACTGGACTGCCTTTTTATCTCCTCCCAGGAATAATCCCTTACGTGGTGGGTCTTGCTAGCCAGCCCCCCGCCTAGCAGTGAGGCACACAGGTCACATTTTCCACTGTGGCAAGTAGTTTTGGATGCTCCTATTTCTCGGCTGTTTCACAGGCCTGGTTTTGGAGCAGATCAGCATCTCCATCCTCCCCACACACATTTTTCTCTGGCCAGGGACAGAGCTGTCGCAGGCTGGCCAGTCAGGAACCAAGGCAACAAAGATGAGCCACCGCTTTTGGAAATGTTTGCTTATATGAACCCACAGGCTGGCTGGAAGGCAAAAATAACATCCTCCGAAAACTGGGACAGCTCATCCCAGCGGGGTTGGGGGAGGTCAGGTCAAGCCTGTCTCGCGAGGGCAAAACGGGTACCTCTGCCCAGGGAGAGCGAGCACAGACAGGGCCTTCCTCACCCCACACCTTCCCGCTGCCCTTTGTCCCCTGGCCTGGAGCCTGCATTTGGGCTTCACTCCCCTTCTCCTGGGTCTCACCCATCCCTTTTGGAGGCAACCACCCCAGGCATGGCCCACAGGGTGCTGGTGGAGCTGCTTCTCCCCGGGGTTCCCCTGCCAGGCGTGCTGTGCCAGGCGCTCCCAGGGAAGCTGTTTACATCTCGGGCACGCACGGTATCGCAGCCGGAAAGTCCGGGACAGCCCAACTGAACTATTCTCGGCTCGGGAGCAAGGACGGGGCTGTGGAACCGAGTTCCTCTGCTTCTGCAGCCACCTTCAGCTGAGCACCTTCTCACTCGCCATCCCTGCACCCCGCACACGGCAGCCCGGACCCTCTCACCCTGCACCCCAGATCCTCTCACTCTGCATGCAGATTCCCGGCACCCCGCAACCCCTGCACCCCGGACAGCCCTGCACCCTGGATCCCCTGCACCCTGGGCTCCCTGCCACCCCGGATCCCTTGCACCCCGCATCCCGGACAACCCTGCAGATTGGATAACGCTGCACCCTGGATCCCCTGCATTCCGGATCCCCAGCACCCCGGGCTCCCTGGCACCCTGGTTCTCTTGCATTCCAGATTCCTTGCATCCCAGTTCCGCCCCCCCGCACCCCTGATCCCCTGCACCCCG
>NW_020799112.1:16079505-16093985 GCF_003259725.1 Athene cunicularia
TGTGTATAAGAGACAGGCAAGGGGGGGTGCAGGCAGCAGGGGGGTGCAGGCAGCAGGGGAGTACCCCAGCCACCCCCCGGGGTGCAGGGTGCAGGCAGGCGGGGGGAGGGCGAGAGGCAGGGTTGGGAAACTAGCCTCAGAGCCAAAGGTGCTTAATGAGCGGCCTGGGAGAGCCACACAGCATGCTAGTGATGCTCCGGGTGCGGGGGGGTTTGCCCCCCGCCAGGCCTTGGCCCTCGGGTGGCCGCCGGGACTTCCTGAGCCTGGCAGTGCCCATGGCTCCCGGCCCTGGCTGGCAGGCGGAGGGGTGCAGAGCTGGACCGGGATGCACTGGGGGTTGCCAGCACTTGGCAGGAGGAAGAGGTGTTTTGCAGCACAAACCTCACTTTTCCTCTCCTTGGGTGGGGTGAAAGCTGGAGAAGGCTTCCCCTGCACCAGGACAGGGCACGTGTGAGCACCCCGTGCTACCCTCGGCACCCAGCGTGCCAGCAGCGCAGGGTTTTCCCAAGCTCCTCCTAAGCAGCATCAAGGAAAACAGCTTGCAGCCAGGTCGCGTCTGCACGGACTGGGGGGAAACAGCAGCTCTCTGCCACAGGTCTGTTGGTTCGACCACAAACAAGCTCCTCTTTAAGCACTGCCTGGCCACCAAGGGCTGGAAAAGCCCAGCTGTGCCCTCGAGAGCAGCTGGTGCCATGTGGGGAGATCTGCCCTGGGAAGCAGAAAGCATCGGGATAAAGCATGTTCAGGCTAAATTCATATTCAGCAATAAACACTTCAGAAAAGAGAACTAACTGCGCAGTACAGAATGCTGGATCATTTGACCCCGCACTGGAGATCCACTCAGAGCCCTCCTCCTAAACATGAAGCCGATTTTATCTCTTCTTGCAAAACCCTCCATTTCAGCATTAACAAACCCACCTCAGACATTTCAGCTGCTCATATTTACATTCTGACTCTGCCAGAGTGTTGCTACATTTCTGGCTTTGGCAATGCAGCCACATCAGCCATCAGCAAGCCGGGCAGCACAGCCGCATGCCATGCACTTTGACTGGCCCTTCCACCTCTTTTTCCATCTAAACTCCAGTGTCCAGCTAATGCTTTTCTTGGATGGGTCAACCAGTGACCGTGAGAGCACCCAGACTGGGAGCGAGAGCTCAGGGACAGGCCCGCTGACAGGTCCAGCTGCCCCAGCAATTTGGCTGTTTGTGGCATTGCCAGAGCATCAGGGCATGAGGAACACAGGGAGCCGGACACATATTCCCACCCAAACCCACCACCCTTGCTGGTGGCATTTTCTTCAATTACTAGTGACACAAAGAAAACTCCAGGCAGAGTTTAACTCCAGCATAGGGAGCAACAGTGGCTGGAAAGGAGGGAGCAGACAAGACACAGTACATGCTTTCGAATAACCCTTCAACCTCAGGGTAATTACTGCTGTGGTGTTCAGAGGAAAACAAGGTCAGGAGGAGGAGAACGCAGGGCAAGTTTCCCAGGCCTGTGCACAAGCAACTAGAACAAGGGTGTTTGTTCGGCCTCTTGAGGGGCTACTGCCTGGATTGGTCTCGGAGAGGATGCAAGACCCAGAGGGAGCTGCAGAAAAATCATCAGCCTCTCTAAAAACAGAATGCAAAATATTTTCTTTCTGTCCCCAGGGGCACGAATGCCAATGTCCCGAGGAATATGCATGGGAAAGGATATTAAAAAGCAAGTGGTGGAGGCCAGGCAGAGCTATGCTCTCCATAGGGACAGTGCTTCCCGGAGGCAGCAGTGGCTGTCTGAATGGAGACCTGCAATGGAGCGGGGGTCCCAGTGAGAAATTGGGGTTGGGAAGAGCCTGTGCTGTCACAGCTGGAAGAGGGAAGCTCTGGATATAGGAGACAGAAAAGAAAGAGGAGCAACCTGTCAAGGGCAGGGAAGCAGTGAGGAATGGAGACAGCCCCCACAGGCTAACACCACACCCCGGGTTCATACAGCCGCCAAGTTTTCGCAAGGGATGGCTCTACTTGAAAGAGTTGGGTAGGTCGAAGGTCAGGCATAATTTCACTCCCTTCTGCAGGGACTACTTAGGCCTTGTTATAGCAGGATTTACCACTGGGTTTGGTTTTTTCTGCATGAGATCTGCCAGGCTTTGCTGTGCCGTAACCCTTTCTGAGCCATGCAGATAGCCAATATCCTGGTTCCCGTAGCTGTGCTGATAAAGAGGAAAATGGATGATGGGACTATGCATTTCTCTGATGCAATCCTCTTTGTTTCCAAGCTTATACAAAGGTGTTTTCCTGTGAACAAGAGAGGTGAACAATACACAGCCTGCCCCTTGCTCAAGCATAAAGCCTCCATCCACCATAAAACCAGCCAGGGTGCGTCTCATGGCTGATGAGTTTGCAGTAGTGGCTCAGGTATCACCACGGTTTCGTGTTCCTTCTCCCCACTCCCCCTCAGACACTCACCTCTGAGCCACGGGACCTCTCCCTCCCACCATCAGGTAGCAATGACACCCCCTCACCTCCCTCCAAGTCCTGCTCAGCCCTCAAATAGATCTTTTTTTGGGTGACAGCCCCCTATTGTTTCAGCTATCTGTTCTATAAAGAAGTTCACTGGCTTGGGTTTATCCCAAAAGAAAGGCAGCCATTACACCCCAAAGGGATTCCCCACCCGAAACGCTCCCTGCAACGTGGTTTTCCTCCCTCACCCCAGCATCAATGGCCAAAAAAATCCCCTGGCAGAGGTAGCCAGCCCCATCCCTCGCAGGCACAGCTCTTTCCTAGAGCTCAAGGTTGTGGTTTAGGCCACAGCACGAGGCTTGGGAAGGTGTCCTGCCCCTGTCTGATCAAGCCTCCCATCCTGCCACACGTGTCAGCCACTCGGAATGGGAAGGAGATGTGATCCATGGCACCCTCACAGAGGATTAAACCCCAGTCTGCTCCTAAATCCCTCTAACAGGATAACCAAGTGCTGAGTGCCAGCATCTCTAACCTCCTGCAGGCCCAGGCAGTGTCATTGCCCACCAGCGTGCCAGAGCAAGGTTTCCAATGGCTGCAGAATACATCCACTGGCCAGGACAAGCCTTGCATGTAGCTGGACTTCTCTCTTTATTTTTTAAAGGAAAAAAAAAAGCTTTCCACACTCTCTGCCCTTTCCACCAAAAGGGCAACAGTTTCTTTAAATTCAGGCTTTATGTTTAAGGATGTTAATACTTAAGTACCCAGAACTTCAAAAACCCAGACACAGAATACCCTCAAGGCATGGAAAGCTCAGTACAGCTACAGAGTGCCCTTCAGAGTATGTAAAATTTTGTGATTTAAAAGGAAGAAGGCAAAGGGCAGCACCATCCCCCAGTTTTTCTCCATTCCCACTGCTGATCATGTCAGAGCTCAGATGAGATCCCAGATAATTTAACTGCAAGTCCTTTGCTCTAACCTCAATAAACAAGATTATGTCCGGTTTAGAGCTAGTGTGTCTGTGTAAGGTGATTAATATAAGCACCTTTATATAACACTCTTCTCTGAATTGGAGCGCTTTGCAGTCTTTAAGGATTTATCAATACATATCTCCAACAGAAAATGTGTGGCCTTCATCTTCATTTGATAGATGGGAAACCAAGGGCTGGAGGGACTCGAGGGAAGGGCACCTCTCCCTTTATTTTGTCCATCTGAAAGGTAGGCACACAGGCTTGGCTTCTTACACACACCTCCTCCACATCCAGTGGTAACAGCAGCATTTCCAAAGGTCATTTCTATCTGCTACAGGAGGAATCACCCTGGGAAACAGATGGGTCCCCACTGACAATGGGTCAGCACTGATCACAGGCCAGGACTAAACCCCTGGGTGGTGGTGGTGGTGGTGGTTCCCTGCAGTGCCCATCTCAGAGGACTGCCCAGGATAGATGGAGCAGAGCCCACATCCCAGACTCACCTCGCTCCCCTCTGTTTGTTTGTTGAAAGCACCCACCCAATAACACGACCTGACATTCTGTGGCACAACGTGATGCACTGTGGAAACCACTTCTGGATTAGCAGCAGTGAACAGTTTGACCGTGCCCAAGCAGATGCTGTAGGCAGATAAGCCAGGGCTCTTTTGTTCTGTTTCAGGAAGCTCTTGGCAAGCTCCTGCCTTGACACAAAGCACTAAATTGTGCACTTGATAACTTTATCATCGAGGTTCCTCTGATAACCCAGGTTTCTGTGACAAGGGACAGAAACTTGGGTTTCTGTCCTATTATCATGCTCACAAGACCCCTCCTTATTCAAGCCATCAATTTGGAGCACGTGTCTCTGGCATACACTTGATAGAAGGTCTTCCAAGACTTGTAGGGCTCAAGGCAAGGTTGCAGCCTGATTTAAACATCAGGGGCCTGATGGCGCTAATGCTATATGAATATGTAACAACACTAATGAACTCTAACAAGCTGGGCCACGGGTTTGCAAGGAGCCAGGAACCTGTCTTACCGGCTGGTGAAGAAGAGGCAGTTTGCTCATTACAGCATGCTCCCCTCCCACCCATCAGTGCTGGGAGAGGCTCTGCCCAGGCAGGGGCCTTATTAATTTGTGAAGTTGCCTTTTGATCTCTGTATCTCGCAGCATAATGAGAAGGTTTGAACTCTGCCCATCCCACCCTCTCCATGCTTCCCATTTTCTCTGATCCCCCAGAGCCTGGCAGGCAAGAGATCTGCCACAGCTCTGGGATTTGTTTCTTCCTGAAGAGAGGCATATTTAGGGTCTTTTTAAGACACACTTTAGTAGCTACATCTATGGCTGGTTGTATCAGGAAAGCACAGGTCCCTGCACACCTCCCTTTCTCTCACACCGATGTCCGACCCCGTGGGGGCATCCAGGGTGATCACACCTCAAAGACAGCTCCTTATTCCCTTGGTTTCTGCAGCCCAAATTGGCTCTCAGAGGCCACCTGAAGCCAGCTGTGCCCCTCTGCAGGCTGGCTGGTGACCACTGATGCAGGATGTTGACTCCTGTAGGACCTCTGGTCTGGAAGGAAGCTTCTGTCCCCTGCCCCCTATCCAGAGACCCATACCAGAGCGTCCCCCTTGTGATTCAATCTGTCTCCCATCCTGGACAGATCCTACACCACTGGCACACCAGTTGAAGCTCCTTCTCCACCGCTTCCTGCCCCTTGGGCTGCAGCCTCCAGAGCTGCAGCCGAAACCGCAGCAGGAGCTCATTTGGCACCACGGTCCGTGTCCAGGAGAGCTGGATCAGCCGCTCAGTTCCTCCTCTCCCGTGACTCCTCCTTCCCTCACAAGGAAATGAAAACAAGCTCCAAGCCAGACATGTGTCCTCAATGAAATCCATCTGTGAGAGCCACGACGCAGCCAGGGCTGTTGCCTAGTGAGGGCATCCAGACCCGCCATGGAGAAGTGCACGTAGCCAGTCCCGGGAGCAGCATGCACCCAAGATGACACAAGACTGGAGCAGGGGACACCACGGGACTGTCAGGGTCACTGCATCCTCCCCCAGTGCTCTGCCTGGGGCTGTGCTACCTCCTCTCTCAGCAGCAACAACAGCTGCCGGGCAAGAAGCCAGCTGAGAGCTCTACACATCCACAGATATCTCCACACACTTTCCATACACACCGCTTCACACTTTCCATACACACCATTTGGAGCGGTAAAGACCTCCTTAGCAGAAATAAGAGCGTCCTCAGGGGCAGGGGTATCCACCCATCCCCTGGCTGCTTCACAGATTTCTTCCAAAGGAGATTTCCTAGAGCTTAGTTTTGTATCGGACCCTTGTAAAGTCTCACAAGTGTTTCTCCCTTCTGGGAAGTTTATACTAACGTGTTTTTTAAGACATCCATTCTGTTAGTCATACCCCATCTGTTCTCTGCAATCACCCCTCCCTCTCAGTGGGATCTCCCACCACATCAATTACCTTGTCCAGCCTCCGCCAGAGCCTTTATTACAGCGTGAACCGATTTGCCTTCTGCCATCAAACCCCCTCCAGGCATTTTCACGTTTCACTGTTCCCTCTCACCTCCTTGTCCTGCCGCAGGGCCCAGGTGATGCTGGATGCAAATTTCACCTATTCTGCATCCTCCCAGTGTCTCTGAGAGAGTTCAACAGTCTCAGCCCCAGTGCAGAGTCCCCACTAGTCCTCAGCTGGCAATGGGCTACTGCCCTGACAGCCCCAGCAGTAAAAACAGTGGCGCTCACTGTAGACATCCAGAGTAGATACAGCGAGTGAAAACACGTGGGTTTCACAGCTCCTCTTAACTCCTAACAGGGCTTTGCATCCTCATGGACCATTCCCTTTCATCCATGTTCTGGCCCGGATATGTTTGTGCCTCCTGGAGATGTTCCCCAGGAACCTACAGACACAGCCCCAGCACCTTCTTCGGCACACATGGTGGGACAGGGCAGTTATTAGGGGCCTGTGTGGTAACCCATGTCCAGTTTAGGATGCTCCCTTCCAGTCCTTGCTATCCCACCTTGTAGCTCGTACAGATGTTCCTCATCAGATACAAGGACCACTAAACACTGACTCTATTGTGTAAACTTTATACTTTTTATAAAGGACACATGCCTTGCTAACAACTATACCTTGAAGAGGAGTTAAAAGATTGATAAGCAGAGAACATCCTGCCCCAGAAGGCGTGAAAGGCTGACTGACTGCCCAAGAAGCATGAAGTCCGCAAAAATCTGCAGAAACTAGGGGAAAGGTGTTTTGTTGATTAGGGATAGCAATTAAACTCAGACACCAGAGTGAAAAGAACAGGTGTATTTTACTTAAAATAACTAAATAATGTAACAGAATAATACAGAAAACATACAGCAAGAAAAGACAGAATAGTGCACTTAAACAAACAGGAAAATACAGGGTAATGCATCAAAACATTACTACCTGAGAGAGACAATAGTGGCTAAGAAAAGATCCATCACCACTTGCATACTTTACCATCCGCAGTCGCTGGGGAGCCCAGGTCACAGCGAGGGTTTGGAGAACCTTTCCCTGCAAGTGGGAAATCCTACATGGTTTGCCTACCCATAGGTGAGGCTTCCAAAGTCACTGTGAGCGGGTCCAGCCTTATATACCCAAAAATCAGTAAGCCAGAATAGCTGGCACCTTTGTTTTGAGCGGAACATCTGGCTTCACTCTCTCATTAGATTCCCCCAGAGCCTGGCGAGGGCTCAAGGGAGAAGCTAAGGGAGTTTCCCTCCTTATCTCATTTATTTATATTCTTTTTAAAACAAGGCCATACGTCTGTCCCAAGGCTGGACAGCTGGCTTCACGGCTTTGTTAACTTACCCCTACCCAGAGAAGAAGAAAGATACATTCAGGATAGACATGTTTTCATTACATCCATCACCAGTAATGAGTATATGATACCTAAGCTATATCTTTCATTAATGAGCATACATATTTCGTTAGTGACTACATACTAAGTTAGCAGCTTCGGCTCGGAGCCTGTTGCTTGGGCTTCAATACTTCCACCTTTTACATCAGAATAGGTGGTTTGTTATAACTTAGTATAATACCTATTAGCACAATGGTGATCAGTTATAAAATATACAGGATTCATCTATAGGTCAGCTGTGGCTTGGGCCTATTGTCCAAGCCTCAGCACTTCAAAAGGTAAAGGCAACAGGGGGAGGATCACGACCACTGACTCAATTCAAGACTAAAAAGACTTGCCCTTCCATACCTGTAAGGAGCATGCATGCTAATTTACATACCAAGCGAGCCTAATTTAAATATAACTAACCAATAAGGGACAAAGTGATGAGAAACTAACCAACGGCCATTACAGTAAATGTGTATTTGTGTAGTTTGAAGTACATAAATACCTTGAAGTTCTTTTGTGTAGCGTGCTAGCTCTGTGGAATTAGCACCTAGTACCCATCTTTGCATAAATATGGAATAAACTGGTACCTCAGCTCTGTGTGTAAGACTGGCTTTTTCACACCGGGTAACGAACCCTGTTTGAGAAACAATAACCTCAGGCTCAAGGTAGAAAACGGCAGGAAGGTCACTTACATCAAGACCTCATTTCTGTGAGCAGAGCTGGCTTCACGGACACACCACGCTGTAGGGACACTGCTCACCTGGAAGAACACCAGAACCTCCTCATGAGCACAGAGGTAGGTGCAGTCCCTTTAGGGTAGCTGTGAAATGGGGTTCCTTTGCACTCTTCCTCTTCCTTTGTCATGTCTACATCTTCTCACTTTTGGTAGGTTGTCTTCTGCAAGACCTAGAAATGTCAGAAAACATCTACCTGTGTTTCATCCCCTTCTAGCTACAGCTGCACGTTTGCCTCACCTGCTGCAGGCAGCCAGCCAGAGCAGATTTGCCAGCAGTGAGGACAGTGACCCCCCAACCGCAGCTTTGGGGTGGCAGGGCTGTGTTTTGCAGAGCACGTGCCGCCCCACACGGGAGGCACGTTCACTCTGGCTGCCTGTGGTTAGTTGGCAGGCTTTCCAGGGAGCAGTGATCTGCTCAGAGAGCTGCTTGTTTGGGAGCATGTTGTATTCTTGCCTGGTCTTGCAGATGCCTGTCAGCCACTGTACAAACACAGCCCTGTCTCCTGTGCCCCCCCTCCCTTGCCTGTTCTGCCTCTCCTTAGCTCTGGTCTTTGCTGGGCTCGGGATTAGCCACACCTCAGCTGGGTAAACAGGAGCTGATCCTGCCCCATCAGCCCAGGGCTTTTCAACCTCAGCCACTGCGAGCAAGAAGTGGTCCTTGATTTTACTCCCAAGCAAATCTCCCTTTCATCATTCAGCAGGTCTAAAGCCCTTAATTGGACACAGCAGCTGATGTGATCCTCTGTATTGGTTTCATCTTGTTTTCTTCCTTCAGTTTTCTGGTTTTGTTCCGCTCAGTTTCCCTATCTTATAATCTGTTCCTAATTTTCACTTCTTTTCCCACTTCTGTCTCTATCCCCTCCTTTTTGCTTTTTAACCCATATAAGGAAAGTCACCCTGACCATATGTCACCTTCTGGGTGCTAACTAATGAGCTAGACAGAGCTGAAAAAGCCTTCGAGGTTGCTAGTAACTACAGCCAGCACCTTGGTCTTCATCTCAGCTCAAAGGCAGCGTTTCCTGCAAATTTCTACCTGCCTTTGAAGGGATGCTGAGCCTGGAGGGAGAAGGACACCCATTCCCTGCAGCACAGCACCCTCTAGCCTCCGCCAGGGCATCAGCTCTTCGATGATCTGGAAGCTGGACGTTCACCACCATCATTCAGCCATGCATCCTCCCAGTCCTGCAACGCTCTTTACATGTCCAGCCCTGAGTAACTCCAGAAAAATCCTCCTGCAGCATTACTGCCAAATCAAAGGATGGATTTGATGGGAACTTTGGGGATCAGGATCTTAAAGCTGATCTGTTCTGAGCAGATGTGGTAACCAAAAGGCTGAGAGCAAGGTGGAGCGCGCAGTGAGCCAAGGTGGAGTCAGCCCCGAGAAGTGATCATTACACAGCGTCAGCAGCACTGTTTATTTCCTCCAGCCCGTGCAATAATTTAACTCGGTGGTGGTACGGGCAGCATTTTCAAAAGGGTAGTGCTGCTCCTGCGAAGCCAGGTGAGGTCAGCTGGAGGAGTGGTGTGGGGTCAGTGCCGGCCATAGCTCTGCAGTTGCTGTGATTTCTTGGGAGGCTGATCTGCAGCCTGCCAGGTCCTTGTGCGTGGAACAAGATCATCGCCCCCAGCTCGCCTCTCGATGTGGCTGCAGACCTTCCCCCCTCAGCTGTGATTGCCAGTGCATCTCCAGGAAAGCATCCCGCAGATGGGGATGCTCCTGATTATCCCTTCATCCCGGCCATCCCACTGCTCCCCACTGCCTCCTCCCCATCTGCCCACCCCCCAAATCATACTCCCGTGGTCCCCACCAGCCTCACTCACAACCCACCTCCCCTCATCAGCATCATCAAGCCTGTTTCCCCTCATCCCCACTTTCCTTTTACACCTCCAGGAAACAGAGCTCTGGATCTCTGCACCCCAACACCATCACCCTTTCCCCCAAAGCACAACTGTAGCCATTTCCGCCATACTCACCCTCATCCAAACACAGTTGTGTGCTCTCTACCTCCCAGACCTGTTCCTATTCTCACTATTTTGGCACAAGGCAGTAGCTTCCACCTCCACTGACTTTGCTTCTATAAATATTGCTCTCTGAGAAGAGTCTCTTCCCCATTCCTCAGGCAATACTAAAATTTGGATTTTTATGGGGGGCTGATCATCCCACTGTTTGGTTCACTAAGCACTTAAGTTTGCAAGATTGCAACCCTTCATTCTCCTCATGCATCACTACTTCTATGGCAACTTTTACCAAGTAAGTGTTTCACAAACAGCCACTGAAAAAAAAATGTGGCTTTAGCAGTCTCCCTTGCTGGCTTTCTGAGGCTGGATAATCAGAGTCTTTCCAAACGCCAACCTCATGAACACAGTATAATGGCAAATGTCAGACAGACCACTCAGAATTAAACAGAAGACAAACAGTTTCCTTTATTCAGTATGACATCTTGGAAACACTCCAGGAGAAGCTCATACATCCTTCTGGCTTTACTACATTAATTTGTTCCAATCCATCCTGCTTTCCACCACAGATAACTCCTCTCCCTGCTCTTGCTGCCTGCCAGATACCTGCTGCTCTCATGCAGCCTCCCCTGTGTGTAACCCCCCCGGTTGTGCAGATGGCTTTAGGGACAGGTGTCACATCAAAGCACTGCTTGGCTCCTGCAGCTGTGTCTTGATTTACCAAAATGCGTGATAAAGGGGCAGAAATGGCTGTGAGCAAACAAGAGGTGGCATTGGAGGTGGCTGCAGAGAACAGATCTGCTCAACTCAGCAGCTTTTAGTGCAGGAAGTAAGAATTTCACCCAACTGGACTCCCTGGAAAATTCAGCAGTGTTGTGGCACAAATTTATCTCAGGGAGATACAGACAGATCCTTCCCCTAGAGCACTCAGTCTGCTTGTGGAGCCAGTCAGCGTCCAAGTGCCATGGAGCACCCAGAAGCAGGACTGGCAGCACTGCTGCTGATTGGGAGTGGTTTTCAAACCTTCTTCCTCCAGCTAGCAGCTGTGGCTGGATGTGGGGTAAAAGGAGTGAGCTGGCTGCTGGGAATTCGCGGGCAGAAGCGGTGGATCACAGACTGGTAAAGTGCTCAGCTCTGTGGCATTTCTCTTTTGGCCTAGGGAATTTCAGAATGCAACAGCCCATCTGCCCTGAAATGGTGAAGCTCCCTCTATTAGCAGTCAGAGCCCTCTTGGGTTTGGTAGAAAAACCAAAAAAAGAGAGTCAGAAAGTCTCTAGCAACTGCCTTCAGCCACAAGAAGAGACTAGAGCCTCTGGTCTACCAAGGACAAAAAGGTGGACAGCAGTAACCCAGTAGGGCTGAGGTTAGTCAGTTAAGTTCTATAATTAGGAAATAAATAGCGTGCTAAATAAACCAAGAGCATAAGCTTTTGAAGAGGGTGACAGAGCTGGAAGTTGGCAAGGAGCAGCTGAATGTGATGGAAAAATACTGAGCAGGTGGGCCACGTGCCACCTCCCCGGCTAGTTTGTGATGCAGTCGTTCTCCCATCCCTCGCACTTGTCTCCTTACTTTGTCAGCTCCTCAGGACAGAGGCTGGTCTATTTAGAGATCTGCAAAGTGCCCATTACGCTTTTAGACACCATTTTCAGAAAAGACGTAAGAGTCCAAAGAGCACTGCACATCCAGATCCAGCATGGCTCTGCTGCCTGCAAGCCAATGCCTCGCTGGCACTGTGGGGAAGGCAGAGCAGGCAAAGAGGGGAAAGCACTGCTTTTATTTCCATCTGCAAAGCTTTCTTGTGCTCACATGTCACTGACAGGCACTTTGCTTATTTTCAGCTGGCAATCAAACCCTGTCATAAGAGATGTTTTCCCTTTTGCTCCTGCTACACTGGCAGGGATCAACACCCCAGCGTTTTCTCTGGCAAAAAGGTTTCCTCGGAGGTGCAAAGTCCCTGGGAGTCCTTCAGCACGGCGGCTTTGCTGAGCAGAAGAAAAGCTGGGCCAGAGGAAATGAAGCAGAAAAAGGGTTTGAGTTCCTTGTGGCAGCAACAGCCAAAAGAGAGAAGGATGTGAAGAACAAAAGGTGACTATCACCACGGTGTTGCATGGGGGTGTCTCAGGCTGGCTCAGCACCACATCGAGTTCTCTCTGCCTGGTACCTTTCCAATTGCTGGGTTCAAAAATGTGAAATTATTATCAGCCTTTTTTTCTGGCCTCGTTGTACAGAGGTAAGTGCATGCGCAAAGCCCAAGGCAAATCTGTGTGTTTTTCCCGTGCCTACAGTTTCCAGCAACATACATTTGGCTTTGTTTGCAGTAGCCACACTAAAGAGGGATCCTCCTGTCTCCGAAGCATTAGGGTGTTCCTGGGTCCCCCCATCCCATTTCTCTGCAGTAACATCAGACAGAAGCATCTGCTGGGCAGGACCTGCCAAAATCCCTCCCTATGAGGCTGGGAATGAAGCTCAGCTCTACCCAGCAACCTTCCTTTATGGGATGGTTTGGGCTACTGCTCAGATGGCATTTCCTGAGCATGAGCTGTTTGCTGCGAGTGGTACAGCCTGGCTCCTGGCACCTGGCCAGAGCACTCCACCTACGGCCCACACCACGACTCCCACAGCTAACCAGCCCCGCGGTGCTCACCATCACACCCGCTCAGCCTAACAACGTCAGCTCCCCGCACACTCAGAGGGAGGGCAGCTTCCTTTGCAAGCCACAGCTCGCAGGCTGTTTTAATAGCCCAAAGCTGGGTTTGTACTCTCCAAACATGCTTGATCCCTCCCAGCCATCTCTGCTCCTGCACCAGAAGGTGAAAATAGAAACCCCCAACATTGTCCAGAGCAAAACACCAACAGACTTGCATTGGTTCCTTCTTCCTTTTCTGGAGACACAGCACCTTTTCCACCACATCCCTTCTTGCAATAAGCACAGCTCAGGAGCTGGGCTCCCACTGCCACAGCCACCCATGAATTTGTGCTGCCACCTCTTCAGTCCCCTCTAGTTCTCAACTCTCATTCCTCACTGATGTATCTGAGCACCCCTGGTATAAAAGACCACCCTATG
This sequence comes from Athene cunicularia, assembly GCF_003259725.1. NCBI lineage: Eukaryota > Metazoa > Chordata > Aves > Strigiformes > Strigidae > Athene > Athene cunicularia. The sequence goes on from NW_020799112.1 coordinate 16,092,555, forward strand.
TTTCAGTTCTCAGCAAGCAGTGGGCAGCTAAGAGTTTGTTTTGCTTTGTGAAGGTGTGCTTAAGAAAGCTCTAACAGCTGAACTTCTCTCAGGGCACAGAAATCTCCAGCAGCCTCAAGGGTTTAAAATAAAAGCCTTGCCTGAAGGTTCAGATCTGGTTCGTGGTGAGTCTTCCTGCCTGGATCTGTGTTTTCCTGCCTGGATCGAAGGTGAGGAGCCAAGGTACACCTGGAATCAATTGGAGTGCAATTTTCTGTAATCACTTTAAAACACATTCTTCAAATACTTAGTTAAGAGGCTGATACCGGAAGTTTATCTACTAAGCCTATCTCACAGCTTGATCACAAGCATAACTCAGCTGCCTTCAGACATACCAAACCCCAGCCTGGCTGAGTCGCTGACAAGTTTAGCAACCACCATAAACCCTGGGTATTTTCACAGGGTTAATTAAAAGCTAAAGATAAGGAATACAGCTCTCATTTGACTGAGTGTTGTGGTATCACATCTGTAGCAAGTGAAGAGAACGCTCACAAAGGAGCTGCTGCTGCTGTTTCTGTTCTGCTGTCATTTCAGCTGTCCCCTCTCTACCCTTTCTCAGAATTCCCTCCTTCACCGTGACTCAGTCTACAGCAGTTAGTCATCTCTCCAGATACATAACTCTCTGGAAAATGTGACTTGCTCCTTGAGAGCTTTCTCTACGTAGGAAGCTCCAACTCCCTGTAAACAGAGGAAACAAAATGTCTGCAAGGGAAAGGATTTTTCCATCCAGTTATATAAAGCAACCATTAACATAGCTAGGAACAGTTGATGTTACTTACTAGCAACGTAACATGGCTCTTTTGGGACACTACAAGAAAAACAAGTTTACGAACATCACATTGCAGACATTTTTTTAATTCTATTATTTGTTTTCCTCCAGTGCCTCTCAGATGTGGCAGGCTCCATCTACCTCTGGATGGATTTCACTGTCCCTGTCACATGTCCCACTTGGTGGGAGGAAACAGGATGGGTGCTGCTGTGCCTCTGAGGGGCCGGGGGAAGACCCCTTCGCTCCTGCTGGTGAGGCCCAAGAGTTGATCCCAGCTTGCACCCCAGTGCCAGGTTTGCTGCACAGAGGTGGCCAGGGGGCCCATGGGACACAAAACCAACGTGTTGAAGGCCCAGGCACCATTTTTAAGATATCGTTCCTAAATGATTTTTGATGGTAATGTAGCATTATGTGACCAGTGTTCAGCACCTGGGCACACTCGGATTATCAGCGTCTTGCACCACGCTGGAGAGGTTTTTGGCCTCAGGACCATCAATCTCCATGTCACTGAGGGGCAAACATGCACCTCGGGTGGAACAGCTCCCCTGGCTGCCGTCCCCCGCGGCAGGGGTGTTGACTCCGACCGCAGGAAGCGACCAGTGGCGAGGCCGGTGCGTCAGGCC